>NC_056739.1:234767547-234972547 GCF_019279795.1 Protopterus annectens
AGGTGAGTTCCTGCCACCCCCACAAATATCTTTTTTCTATGTCCTCTATAACTTAGGAGTAAACTACTGACCAAATAAAATCAAAGTAACATACGTTTATGCTATAAGCAAACTTAATTTATAACATCTCAATAAATCCGCTTCCTACTTTGCAGCTAATTTACCAGTTCTGTCAAGCCATACTTTATGGCTATACTGGTAAGCAATTGTTCACATTTAAGTAAGCAGCAATAAATTAATGTAATTTTTCTTTACTTCTAGTAATTATCCTGGTAATTTTCAGCAACTCTGCAGAAGAATAAAAGTGAATTTCTGCCCTATACCTAACTAAAGTATTTCCAATAAATGGTAGCAAATTAAACACTAGCATATGCCAGTATGTCTGACTTTGACACGATCAGTATCCCACTGATATTTTTTTAAGCTAACAGACCTGAAGCAAGTGGGGTACCCTCTCCATTCCACCCTTGTCATGCTCAGGCTATGCCTTGCTTTTATACCTTACCCTCAGTTCCCACCCTGCATCATCTCTTTTATACTAACCAGAACACCACCCATATTACCTAAACTAATCCCCACCATAAATATACACCAGTTACGTCCTTCTAATACATATAACATTGCTGTGCACACTTTATCCCATCATTAACATATTAGCACCTATGTGGTATGGAATGTCAAACCTCTAGAAGCCTACACACTTTAATTTGTGTGCATTTTCTGAAAAAATAAAACTAAAAAGCATTAGATAGATACATGTAAATATATTGTGAACAGTAAAATCTACTAAAAGTGCACAAATAGCAATATCATCAGTAGGACTTACTCTTTACACCAACCAAAGAAGAAAAAAAGCGAAACTAACTCCACCAAACTCCGAAAAAAGGATGCGGAAGACTCGACTGCTAAACCACCTCAGATTTTAATGTTTGTGGATACAAGGCACACACAGCACGAACACTAAGAATAAAATCTTGCTTATACCAAAACCATAAACGCCTTCCTAGTACAAGCGTTTTCGTCCAAATGGACTTCATCAGATAACACATTAAACAGTCACATACATTTAATATACACAATTAAAAATATATTAACCAATCAGTTGTCCGAATGTTCTTTCAAATCAACAAATCAAGCCTCAAACTAATTAATAATTCATTATGCTATGCTCTCGTGTTTAATTATCTTTGGTTCACGTAAAATTCATTATAAACTTGTTAAAAAGTGTTATTAAAACTAATGTTTAAAAACTGTTCCTTCTTTATAAATATTCTATTAAATATTCTATTAAATAAATTAAAATATTATTTGTTAAAACAATTGTTTCATACAAAAAAATGAAGTTTAAAACATTACACAGTATTTTATATTGACTTTAGTGCCATCTGCTGCCAAGTACGTATAATTACACCTTTTTTGTTTTTTGTTTTTTATTTTTTATTATTTTATACCTTGGCAGATCTCATTTTTAAAAGGGGCAAAATGGATATATATTCATTTAATCCAGGTGATTTATTAGCTTCCAAAGTCACCTGCCACCACAGTTCCCTGTAGGCTATAATTTCTTCCCAAGGACCCCCTCTTATGTCCCACTTCACTTGGTCTAGGACAAAGAACTGAAATTTGGCATCTGGACAGGTCTTTGTATGCCTGAATAGGGCATTTGTTTCTTTTTCTTTTTTCACTTCATACGTATGCTCGTATATGCGTCTCTTCAGGGTTCTTTCAGTCTTTCCTACGTAAAATGATGGACATTTTATACACACTACCAAATATACTAACCCCCTGGATTCACAGTTGTAGTACCCTTTACTATTCACCCATTTTTCTCTACTTTCTATAAATATTTTTTCTTTATTAATTAGGTACTCACACTGTCTACATTTTCCACATTTGAAAGTTCCCTTTTTTATTCTTGCTCCCCTTGACCTTTCCATGCTATTCTTAGTTTTTTCCAAAATTCCTTTTATGCATATAGTATTTTTAAATACTACCCTAGGTGAATATTCGGGTAACCCTTCCAAATCAGTTAGTGCCCTAAACCTATCCCATTCCCTTTGAAACACAGTTCTTATGTTTTTGTTTAATAAATTATATTCAAGGACCAGTGATTGCTGAAAGTTTTCTTCTTCTTTTTTGCCTTTGTTGCTCCTTTCATCCCTTTTGCCTAAAATTGGCCCAAACCTGTCTTTTCTTACTTTTTCTACTTCTTCCCTTAAATGTTTAACAAATTCTACTGGATACTCCCTGTCAATAAACATTTTTTCCAGTAAATCGCATTCCTTTCTAAATTTGTCGTCCTTACTTGTCATTCTGGACCCCCTTATAAATTGTCCTTTCACCAAATTTTTCTTAGTATATAATGGGTGGGCACTGTCGAAATGCAAAAAAGAATTTACATATGTAGGCTTTCTATATACACTTGTTTCAAACCTATTATTCTCCAAGGTTATTTCCACATCTAAATATTGGATATTCTTTTCTGAATAATTAAAGGTAAACTTTAAGAACTCTGTAGTCTGTCCTATATATTTAACAAATTCATCTAATTTGTCTAAGCCCCCTGTCCAAAAAATTATAATATCGTCAAGGAACCTCTTGTATAAAGTCCAATATTTAACATATGTTGAATTTAACAGGTATTGTTCCTCCCAGTTAGCAAGAACTAGGTTAGCAAAGGTAGGTGCACAGGCTGCACCCATTGCTACTCCTTGTAGCTGTTGAAAAAATTCCCCATTAAAAGTGAGAAAATTGTTTTTTAACACTAAATCCATTAAGCCTGTGCACACTACCTTTTCTTCATGTGTCAACTTCTTGTTTTTGAAGATTTCATCCTCAAACATTAACATACCTGCCCCATATGGAATGGACCCAAACAAATCCACTATATCTATAGTTACTAAAATTAAATCTTCATGGTATATACTATGATTCAAACATCTCAACAAGTCCCATGAATCTTTCAAAATTGCTTCTTTCTCTACCCATACATGTTTGGCCTTTACATCCACATATTTAGCTAGAGTATTAGTTTTGGATCCACCCGCTGAAACTATAGGTCTCAGGGGTGGGTCCAAGCTATTCTTAGTTTTGAATACCGAATATCACGGGCACCTTTGGCTTATCCACTCTCAAAAATGCTAAGGTTTTGACATTAATAAGGTTTTCATTCATCATACCTTCCAATATATTATCAATTTTTTTATATGCCGTATGAATCTTGTTCCTAGACACCACCCCATATTTTATCTCATCTCGTAGTATTGCATTCATCTTACCTTCATATACAATTACATCCATCACAACAATCCCCCCGCCCTTATCAGGTTTCATCACCCTAATATCATTATTGTTTTTTAGTTCCTCTAACTTGTGGTATTCATTCGGGTACAAGTTGTGGTGGGTCCTATGATATTTCATTATTTTTTCATTTATCCTGATTTCCTTTTCCATGATATTTTCAAAATTCTTTAACTGCATATGAATAGGAGGATTGAATACAGATTTTTTTATTAATTGTTTGTCATGCAATACTTTATCTTTTAAATTTGAATTCATGCCTTCTTTATGGAATAACAATTCTAAATTCATTTTCCTAAGAAAAAGTTTCATGTCAATTAATGTTTGGGTAGAATTTCCCTTTGTGAGTGGTATAAACTTGAAGCCTTTTTCAAGCAACCTAAAATGATGGAATTCCAGTTCTAACCTAACTAAAATTGTAGATGGTAAACCCATCAGAAGTGTACTTATTACCATTCACTTCAATATTTTTACCCGTCACCATTCCTTGTTCTGTATCTTTTAAACTAGAATTAATACTACCTGATATCCCTATATCCAATTTTTCATTCTTTTCTGTATTACTACTATTTGCAACCTGTGAAATGAAATGTTTCTTTTAGGACTGGGGGTCTCATTTATATATATCTCCCCCTTCCCCTTCTCCCCCCCCATTTGTGAAAATTTTCATTCCACCTTTTTTCCGGCCATTTCTCTCTCATAGGCTCCCCGAGGGGTGGGAAATCCATTTCATATCCATTATCAACCCACTCAAAACCTTCATCCTTCTCCTTAGGTTTTTCTACATTCTTCCTATTGTCAATACTGTTGTAATAATTTTTGTTCCTATAAAAAGAGGGTTTAGGATAACTAATCTGATTTTCATACTCATGTATGTCCCTCTTTAGTTTGTCCATCTTTCTATTTATTAATGCATTACATTTTTCATCAACATCTTCCTTTATTTCATAATATTTCTTTCTTTCAGTTCCTATTTTAAAAATTAAATCATCTCTAATCAAAGCATCGAGAGCATCAATTTGAGTTTTAAGGCTTTCTAAATTTCTTTCATTTTCTCTAATAATGAGTTTAACAATCTCCAAACCACATTTGTTAAACACCACTATTAATTCCTTGTGAAACAAGGAACCAATTTGTACATTGTTGGGATATTTCCAGGTCCTCAGACCTTTCGGTACTATATCCCTTTTCAAACATTCAGTCAAATATGCATTTTCTATCACAATAGTTTTGTACTTGTGCATTAATTTGTACATATTGTCCACTTTTTTACTGTAAGAGTCTGTATTTACCCCACACAAAGGGGTGTTCTCATTGATATTAAAAAAATATTGCTTCTTTAGCCAGTCATTTATTTCAAAAGATTTGCTTGGATTGACAGTACCTGTAAAAGCACGGCTTTGCTGTGCTTGGCTTTTGTTGAACAAGTCAAATCTCACTTCCTCTGGGTCTTCACAAAAAATCGCTGGAGTGTCACCAGGATTAAACCTGCTACCATTCGGTTCCTCACTCTCTCCATTCGCTCTTTCAGCGCTCCTTCTATCTCTCTTCCGCTTACTTCTTTGACCCAAAAACGCGTTATTTTCATGCACTTCCTCCATATTCCATGTTGTTGTTGCTTCCTTGTTCACCAAAGTCTTACACAAAGGCATAAGCAAATCAATAAGCTCGGTTAGTTGCCCAATGAGCTTTCTCGACTGGCCACTGTCACTACTTCCTGCGGTTTTCGCCTCGGTCTCCGCTTCCATATCGCAATTACACCAACCAAAGAAGAAAAAAAAGCGAAACTAACTCCACCAAACTCCGAAAAAAGGATGCGGAAGACTCGACTGCTAAACCACCTCAGATTTTAATGTTTGTGGATACAAGGCACACACAGCACGAACACTAAGAATAAAATCTTGCTTATACCAAAACCATAAACGCCTTCCTAGTACAAGCGTTTTCGTCCAAATGGACTTCATCAGATAACACATTAAACAGTCACATACATTTAATATACACAATTAAAAATATATTAACCAATCAGTTGTCCGAATGTTCTTTCAAATCAACAAATCAAGCCTCAAACTAATTAATAATTCATTATGCTATGCTCTCGTGTTTAATTATCTTTGGTTCACGTACAATTCATTATAAACTTGTTACAAACTTACTCTTTACAGTTATAACAGGGGTCTATATTAATTTGTTGAAAACTAATTCCAGCAAACGACCGTTCATCAAACACAAAACAGCAAATGGATGCTCATCGAACATTCACTTCAGCTAACGTTTTTTTAAGGGAAGGGAGTTAGTTGGCCAGGATTATGAAATTTGCCCTGTTCCCCACTGTTGTTCAGTCTCAGGCATTGAGGCTGTGTGGGGCATAGCCACCCACCTTGATAGTTATGATATAATGTAGCTAGTGTTACAGTCCGTATGGACAACAAGTAATTCCCTTCCCATAGAAAAACATTCAGTGAAGTGAATATTCTATGAAAGGACATTTGCTGGTTTGTGTTTGGTGAATGACTGTTTGCTCAAATTAGTTTTCGATGACTTAATATAGACCCATTTTCATAATCTTTCCATAAAAGAAACTATATTATAATGTGCACAAGCCCCAACTTGTATTTTTGCCAAACTTCCACTTACAAATTATCATATCTTGGAAACTGTACAGCTTAGACATATATTGCCAGAACATTTTTAACCATAAATAAGCTTTCACATGATTGCAAGTAATTCGTCTCTGTGAATTTTTATTGAGATATTTGCAGAGCTATGAAAACATATGAGTAATGGCAAAATTGGCAGTACAAATGACACAATCTCTGAAGATGTACATTGTACAGTGCAAATATCAAAGATAGTTTTCTTCATCATCTAAGGTTTCACCTGATGTCAAACAATAGTTTTAAGTCACTTGGCTTTGAAATATTAAGTACAGATGGAAATAGTGTATATTTTCATTATTACTAACACACTGCCATTATATCAGGGATAGTGTGATATAAATGGACATTGATAATGAATTTTCCTGTCTCCCACCATGTCACATCACACCACACCCCTCAATAACACACAGCACCCCCAGTTATAAAAATATAAACACAAATATGAAAATATAAATAATTGAAAAATAGTGAACAATTTCTCTACTGCAGCACAAACTAGATTAGTAATATTAGCAATTTTAGTGTCATTTTGGTAATAATGCATAGCACTTTCTATTATTAGCTGGTGAGTTGCTCTGTCAAAGGATCCAGACCCAAAACAGGCTTGGACACCCTAAGGAGCTATGGGTGTGAACTGGAAATATACAAAAAGGACATTTGATGAGTTAATTATCCCAAGTAATACCTATTTAATATATTAATATTTTAATATTTCCTAAAATATATTCTATGACCTTTCTGCTGTATCCAAAGCTAGCTCTAGTAAAGGCTTTACTAGGACATGCTTCTATCTAGCCTTAACATGTGTATACTTCTATGTGTCACCTTAATAGCTATGAAAGTTAAACAATTGCTAATGATTATCTCACCAACTAAGATTTTAAATATAAATCCTACAGTTCCTACAAATAGCCATACTATAATCCTCTTCCATGTTGCTCCTTACCTTTTTTGCAAGATTAAATTATTCTCCCCACCCTCAAAACAGCCAAAAATAATACCCTTCATTAGAACATCTTCAAACATCTAGAATTGTTACTTTATTTCAAATCAATCCTAGTTGATGGTGATATCCAGCCTAATCATGGTCCAAATAGCCAAAACTTGAGACAAAAACAACACAATAAATCATACCAGCCAAACTACACTACCATCATCCCATACTAGTCAGCTAACTTCTGTTAATATCAGCATTGCCTTTCATAAACCCAGTACCCTAGACATAATATCCTAGACATAACTGAAACTAGGTTAAAATAAAACAATGTAAGAAACTTCTCTGTGTGAAAGATTTTCAGTCCATATATCTCTAGTTAATCACTCTATATTAAACAGATCAGATAATAGTAGTAGAAGTAGCAAACTTTAACTCGCCTTAAGTCAAAACAAAACAAAAAAAATAATAAAGAAATGTATAATTGTACAGTATTACTAAGTATTCAAAAGTAATCCAAGCAAGGCAGGCAGGCAGTCTGTTTCCAGTCGAAAATCCTGTATTAAGTACACAGACAAGCGATCCAAGTAAAACAAAAATAGAGTAATCATTTCCTCACAAGCTTTCTAAATATATATATATATATATATATACATATATATATATATATATATATATATATATATCTATATATCTATACATATATATATATATATATATATATATATATATATATATATATATATATTTATTTATTTATTTTATTTTACATTTGTTACCGGGGAGGATCCGACTGGATGCATGTCTATTTTCAGCGGAGGCCGGGAGAAAAGCTCCAGACAAAACAATACATCAAGTCACAGAAAAAACAAATATTGGTTAAGTAATACAGGTAAGGTTTAGTTTTCAATAATCAAATCAATGTAAGGTTAGTAATTATAATATATACATTCTATGATTCAGTAGATATCCCTGAAGCCCCAAGACTGGGAAACAATGTAAGTAGAGAGAGATAGCTAGCCCGGATTAAGACAGTAGCAGGTACGTGTTGATCGTAGATGTAGTTTTAGTTTGGTCTTAAATAGACTTAAGGAGGAGAGTGAGGTAATATCAGGGGGAAGTTTGTTCCAAATTCTCCCTTCTGAGTTGGTTAGAAGAGAATCTCCGGCCGTGTTATTAGTTTTGCAAGTTTGGATGAGGAGGCGGCAGGATGACCTCAAAGTCCGAGGGTTATTGCAAAGGGAGATAAGTTTTTTGAGTGAGGGAGGGTAGTCAGGGTTATAAATTATTTTGTGGGCAAGGACTAGAAGGTTATACGAAATATGTTTTGGTAACTCAAGCCAGTTAAGCTGGGTTAAATTGGTGCAGTGATGGGTTCTGTATGGTAATCCGGTAACAAACCTAGCAATATGATTATAGCAAATGGTGAGTTTGTTCATGACTGTTTTATTAATATTCTGTAGTAAGGGGGATGAGTACAAGAGTGTGGAGAGAAGATGGGTTTGGGCAATGGCAGATTTAGCTTGGGGGGTCAGGAATCTATTTATTCTATATAGCGAGCCTAGTTTTTTATTGATGGATTTAATCATTAAGTTTACATGAATGTCGAATTTCAGGTTGTTGTCTATAGTTACCCCTAGTAATTTTGTCGAGGGATCCGGAGATATAATAGTCCCATCCTTTGATTGGATCGTAAAATTAAAGGGGCTTGACCTTTGTGTCGGTGAGAACAGCAACATTTTAGTTTTTTTTGGATTAAGTATCAGGCGACGACTAGAGAGCCAGTTTTCTATTTTACTGAAAGTGGTTTGGGTCATAATTTGTAGCTCTATAGGGGTTGTACCAGTGCAAATCAGCATAGAATCATCAGCGTATTGAAAGCAACTGGCATTTGATACAACTGTGTGTAGATCATTAATGAAAATCGAGAAAAGTAGTGGTCCTAAAATTGATCCTTGAGGGACTCCCAGAGTATTGGGAAGTAAGTTAGATAGTTTATTCTGCCATTGTACTGCTTGTTTTCTACCATTTAGATAGGAACTAAACCATTGAATAGAAGTAGTATCTAGACCAAATGAGTGTAGAGTATCAATTAGTAGTTTGTGGTCCACCATATCAAAGGCTTTGGATAGATCCAAGAATACAGCTGAGGAGATAATATTGTTATTGCGATGGGTGTTGATGGTATTGGAGAAGGCAAGAAGGGCAGAGGTGGTACTATGGAGAGGTCTGAAACCATGCTGAGTGTCGGCCAGTAGGTGATTGGCAAGTAGGTGTTCCATAACCTGTTTTTGCACACATTTTTCCATTATTTTAGATATGGGGAGAGTATAGAGATGGGCCTGTAATTGGAGAGGTCTGTGGAAGTGCCTCCTTTATGGAGAGGAATTACATAGGATACCTTCCAGATGTCAGGGATTTTGGCCTCTGTAAGGGTGCGATTGATGAGTATTGACACTGGGAAGGCAATCGCTTCAGCTGCTTTTTGTAGATATTCAGCTGGAAGTTGATCAGCTGACAGAGTGGTGGGTTTAAGTTTTTTGATTAATTTACGAATGAATGAGGTTGCTACAGGTTGAAAGGTAAATGGGGGAGTGTTTTTATTGGAGGGAGTATCAGGAGTATGAGAGTTACGTGGCAGTTGATTGGAGAGGGTTTGAATTGTCTCCATGAAGAAGCAATTAAAGCTATTAGAGACGAAGTTCGATGGTTTGTCTATGAGTGTGGCAGGGACAGGGGTGGTAGAGCGACCAGGGTGAAGAAGATTATTTAACCCGGCCCAGAATTTTTGTGGACAGTTTTGATGTTCAGTTTGCAGTTTCCAATAGTAGTGCCTTTTATCAAGTAAAATTAGTCTTTTGGTTTCATTCCTAAGTTGTCTATAGGTATTAAGATCAAGAGGAGTTTTAGTGGTACGCCAAACAGACCATGCCTTATTTCTGAGATGCATTTTCTGCCTGGTTTCTTTAGAGAGCCAGGGGACATCCCCTGACTTAGTTGTTTTTGAGCGAATGGGGGCATGATAGTTAAGAATCTCTAGGAATTTTGTGTTGAAATACTGAACTGCTTCATCTAATGGTAGATATTTAAGTATTGTCCAGTTACAGGAATTTAGTTCTAGTTGAAATTTGGTGGGGTCGAATTTTTTTTTATTTCTGACAGATCTTAGTGTGGAGTTCTTTGGGATAGTAATTTTGTGCTTAATTATGTAAGTGAGATGGTGATCACTAAGGCTATCTGGGAGGGTGCCAGAAGTATATTGGTTGGGATCACTATTAATAAGCATCCAATCCAGTATACTCCTTTTGGTTAGATTTGTCTATCCTGGTAGGAGAGTTAATCATTTGAGTGAAGGAGTATAGGTTTATTTGAGTGGAAGGGGCTTGAGAGGAGCAGGAAGTCCAGTCTATATTAAAGTCCCCAAGAACTATGGTTTCTTGAGGGAAGTGACTCGATAGCCAGTGCAGGGTAGCTTCAAGAGTATCTATGTTCTTACCTGGGGGAATATACACACAGATTATATAGATAAACTTAGTTACGTTGATTTGTAGCTTGGAAATAAGGATCTCCGCATTGTTAATCTGAGGTGGTTGAGTGACATCGATAGAGACAATTAGATCAGATTTATAGAGAATGGCTACCCCACCTCCTTTTCTAGAGTTTCGGTCACTTCTATGTATGTTGTACCTAGGGATAAGTATTTCGTTGACCAATGTGGTTGGTTTTAACCAAGTTTCAGTTAGGCACAAGATATCAGGAGAGGTCAGCCATGACTGCATGAAGTTCATGTACCTTATTGTTAATACTTCTAATGTTCAGATGGCAGGTGAAAGGGAATTTGTAGGGCGAGCCAATAAGGGATAGGCTAAGTGGTCCTTGGAAATGGATGAGTTTTGGAGAATATTGGCAGGACCAGGGTTAGGATGTATGTCCCCATGTCTTAGCAAGTTTTGTCTTAGTTTGGAGATGAGTTTCAGGAATTTATTCACTATTATGTAGGAGTTCTTTTGTTTAAGGTTAATATTATTTGAAGTATAGGGGTATGGAAGAATAGTGCAATAAGTTGTATTAGTCCAAGTACCTTGAATATGATAAAAGTTTAAAAGAGTAAGTTCAGGGGCGTTGGACCCGGCCCTGGGAACTGTGATCCCTGAGAGAGTTTGGGTTTCATACAGAGTTGTAAGATAGGAGGTTATTAGGATTGGTGCTAGTATGCAGTACCACATCTCTAGAGAATTGTAGTAGATGGTTCACAAGGATGCACTTGCAGGTAGTAGTGAGCGAATAGAGAGCTAAGGCTCTGAGGGAGTGAAAGATGAGTCGGGTGTGGATAGTAAGTGGAAGACTAGGCAATGAGGGTGTGACAAATGAGTCAGGGATGGATATTCATAGGGTAAGAGGGGTCACCTGTGATATAGTGTAATTAAGTAGAAGGCAAATATGATTGGAGCTAAACCTGGTGGGTGTGGTTTTATGGTTATAAATGTAGAGGTAGTGGGGGCGGGTGGGATATGGGGGCAGGGAGGGGAGCGAAGTGAGCCTGAGCGTAGCGAAGGCGAACGGAGCGGGGCTACACAGTCCCTACTATAACCTAGCGGAGTAACTCAGCTGGGTATATAGCCAGATTATGTAAGGAAATTTATATGATTTTTTTTGTTTTCTTTTTTGTATGAGTCCAATTTTCTAAGAGTTATACCAAATTGCAAGTTAATTTCGTTTTGTAGAGTTATAATACTCCAAGAGAAGAACTTCTTAGACAAGTAATATTAGGTAGCAGCTAATTGATTCCCTAAAACAAAGGCAGTCGTGGATCCTTCACAGCAGCTTCCAGCCTGGGCTAATATCACTATTTTACCACCTTATTTTAAGTATTAAAGGGCAGCTTCTTCCGATGGTTTCGGCTGGAGGGGTAATTCCTTTTATTCAGAGTACTATGGGGCTGGTACACGAGGAAGCCACCTAAGAAAAAAATATATACTTTTTATCAGGCATGGGAGTGGTTTATTGTGCTGTAAAAGAAAGTGTTATTGGTACACATGTTAAATTCACATCCCTTCCCCATCAGTGTGACATTTGAGCTGTTCCTGCCCTACTTAGTAGCTGTCATAATAATATTATAAACCTTATGTACTTTAAATAAAATTTATAATGATATGGTACCCCTTATGTAACCAGATTATTAAGCAGATTATTAAGTCTGTGATTTTATCCAATACAATATACTACATGGCTGGAAATATATCAACCTTAGTTCATTTGGTAATCAAAAAATATATATAAATATATGGATTCACTTCATAATTTCGAAATACTGAAATATCGAATTTCATTATCTCGAGGCCATGAAACCATATCCACAAAACACTGAAACAACAAAACCACGAAATTCAAAACACTGAACAAACCGCACACAATGCACCATACATACACCACAACACACACATCACAACATAAACAAACACAACTACACTCATAAACAAGTTATACAGACATAAGCAGGGGGGCAAGCCCCCCTGCACCCCCCATGTGGGGGGCTGTGCATCCCTCACTCCCCCTACTTATATATACTAACTCCGAGATCGCACAAACAGGAAACAAAAGCAAAGTCACACAAGCACATTCTCCAGTCCATCACACACACATCAAACATATCAGCACACTCACATACACTCCCACTCAAAACCCTTACAAAACACTCACTTACCTGACATAACACCTAGATCCACACACGGCACCACGCACCATCAACACACAATCCTGGACATTACGTAGCATAAGGTCATAACTGCAAATTTGAGATATTCGAATTTGTGATTATGAACTTTCGCTATTATAAACATTCGGCTTTATAGTCTCGAAATACTGAAATTCGACATTTCAGTATTTTGAGGTTATAAAGCGCTCCCAAATATATGCATATACATTTTGCATATAAAAATATATTTCTATTTTCATAACCTATTGTTAACAAAGATCGCTTTCATTCTTCTAGACTTCTTCAGGTCTGTGTACTAGAACCCTAAAAACTATCTATAAAAGTATATATAATTGTATAATTAGTTAGTATTGTTATTACACATCATTTTGAATTACACATCATTTTGAATAAAGTGGAAAAAAGAACCACAAAAAAATAAAAATAAGAAAAAAATGTATGTATGATGATGGAAACAAAATATACACAAATTCAAACCAACCATCAGTGTTACTGAGGTATTACCCATCTGGCTATAATGAAATACAAAATGACCATAACAAAAGAAAGGTGGTGGTGTTGCATTGTTGCACCCAAAGCACTGCGACTTAACCCCATATAATGCTGCCGTACCACAATTCAGTAAAGCAGAACTTCTCATTATTTTCCTGAGACTAAACAAATAAAAGTAAATATGTATTATTACCTATTAGAAAATGGGCAAACTGTACATCAGCACCCTGAATGTTCTCCAGAAGGGTATTAATGTTCAAGTAATATCGGGTGAAAAACGAGGCCACTGCTTCACAGCAGCATATCAAGCTACCATGGAGCTCAGATTGAGTAAAAGGAACTGCTGCCATTATTTTATGCTCGATAAGCAGCACTTTTGCTGTTTAGTGAACGTAAAATGTGAAAAAAAAAGATAATTAAAAAAATTGTGTGTATTAATATTTGTGTGTGAGCATATACGTGCATGTCAGTGAAAGTGAGAGTGAGTGAGCCATTATTTTATACTCGCTAAGCAGTGCTTTTGCTGTTTAGTGAGTGTAAAATAAAAAAATAATAAAAAAAATTTAAAATATAGCATGTGTGAGAGTGTATGAGAGTGAGAGAGAGAGATTGATCGAGTAAAACAGAAAAAAGTGCCTGTGTATGTGTGTGCATCTGTATATGTGTATTTATTCTTCTGTCTGCATGTGTGACTGAATGCATGCATGAAAGCAAGAGACCATGTGTGTGTGTGTGCGTGTGTGTGTGTTTGTGTGCATGTGCGTGTGTGTGTGTGCGTGCGTGTGTGTGTGTGTGTGTGTGTGTGTGTGTGTGTGTGTGTGTGTGTGTGTGTGTGTGTGTGTGTGTGTGTGTGAATATGTCTGCATGTGCACATGAGTGAGAGACAGAGAGAATAAAATACGAAAGTGAGCTAGTGATCCCCTGGCAGCAGCAGCAGTTTTGCATACCTCTCAACCTCAGACATAGTTCTTAAACTATTAGCTCAAGAAATCTGGACAATGGCTGAGATACTGGGAGACAAATGTTAACAAACAGAGACAAATTTTAAATATTGCTCTTATAAACTTAGAACGTTACTAAAGTAACAGGATTTGTATTAGCATGCATTTTCTGAAGGATATAAAATCTGAATCTCAAATGCATGCCATTATTTAGAGACTTTACTCTTTAGATCATTCCAGTGGTCTGTCAAAAAACACAGTTTTTTAGGAACAGACAAAATATGAGACAAAAATCTGGGCATTCTGCAAAAAATGTCCAGCTGAGAGGTATGTTTTTAGATCAAGTTATCTGGATAAGCCTAAAATAAAAGGGACAAAACCTCAAAATAGGAACATATTTTAAATGATTTGTGTTAGCATGCATTTTCTGAAGCATAGGTGTGTGTGTGCCTGTGTGTGTACGTGCATGCATGCACTTGTGTGTGTGTGTGTGTGTGTGTGTGTGTGTGTGTGTGTGTGTGTGTGTGTGTGTGTGTCAGAGAGAGAGAATGAGATCTACCGCTTGACGACTGCAAAGAGGTTTGTATACCTCTGGACCTTTCAGCTTAAGAAATCTAGATAAAGCTTAAAATAAAAGGGGAACAAAGACTCAAAAATAAGAACTGTTTTTAATTATTGCTCTTATAAAATTATAAGCTTCTTAAGTAAAAGGATTTGTGTTAGCATGAATTTTCGGAAGGAAAGAAGTCTGAAACTCAGAATGTATGTCATTATTTGGTAACATCTGTCTCCAATAACTGGCAATGAACCAAACTTTTTAGAAGTAAGGGACAAAAATAAAAGTAAATACCTAGATTTTTTTAAAGTGTTATATTTTGGATATAAAATGCTTCCTGCAACATCTTTAACATATACTACAGCAAGTTTGAAACATTAGGCGGAGGAACAATTTTACTTCAAAAATATATATTTTAAAAAATAACATAGTACTTAAAAAATTACATAAATAAGTAAAGCACAGCAATTTTACAGAGAAACCATTCCCTAAGGGCAAGAATGTCCTCCAAGTGTGCATTAATGTGTAATTAATGCCCTTCCAGGGGTGTAAATGCCCTCCACCTGCGGTGCTGGGCCAAAGTGTGTAAATACCCTCCATCTGCGGTATTGGGCCTCATAATGACCCTGGGCAGGTGTTAATTACACATTAACACACACCCTCAAGGACATTATTGCTAGTGTATATTCCCCCAGGTGATAACATTAATACTGAATAAGAAATCCTGTACTGGACCTCAAATACCATACCTTACAAAACAATACTACGAGAAGTTATTTGTCTTTAAACATTTTCTACAAAACCCAATTTGCATTAGCAAAAACCCAAGCTCTGTCCTGGATTGGACTGGATTCTAGATTATGATCACACCAAATTTAATGCATCAGGGACTAACACCCTCTGCAATGGTTTTCTTGGCTTTATTAAGCCTATATTCAAAACATCCCAAAACAAGAAGCCTTTACAACCATGTGTAACTATCTAATTTTAACTCACGTGCATTTAATGCCATGCTGTCATCAATCAACCATGGTATACTAAAATCCATCCCCTTACATGATGCCATAATAAAATTTAAGTCAGTATTCCTCAATATTCATAACAAAGTAGCTTACAAAAGATAGGATAAAAGCAAATGATGTACCCTGGCTAACCACTACTACAAGAAAGCTGATGCAGAACAGATACAAAGCCTGGTGAAAAATGGCAAAGAAACAAAATCCCTCAACACATCAAATACTACAAAACCCTTTGCAATCAGGCAAATAAAATTAGAATAATTTCCAGAAAAGCAGAAAAACAGATCATAAAAAGCATTTGGTCAACTATCAAAGAAATACTGTAACCTGTACAAAACATTTAATCCCGATCCATCTCTAAATAGTACTGCATTAGATATAGCTACACAACATATTAACTACAAAGAGTTTCAATCGTACACATCCACATTCTATACAAGAATCTCAATTTTTTTGTACATTCACACTACAACTTGTGCCTACAGCCACTATAAACATCTGCTCTGCCTCTGTAGGTAACGTACCTAGTAAATCACTCAAAGTATCAGCAAAAAGTATAGCCCACCCCATGCCTATTCTCATAATCCATTCAGGAATCGTATGTACTCAGACTTTAGGGAAGAAAATGACATATTATCCCCCTCCACAAAGGCAGAAGTGCAACAGATATCACGAGCTTCAGAACAATAGCAATTTGCTTC
This sequence comes from Protopterus annectens, assembly GCF_019279795.1. Lineage (NCBI taxonomy): Eukaryota > Metazoa > Chordata > Ceratodontiformes > Protopteridae > Protopterus > Protopterus annectens. Next base: position 234,783,867 of record NC_056739.1, read on the forward strand.
CCAGTTTCAAAAATACTGAAAAAATGCTTCCATAATCAACTTCTACATTACCTTACTCAGTCACACCCAAAATAATTTGCAACCGTCCCATTCAACTCACATTTAGAGATACAGTCAATAAAGCAAGGAATAGTGGTAAATTTGTATCCACCCTATTCCTTGATCTATCAAAGGCCTTCTATATTGCCTGTCATACAAAACTCTTAGAAAAAATGTTTTCATTAGACTTAACATCAATTACATTAAACTGGTTTCATAGTTCTCAGTGATAGATACCAGTCAGTGAAGTGGCAGTCTTCTATCGATCCTTTCATCTTCACTATTCTAACCAGTTCACTCCATACATGCATGCTACATGTCTCTCTTGTACAAAATGCTGATGATTCAAGAGTTTGTTCAGCAAATTACTGTTCAACTACAGCAAATTACTCATGAATCCTTCACCTCTACCGAAAAATGGTGACAAACCTCTCAACTTATGCTTAACTCCAAAAAAACAACAAATTACTACTTTTCTTTCCTAAATTCAGTCCTACGATAAAAACAAATTCAAAATATATTTCCTTAATAGCACTAATGTTGAAATGACCTCTCAAACTCAACTATTAGGTATGACAATAGATGACAGCCTTAGATTTGATTACCATATACAAAATGCCATTAAAAATACACAACAAAAGTTAGGCTTACTCTATAGAGTCAGAAATCTCTTGATCCCATCTAGAATCACTTTAGCAAATACTTAACTCCTGGATTCTCTTCTGTGGTGCCCCTGCCATCACAAATCCCCTGACATCACTTATACAAAAACTTGAACGATGTTGCAGTAAATTGTCAGATTTAATACGAATGCTCAATACTGTACCTATCACTGTACTGTAATAAAAAATATGAACTGGTTAGAACTACCCAACTATTTAAAATATACAAAATTGTTCATTGCATAAAACATCACTTACTATCCTGCCACCTCTCCTGCCTTAAATGCAACCCTACAAAAATATTCCTCCAGTCGCCCACTGTTATATAATCATCAAATGCAACTCGCTATTCATAAACGCTCTAACTCAGATGGACTCTTTATTCTTATTGTCTAGAGCCTGGAATTCTATCCCCATAGACATCAAAACAGAGTCCTCCTTTCAAACCTTTAAAATCTCTCTAAAAGTCTACTTAAGGAATGAATGGATTTGCTCATGCTCTACACCAGGTTAGATAGCCACTATTTCTCATCCCTTCTTTCGTATCTATCCTGATAAATTCTGTTGAAAAAATTCACACAATGGACTCCTCTGGCAATACTTCATACTACTGTAGTTACACAATGCAGCTCCATGTGTAAGTTAGATGATATTAGAGTGCCAATTAATATAACAATTCCTACTATTTCACACGAACAATCAGTGAACATTTCTTTTTTTAGTGTTGAAGTCCCTTTAACCAATAATAGTGCTTTAATGACCTCTGTTATCTCACAAAAGCCTTCTTCATCTGAATCAGGCACCACCTCTGAGGGTTTTCAGAAGTCCCTGTCAATAATACATCCAAACTTACCAGAGACAGTGACCAAACACAAAAGAGATCCATCGATGGGGCATTCCAAGAACAGAGGCTAAGGAAGAAAAGCACACAGTGGCCCACAAAAACAGCAAAATGAATCTTTATTAAAAGCTATTACTGGCTTTGTAATTAATTTATCAAACTTGGAATTATCAGACACTGATATTACCTTATTGAATCCAGGGCTGAAGTTCATTCCTACTCAAATTGATAGTGTTGTAAGTTCACTTACAGACTTTTTTTTTACATGTGATTTGAATTTACAGTTGATTTTTAAGGACTCTGTTCCCCTCAATTCTCATATATATATATATAAGAAAACTAGCACATTTGTCCCTGTAAACAACCCTGTCATTACTGCTTTCCATGATATATGTGAACAACAACTTTATAAACTTTATGAAAGGAATGATTTTTAAGGAAATGTATAATCTATCTAAATCTGAACATGAAACATTAGTGAGATTAATCAAGGAGGTGATCAAATTGACTATGTTAATTCTATTAATGAACTTTTATCTAATGAGTCTTCTTTCAAGAAAATAGTTTATTCTGCTGCTACTAGATGCATAGATCATATTAATATGAGTATTTTTGATCTGTTATCTCTGCTGTATAGAAATGTACCAGAATATCTGCTGCAGTTTTGTTAAACTACTCAATTTGAACTGTTTTCTGCAGGGTCCCTCTTCAGTTTGCAGTGAGAGCTGTTCTTCAGGGTATCATAAAGCCCCAATTCAGGCAATGCCAGTCTGTTGCTATGAGTGCGTGCCATGCTATGATGGGAAAATTTCAAGCCAATCTAGTGAGTCATCCTTGATGTCAGAAGAATAGTCTTCAACATAACAGAAATACAACATATAGGAAGGGCAATGCTGAATGGAGAAATAAATGACAGTAATCATCTCCACTGTATAAGCATGACAGTGAAGGAAAATAACACCTATTTGCTAAGAGCTTACGTAGTTTGTAGTTTCTGTAATGATTGCTTACAATTACAGGACTGCAGCACTATATCAGAATAGCAATCCTCCATCATTTATCATTTTGCTAGTCATTTCCTATCTTTTATTTGCATTACTTACGTATTTTATTAGACAGGCACAATAGGTTCCTTATTATATTTTGTGTTTATGAAAATAAAGCCCGCCAATATTCATCTAAAAGCTTTTATAATGAAACTTGTCTGAAATGTCACTATACAATATCACAGCACTCTGCTGTCTTGTGCAGCAGTATCTACAGTGATGACATGATAAATGATGTCTTTTGCATGAGCTTCGGTCTCACCACTTGTGTGTGCACTCACAAAATGTGCGTCTAGAGTAGAATGCATTAAACTTAACTGATGTTTTACATACAAAGAAAGGTAGAGTTGAAAGTTGTCCAAAATGTGCCTTTTTCCTGAATGACAATGCCATATGTTTGATCCCAGAACTAATTAATTGCTTCACCTTCTGTAGTTTCAATTTGTTCTAGAAACCTCCTCATCTAATATATAAAATTGAATAATAACAAATAATAATCATAATCATAATAATAATAATAATAATAATAATAATAAAGCAAATTTTACAGTATGTTGAATTGTATGCATCTTAACAGTGCTACTGTCTGCAGATTTGGTTTTGGAGTTGCATCATTCTAGTGGACAAGTTTATTTGTGCACCAACCCTATTCATCCTACATCACAGAAATGGTGTTAAATGCTCATTTATTCTTCTGCCTTGGCCAGTGGTGTCAGGGAGCATCACGAACCATGTGCTCTGCATACAGCAAATGTCAGCCATAGATTTTTTTTTTATATACATGGCTTTTAAGAGAGCACTTTATAAAGATTATGAATCAACATTTATATCATGAAAATACTTGACTGCATTTGGTGAGTTGTGTGATTAAAATGAATGCCTAAATTTAGCATGGACATTGCAAGTAGGCTCCTGCATTTCACCACACGTACGGCCTAGGTTATTATAATGATCAGTTTCCAGATTTCCACTGAAACCCTTTAGCAGATGTCATGTGTGTTGCAAAATCTTAAATATATACATGATGTAATGATTCTTCATTTGACTGGCAATTGTTTAAGACACACTGTTATAAGAAAAGTCAAAACATAACTGGAAATATCATAACATTGTGCTACATATATAAGTAATTACAATGGCCCAGGATAACAAAATTGCAACAGCAACTTAATCTCTGAGCTTTAAACAGCTATTATTGCAACTGCAGTCTATCTGATGAATTCCAGGAAAAAAGTAATTGGCTCCATCTGAACTTTCTTAATACAGGTTGCTTCTGACATAGTTTGCAACAGATATATTTTAAAAAAAAACTTGATGGATGCACTTAAAATCACAAGATGGGCAATTATGAAGAGGAACAGAGATTAAAAAGAGAACAGAAATCTGAGTTATTAATGAAACAAAGAAAATAATACATAATAACATCTCACAGATCTCACACAGATGCAAATGCACAGACATGCACATATGCCAATACAATTTTTAAAATGGTGCAAGGAAAACTGACCCATCAGTCTTTTAGTTATCTGTGCCATCAGATGTGTTTGATGCTTGGCTGAAAACTTGTACAGACCACTAAGATCTCACATTCAGTCACAGACCCCTTTTCCCTAACAGCTCAAAATCTCAAGGGCAGCCATATTTCCCTCTCCACTGACACTGACGTACAATGAAAGAGGAGTCTTCTGTCAGTGATCAAATCCTTCGTATCATTAACAAAACAACAGATAACAACTTAAAAAAGGAAGAGATTAATCCAAGAATATTTTTACCACAATAGTATTTATAATATGACATTATTTTCAACAAATGCACAAAAGTCTGTCAAAACTTAGCATCCTTATGAAATTTTCAAAACATAATCTACATGCTGTTACCATCTGAACTGTGACATTAATTTATACAACTGAAATCTGAAATGTTATTTATGAAAATGACTGAGAAACATTTGTAATTGGAATCGTTCAATGACACACAATATTTTGACATCTAGCTACCCTGAAAATTTCATGCCAAATTTTTTTCACACTGTTAAAATGTTATAAGCCTGTTCAACATTTAAATAAAGATGGGCAATTCATTTTTTTGCCATTATTTTAAACAAATGCCCATAACTCAGCAAATAGCATTGATTTTCAATACAACATTTTGCACCACTATGACTTAAAATATGGAACTGAGTTAGTTCAACTCAGGACTTAGAAACAGAATTGTTGCTACATTATCTGGTGCCTTGTGCAGTCCATAAGCTGACACCCTAATAGCTTTGAGTACTAAAGCAAAAAGCAGCAGTTCTTCTGCTTTGTAAATGTGACATACGTCTAATAACCTACATTAAAAGCTGCAGTGACTGCAGATACAGTATCTAAATGCTGATATGGCACTTCCACCCCAATGGATTCTACAAATGACACCCCACTCAACTCTTATACAGGCAGCCTCACCCATCTTCCCACCGAAGCTATGCTTTTGGTTATAATGAGTCATTTATAAATAGAACAGAACAATGAAACAAACTGGTTTAAAAGAAGGATCCTTAAAATTGATACACTGAAAATTTTATACTGATATGCCATATAGTTAAAAAAGTATTATCACTGCATAGCATTCAGGCTGTTAAAACTGGTAGAGCAACTATTTTATATTAAAGTACACTACAAAATAAATAATCATACATAAAATTCAAGCAGCATAAAATATATGTTCACATTGAGTAGAGCAGGACACTTAGGGTTGGACATGCTATGGTACTACCTCATCCATATACTATTTCTAGGTGATCTGGTACCATGCACATGTCACCAAAGCAGCATTCCTCCATCCCATCCAACAGAAGAACCCCCTCCCTGCACTTCTGGAATAATTTTAGTAGGGAAGATATGCTCACAAATTATCAAATGTGAGCATATTGCGATAATTCTCCACCTGGAACACCTGACTCAGCACAAACACCTGTGCACAGGCTTTAAAATTAACTTCACACAAGCTACCGACATATATTGGTATACAGTTTACTTGAACTGACAGGTTTGTTCTCATTATTTTCCCAACCATTATGAACAGACATGAATAAAGGGATGACTCATCAGACAGAAATTAGGTGCCGGTATTGTTTTCATAATGTGCACTTTGTCTAATAGTGAGACATCAAGGTGTCTCCAGGCAGGAGGGCATATACACAAATTGGTCATACCTTGAAGTTTATTGTTATTTATTTTAACTTGAATGACACTGGGGATGATCGCATATGATTGCCAAACAAGAGGTATAGAAAATGTTCATTGGGTTCTGACTTAGATGTGTTAATTTTCAGTCTAGGCATTTGAGGAAAGGAGTGGAGTACCTACAATACAACAAGAAGGTCATGTCTGAGGCTAGAAGTTAATACCAGACAACCTTCAACAGATAACAGAGAGGATAATGATCAGGTGTCAGATCATAGCCAGTTTATGTATCCAAAATGATGTCATGTGATTCATATCATGAATAAAGTTAATTCTACACAGTTAGATGAAAAGTGTGACCAGCTGGCATCTGATGACCACCTAGTAATGACCTGGATTAACTCCAAAAAACATTGGCTAGACAGATAAGACCCAAACAGGCAATGAGAGTCTCATGGGAATTACTGTGCAAAGCTTCTGTTAGAGCCATCATCTAATTCTAGTTACAGAAAGCAAGTATTTTTAATGCTGTTCTAGCTGCACGTATCGGGGCTACATATAGATTCACAGGGAAATACCAGACAATCAGTCTGCAGAGTATTACATGCCTAGCCAGTAACCAGACAGTGATTTAAGGAGGGATATGCATATCAAGTAACTTTTGACAATTAGCATTTATGTGACATGCATACATAGACCCATATACAGCTAGGGTAGAAACAAAAATAATAGTTAGCAGTTATTAGGTAACAGTTTGAAATTTTGGGACCCATTTTAATGGGTCCTATAATACTGAGACTGAATAGCTAAATAAAACTGACTCAGACTTTACTCCTCCCTTCCTATATTCCTAGATTAAAAACCTGCATCTCCATCTACATACCCCTCAAATCTCCAATTAACTAGTCCTCAAGGTTCTATTTATGGTGAAAAACACTGTTCCTATGTAACCAGATAATATACTGGTCTATCTATCGGTCAGTCTGAAACATGACTTGACAGACCTCCTTCATAGATTATTCAATATCAGCATCCAAACAGACTTCATGCCAGATTAATGGAGGACAGCTATAGTCATCCCCTTGCATAAAGGTGGAGCATCAATGAACATTGGTAATTAGAGACCAATATGCCTGATCAGATGAAGGAAATAATCGTTATTGAATTAGTAAGGACATAGTTAGCTATAAACACTCGACTCAAGTCAGTATGGATTCTTCAAGGTCAGATCCTGCTTACTTAACAAGGGTGATGTCTTTGAGAAGGTCACTAAAGCAATGAATGAGGGCAAGTCTGTACAACCCACATATTTAAACCTTTAAAAGGCACTCAGCACCATCCCATGTTAATATATCATGGATAAACTTTCCCAGCTAAATGTAAATCCAAAATGTAACACATTATATAGCAAATTGTCTCACAAATAGAACACAGGAAATTAGACAAATGAAATGCAGGAAATTAGAGTAGGGAGCTCTACCTTCTCCAAAAGACCCATCACTAGCAGTGTAGTCCAGGGTTAAATTCTTGGGCCACTCCTCTTTGGCATTTATGTCTCAGAAATTGAGGAAAATGTTAAGGGTTTATGGCTGATAAAGCTTACAGATGACTGCAAACTTGTTGCCATAACAAACTCCCTAGAAAACATAAATTCTCCAAGGGGGTCTTCCCCAAACAAATATCAGGAGTCAAACCCATGAACTAAAACTACATGTGAAGAAATGTATAATGTTATCCATTGGTAAGCATGCCTTCCACTGACAACACACCACTGAACTTTGATCCAGTAGTCAGGGACCTGAGTTCCTATGTTGACAAGGAACTCTATCTTTGATCACCATGTATTTGCTATTGTGAAGAAATCCTTTTTCATCAAACAGCATTTATCTAAAGGTATGGCTTCTGGGTCCAGAAATGTAATCATACCACTTCACTCAGCCCTTATCTGAACAATTATTGAATATAGTAACCCATTCAGTAAGTACCTGTCCAAACATTTGTGACAACTGAAGTGACCACAACACCCATTAAAAATGGCCTAAATCACAAGAATTAAGCATACCATTTCAAAGTCTTGTCCCTGTTCAAGGAGGCTGCTAAGAGGTGACTTCAACATAATCTATCCTGTTAGACTTATTACACATTTGCAATTCCAGTGGTATCTTAAACACCACCTCAAATAAAAACAAAAAGAAAAGCTTCTTTGTTCAAAGTAATCCACTGTTGTATTCATGTAGATATTTTCCAGGCAGACAGCTAAGCAGGGTAGACTGTAAACATTCCCAAAACCAAGCAATGAAAATAAAATCTGAAGCAACCCTTTTAGCTTTAAGTTGCCCAGTTTATTCAAAGCAATAAGCACTTTCATCTATTAGACTTCATAAGCTATAACTTTTCTTCCAATAGCCTACATTTTGCGTTAAACACCTGCTCAAGAGATCTCAGACTCTGCAACATAGACAGCAGATTTTGGAGGGATAATTATGTGTCACAGAGAGTACCTCTGCTCTGGAACTGTCTTCCATAGGTTCATAGTTTAGCACTAGGTTAAATACCCTTAATGGAATTTTAAGCCTAGCCAACTATCTTATTTAGTGCTTAAATTAGCCTATCTCATTTGGTGTTTACATCTACCTTACCCATTCCAAGATCTATTCTTGCATATTATTCTACTGTTAATTACTAGGATCCTACCACCGACATATTTCATAGATATATTCCACTCCATGTAAAGCAAAGTACTTATCTTACATTAGTCAAATATAATTAAAGTGAATGAATAGAAATCCATAAATTCACCCCCAATTTAGCAGTCAGCCACACAAATGTTTGTTCTGCCCACTGATGAGTTATTCTTGTGCAAAATATAAGGCTACAACTACTATGGGAATGTGAGAATAGGCTTCTTAACATTCCTCTCTGATCGATAGACTAGCAAGTACCGATGGCCCTATAAGTATAGCTGTTGGATACGCCATCCTTGTGGGCGTTGCCACTTTTTTTTTTCAAAAAACTTTTTTTATTGAATTTTTAACAAGACAGAACTATAATAACAACAACAAAATTAAAATACATATGAAAAATGAAACATTAGGAGATATTTATGAAGATACAATTTTGTAAAATGAATGTTTTGTCTCAATGCAGTTTGAGAATATACACTTAACTATTTACATTATATACAAATGTTAACCAAAGAATATATCAAGGTAAGTATTAATCTAAAATAAAAATAAGTATAAGAATATAAATGAGACTGAGGTCTACAAATCCCTAAAAGAAGTTGGCCATCTATACGCTATTAATAATATGTAACACCTTTTCTATAGCTTTGCTAATAAATGTTAACTTCTTGGGACTTTGCACTATCATTTTCTAGCACTGATGTATGTATGGACCAAAATTTTAAAATTATTCCAATTCAATTTGGTTCGATCCAACCAATTTTGAGTGATATATAATTTCATAAGTGAACATATGTATATTAACACTTGCATGTCCAATTTAGAGATAAATATTTGGTAAGTGTAGTAATGCAGTCTCCCAAGATAAGGTGGATTTATGATATCCCATTTTCTGTAAACGAACTTTTAGGGAGGTCCAAAGTTTGTGTGAATGATGACAAGACCAAAAAATGTGTAAAAGATCTGTATTAGGATGTGAACAACAAGAACATGAGGGCGATTTATTAGGATCAAATTTGTTAAGTTTAGAAGGAGTAAAATATGCGTTATTGTTAATCATTAGTTGAGTGTAGAAGAGTTTTTTGAAGGGTGAGTATTCTAATGTATTTTTGATAGCTGAGAGTTTCTGATTTATAGATATGTGAGAGTTGTATTTGTCCCAATAAGTAGAAAAGAGACACACTGCATTATGAATTATTTGATTTATAAGATTATAAGATTTAGATAACATTTTCTCTGGGAGCATGAGGACTTTTAAAAACACTTTATAGTTGTTAATATCTGTGCTATCTACATTGATGTGTATAAATTTAGCATTAATAACATCTCTCAATTGACGTAGAATGGTTAGATAATTAATATTAACTTTGAGAGTTTTACGTATATTAGAGAGAGTTTCATTCTTGTATTGTATCAGATCCCAAACAGTAAGATCCTTAATCAGAGGAAAATTTGAAAGATTAAAAGAAATATTGTCTAAGCTAATATTAGGATTTAAATGGAGAGGTTGCATTAATTGAAATATATTTTCTAAATTTACAAGTTTTAACAGTTCTTGAAAAGCAATAATTTTTTGTTTTAAAGAGTTAGGAATTTTTAACTTATTCATGACACCTAATGAAAGGAAAGGAAGAGCTAGTGGATTGATGTTTTTGGTTAAAATATGTTGATACCATAATTTTGTCCAAATAGGATATTGACTATACTTCTCAGTCTTTATATTTAAGATAGTTAATAATTTATTGGCCGAGATAATCAAATAGTAAAGATGAAAATTGGGAAGACCAAGTCCTCCCCTATTTTTAGGTGAGATTAGCTTAATGTAAGAAATTCTTACCGATTTAGGAAACCATAAGAAGTTAGCCAAAGTTTTATTAATTTTTGAGAAAAAGGATTTTGGAATCAGCTGATCCACAGCATTGAATTGAAATAACAATCTGGGAAGAATATTCATTTTTATTATAGCTGCTTTTGATAAAAGTGATAGATTTAGCAGTTTCCATCTATTCAAGTCAAGTATAATCAATGACCACACTTTAGCTAGATTATTTTGAAATGTGGAGAGACCATTATGATTTATATGAATCCCTAAATATTTGAAATTCTGAACTATCCGGAAAGTGGAGTCAGGAAACAAATATGACTTGTGAGCAAGTGGATTTATGGGAAGAATATGTGTTTTTGAGTGTTAATCTGATATCCAGAGACCTCTGAGAATTTTTCAATGGAACAAATTAGTTTAGAAAAATCTGAGCTGGGTGTTTGAAAATATAATATAAGATCGTCTGCAAAAGCGGACAAACAAACTTTAGTGTTAAAAATTCTAGGAATATTATGGAAGGTATTTTGTGTTATATATAATAATAGGGGTTCTATATATAAATTAAATAAGAAAGGAGATAATGGGCATCCTTGCTTTGTGCCATTAATGATCTTTATATTTTTGGATATTTTCCTATTGATGTAAAGAAAAGTATAAGAGTTTTTATATAGCATTTTAATAGAGTCTATGTAAGTAGATGGTATATTGAAACAAGACATAATGTGAAACAAAAAGTCCCAGTTAACCCTATCAAAAGCCTTAGCGGCGTCAAGAATTAATGCATACATAGGATTTGAATTATTTTTGGTAAAGTAGATAAGAGCATCAATTGTCAAGGTATTATCCCATGAATGTCTATGTGACATAAAGCCCGCTTGTTCCGAAGAAATTAAAGATGATAAAACATTTTTTAATCTAAAAGCAAGTAAAGAAGCTAAAATTTTAATATCAATGTTAATCAGGGAAATAGGCCTATAATTATTAGGATCAGTTTTTTCTTTGTCTCTTTTCAAAATTAAAATGGTTTTTGAGGTATTCCAATACAAATCAGATATACCATGAATCATTATATAATTAAAAATTTCAAAGAGAAGGGGTGAAAGTTCAGATGAGTAAATTTTAAAAATTCGTGTGAAGCCATCTGGTCCCGGTGATTTACTGGTCTTAAGTCTACTAATAGCTTCCAATATTTCTTTAATAGTCAGTGGGGCAGAGAGTGTGTTTTTTTGTCGATCATTTAATCTAGGAAATTTAATAGAAGACGCGAAGTTCACTATCTGTTGTTTATCCCTAGGATTATTTTCCTTTGAGTATATCTCTGAGAACAATGATGTAAAAAGCTGCAAAATTTCCTGATCAGTGTTGTAACTCTTGTTATTATATTTTAGTGACGAAATTCTAGGAAGAGATTGGTTACCTTTTATTATTCTGGCTAACACTTTAGAAGGAACCTGTGCCCATTCAGAGTATGTAGCTAATAACCTTTGCTCTGAAATGGTAAGATTATGTTGATGTAGAAGCAATAATTCTTTTTGGGAACTCAATAATATTTCATATGTAGAGGAGTTGGGACATGTTCTATATTGATTTTCCAAATTTTGAATTTTTGATTTTAATTGTAATTATTTATTTTTGTATTGTTTTTTAAAATATGATGCTTTGTTAATTAATATACCTCTAAGAGTTGCCTTGCATGCTGCCCATTGTATATATAAAGGGATATCTGTTGTGATTAAATTAAGATATGTTTCTTTTATTGTTTCAGTTATTAATTTATGTGTGTTTTCATTTGAAAGTAAATTATTATTCAATGTCCAATTATTATATGAGAATAATTTTGGTGCATGTGAGTCCAAACTAATTCCAAGAGATATTCTGGAGTGGTCAGAAAAAAATCTAGGCTCAAGAGAGTAATTAATCTTCCTATGAGTAAGACAGTTAGAAATAAGAAAAAAATCTAATCTTGACCATGATTTATAACATTTTGAATAATATGTGAAAAAGTCTTTTTTATCATACTGTGTTATGAGAGAGATAGGGTCTGTAAGATTTAAATCTATTATAATTTCTTCCAAAGCAATGGATGCTTGAAAGTTGTACGAGGAAGATCTACTAGTACGATCGGTTACAGGATTAAGGATAGCATTCCAATCCCCCCCCAGAACTAAATAATGATCTTTGAAAGAAGATAAAATATTATATATTTGTATAAAGAAGATATGTTGTTGTTCACAAGGGCCATAAAGATTAAAAAGTATAACTGGCTTGTCAATGTTATGAAAACTGGAAATAATGTAACACCATCTTCCATTCACATCATATTTCACCTCTGAAATAGTTCCCTGAAATGTGTTTTTAATTATAGTGGCTACCCCGCTTGATTTTGTACTATTACCAGTTGCAACTATCATTTTAATCCATTTCTTGTTTTTTTCTTTATCGAAGTCTTCTTTAGTTAGGTGTGTCTCTTGTAAAAAGCAAATATTAGCCTTTGATTTAAATAACAAATGAAATAGTAGGGATCTCTTTTTTTTATTTTGTAATCCTCTCACATTCCATGAGTCAATATTTAATGTCATAATATTAAATAAAGATAGATATATAACATATAACTAAGATTTGACAAAATGTAATATTAACTATAGACCTCAGTATCTTATACCTGTTATATTGAATCATAATGTCTCCCTAAAAAAGTTGTTTTAAAGATTCTGTAAAATTTCTTCCCAAGTACCCCAGTGCCTAGCCACCCAACCCCTACTATAGAAGAAAAATAAAAATGAATTATATAAGTGAATTTGGTTAACATTTTCAATGTCAATTGCAATGTATAAACATAATAAACTTTGTATATTTGCTTAACTAAACAAAAAAACCTTATTGTAATATCAAACATATTTACATATATAACTGAAATCAAGATGTCCAACATGCACAATCCCTACTCACTTATTCCTTGTATAAGCTCCAATTTTGAGTAGAATATATAGCAAATTAAAGAAATTCCTCAACATTGTATTTCAGATATTAATGAAACAAGTTTATGTAAATATTACCATATAAGAAAAGTATAAGGAAAATAGGTTTGATGTTACCCCATATATATAATACTTGCTGTACTAACTAATATTGATTGTATCAAAGATAAATTACTGTTATAACTAAGCATAGGATAAACATATATATAGCATAAACAAAATGTATTGAAATCAAACAAATAATTAAACAGTAAAAACATTGTGATTCATTCTGATGATATTTGTGAACAGTAATAACAATAATGACTAACTCAGAGTGTAAACATATGAAACGTAGTTTTGAAAAACATTCATGACTGTACCCCCTTAAGCACCTTTCAACTTTCAGCCCTAGGACAAATGAATGCATTATTATAAAATTATATAGTTGAGAGACATTTCTTAAATTAGATAAAACAGTAAACTATTAATATATGCTCTCTGTCATACTTTTGTATGTACACTTAAAATAGTTTAAACAGAACAATTACCCTTTAGCGTATACATATTTTTATTTGTGTCTGCTGTTTTTTGAGTTGTATGTCTTCGTTTAGACTTGCCATTCCGTGACTATAATTCACTTAGTACAATATAGATTTTGTATAATTTCTTATATATATTTTATATAATAGCTATATATAAAGCTTTTCTCCCAGTGCAACCGCTAAAGGTGAGATCCAACCCAGTCAGACTTTCCTGGTCAACAAATGTAAAATAAGTAAAGTAAGTATGTCTGAATACCATTTATGATTTCCTTGTTACTGAGTATCTGGGTTATGTGTTTTATATGCATTCAGAAACCTGCATACCTAATGCGTATTTCTTTCAAGGAGTTTCCCTTCAACAAATATTGTCTCTCTCCTTTTGGGAAGCAGTGTTAAAGGAATGAGAAGTACACACATTTATCTGAAGCACGTAGCATAAAGATAAATATCTTTATAACTACTGTGATATTTGCAATTTTGTTTGCATGTTTCTGTTTAGACAGGGCATATTCCCTCAAGATAACTTTTCTGAGTCATAGCGTTGATAAATACTAACATCACAAATTGTGTTTGCGACATAATTGCCTTAAGGAAGTATTGGAAAGCTTTATGACTGTAACAATTGCAGCGCATCCCTGCTCCATGAACCACCTTTGTATTGAGAGCAAGTACAATCTGGTACAGGCAGCCCAGATGACGTTTTAATTAGTCAATATGAGAAATGTATCAGACATTTTTCCTGAAGTTCAAGCTGTATCTTTTCAAAGGTGATTTGAAATCTCTCAGCCGTATTATTACTATGCTTCAATGAATATGGTTATGCAATGAATGACCTGGGATGACAAATATCTTGTGAGACTGGTGCATTTAAAGCCATACCCATCAGTCAGTATCCAAGCAAACGATGTCCCTCTGCAGAATCATCTGATTCAGATTTCTCTGCATGAAACGGCACCCTCACAAGCGCACCAGTCACTTAATCTCTGGGTTTCATGACATCCAGCACACCTTGTCTTGAGGAAAATGACAAGACTGAATCCTGTATCATTCACCGAGAACACCAACAATGATGGCTAAAGAGATTCCCCACCTCAAGTCCTGTATAAAGGCCCCCCGTTTCTCTTATACACCCGAGAATCCACACCTTTCACATTTCAGGACCCTGTCCATTCAGCTTGACAAAGCCGCTAGGATATAACAACCTTGCACACCCCCAATTCACTCTCTCCAAATTTGTCATGAAGCATTCCATTAATTTTTCTAATTAGTGGCTCATCGCATTAACATGAACAGTCTACACCAAACCCTCTTGTTTTTGATGAGACCCAATCAGCTGGCCCCGAAGCCGTGATCAACACCCGACCAGCTGTCTACAGATGCAGGACCATCCCCTCCGAACATCCACCTGTACACAAGTGCGCTTTATTTCTAGAACACTGAGCACCCACTGTGCTTTCCGTGATATGGCCCCAAAATATGTTATAGTTTTCAGATCATACAAAATGTGGTGATTATATATGAGCGAATCGCTCCCTGAAGCGATTCAACCAAAGGAACAACAGAAACAAGTGAATGATTCAATGTGCGTGAATTAGTGCACTTTTCATTTCAAAAGCTATCTCTACTTTAACACTAGCGAGTCTCCGCTACAATGATGACGTCACCGCCGAGCTCCGTATCTTCATGAAGGTGCGTGGCTTAGTACTAGCATCTGCTGATGAGGTAAATAGAAGATTTTCTCTCAGATTAGTCTCGAGAGTCTTAATAACTCCCTCCAAAATGTTTATGACTAAACTATGGCACTGTAGTTGCTTAAACTAAAAAAAAAGAAAAAACACTTGTACGCTATTTGGGGAGACATAAACAAAAATATCTGCAATGCTAAATCAACTTTAAATGCCAGCACCTTGCTTGTGAAAAAAAGCATATAAGCACATAACAAATTAGCGTTTTTCCCTTTTCTTCAAGTAAAAAAAGAAATATATTTGTGTTTGTATATTTAGGCACTGTACATACTCTTGACAGAAGCAAATATTGAAGGATTTATATCTCATATTTTCTGTAATAGCCTAACACTTATGAGAAAATTGTCGTAGTAGCATTTAACATGTTATAATTAAACTATACATAAAAACTAAATCTCAAAAAGTGAGGGAACCACAAGACTTATTTAAGGGCTGAAAGCTGAGTTTGTATTTCTGACTTCACCATAAAGAAAGCAAAAACACTTCCTGTTTTCTAAAGAGAAAAAAGAATGAATAAACATATTTGTGTATATATAAACATTTTGTATACCCTTGGTAAGAATATATTTCACAATAAATTAAACTTATTAACTGTATGTAAATATCCTGTATAAGAAAGAAATATATATATATATTTTCAACACATTTGTACCCAAACAGATATATAAAATGTTAGGAAATTGAATCTGGAAGCTTTTTAAATGCTTTAAAAAAAACATCTTTTGCTCCCTTAGGATCAGAACAGATAAACTTTTTTTCATTAAATGTAAAAGACAAAGTATTTGGATAAGACATGCAAAATCTTATCCCTCTTTTGATTAATTCTGCACAATAGGGAGAAAGTTTTTGCCTGTTTAGTTTTATTTGAGGAGGAAAATCCTGTGAGAATGATAACTTATGCGATTTCCATACAAACTGTTTTTTACTTTTAGCTGCTTGCAAGATTTGAAAAGCATCTTGAAAATTTAACAATTTTGTATATATTATCCTTGGTGAAGAAGCATCTTGACTTGCACGTAGAGCTCTGTGTGCTCTCTCAACAGTTATATTTTTTGAGGATGCTTCACAGTTTAGTAATGCCTCAAAAATACACTTGGACACAGACAACAGATTATTTTTATCAAAAGATTCTGGCAGACCACGAATAATAATGTTGTTTCTGCGGCTCCTGGCTTCTAAGTCTATCAATTTAGATTGTATTTCAGAAATAGTTTTATCTTTAGACTTTAAATCGCTTTCCAATGACTCAATTTTTATCTCCAAAGCTGAGTTACTGTTTTCAATAGTACTCATTCTGTCATTTATTTGCTTTAATGTATCACCAAAGTCAGTAAATTTTTCTGAAAATTTCTGAATGGCACTTTGTATAGGCTTTAATGCTAGCTTTAGCTCATCTAAATAAAAGTTGGAGTCATTTAATTCTTTGTTACTTACTTTGGCTGGTTCAGAAGAATTTTTGGATGTTCTCAATCTTTTGGAAGTGTTATCTTTTTCAGGTGAGTGAACTGAAGAAAATTTGGCCTTCGTGGCCTGAGCATCCATAGACTCCGATTTAGTAGCCATGCCCAGAGATTAGATGTTGTAACCAGGGTGACAAGTTCCAGGAAAATTCTGAAGCAGCAGGTGCCCAAGTCAGATAACTCCACAAACTGTTCTGAGGTAAAATGTGTCTCAAAATAAAAATTCCAAAGACAAAAATATTCCAAATATATGTAGAAAGCTTTGTATAATCCTTTTATGAAAAAAACTGAGGAAAAATATTAATCCCAAGTTGTAAAAAAATAAAGGTGATACTAGTCTGTGAGGAGCTCAAAGAATAGGGACTAGTCTAGTCGGCAGCCATCTTGAGAATCTTGTGGGCGTTGCCACTATTTAAAAGAATATGCTTGTAGTAGTTTGCTATCATCACCAAACTCCATATTGCTTTTAAATGAAGAAGCCAGAAGAGTCCTAGTCAGTATTTACACTTTCTGCTGAAATATGTACATATTCCTTTGAAGCACAGTAATATTATTTAAGATTCTGGGACTGCTGGACTATTGCCTTTTAAGAGCTGTCATGTGCTTTATTATTTGGAAACATTAGCAAAAATAATGTCTGTAACAAAGTGATGTTGATTTACTTGCAGACTTATTGTGCATACTAGTTCAAAGTTGAGTAAGAATCTGAAATGTTCCTGGACAGAAATGATATAATACCACATCAGTGACAGAAATATTTTTGTTGTTGGCTGTTACATTTTTGCAATTCAAAAACATACTATTAACCTGTTCAGTAGTATATCGTTTCTTAATGTTGCTCAACTTGTACTCATTTATTTCCAGTTTATTAACCAGGATAATTCATATTGGCTTTTGGCCCCTTTCCAGTAGATCTTCAGGGCAGAAAAGTTCTGCAGGAATTAGCTTAACAAATGCTGAAATAGACAGGTCCCCCCAGTGGAGTCATTTAGACAAAGGACATCAGTTAAATTGAGAACGACATTACAATATACACAACTGTGCACTTCTATTCAATTGAGCTCCATCTCAGTTCTAATCTTGAGTTCTGGTACTTTCCTGGTGACATTATCATATAGGATTTTAGTTGCACTTTATGTGTTTAAAAATAAATCAGCACAATCATTAAAAATATAATGGTTACAGTTATGTAGAGTATTTGAGATGTACTTGGGACTGTGCCTATATACATTCATTATTTGTTTTCAGACTGAATCTGGCCTACACTTCCTTAGCTTCTCACAATACAGACAACACAGAAAGGAGAACAGCAAAACCACACACCATTCTGTAAATACTACAAGAAGGGCAAGTAAAGATATAAACTTCTGACTGTGTAAAACCTTAAAATGCTATATCCATAAGGGGTCATTCATATATATCCCATGAGCCTCCACTACAGGAAGTTTAATGTTTTACAGATATGACTCCTCTTGCTTGCCTAGGTCTTTCTTGCATTTTTTAATAAAAGGTTTTTCTGAGTGAACTTTTTATGTTTTGGTTTGGGTATTATTAGGGATATTTTGCAGGCATCCTTACGTTTATGGTCATCAGGCTTAATTTTAACCTGTATATTTCTAAAAAATACCCAGAGAATGCTATACTTTTGAGGAAAAAAAAAGACTGAACCATGCATGTTGACAGTGGTGTTTTGGCTTTGTTGGCTTGAATGTAACTAGAAGAACTTAAAAAAGTATATAATAAATAGTCTCTGGTATTCAGAAACCATGTAGCTTAAACTATATGTTCATAAGGGGTCATTTACACATATATTATGGACCCCACCCCGAGGATCTATAAGATTTTACACTGAGAAAATTTACATGAGAACAATGGGAGGAAAATGTTGGAGGTGTGATGGGGAATAAAGACATAATTGGGAACATATGTTTTGGGAGTGTAATGAATTGCTAGTTTTTAAAAATTCACTATAAACTATTCTGTCAGAAATATTAGTGAGGAAAATGGATGTAGCTATGAAATTATTTTTTTGAGCTGGGACACAGGATCTGAATTGCTTAAACATATTAAGACCTCATTAAGTTTATTCTATTCGCTGCCAAAAAACAATTACTGGAAAATAAAAATCAAAGTCTAAACCAACTATACGTGAAGCATTTATTATAAAAAAAAAAAAAAACTGGAAGAGGGATCTTTAGAAAAATGAAGGAGCAAATTACAAAGGCGTATGTGGAAATTTTGGGAACAGTACATGCAGAACAATGTCCAGAAGGTGGAGGAGTGAGGCTTAAGATAAGGCAGAAATTCAGCAATTTATATAGTGTTGGACTGTCGATAGTTTAAAAAAAAGGAAAGATATGTGATGGATAATGTACATAAGTGAAAAAAATGCAAATACGTTTTGTTTTCTTTTCTGCTTATGTATGTTTGCCTTCCTGTCGATGTCTCCTCAGTGAACCCTGGTAGAAGCTGTGGACATCATAGCCCAAATGGGGAAAATTGTGGAGACTTGTCTGCCCTGTGACAAATGAGGCAGTACATCCCGCATCTCTATTGCACACACACCCCTAGGACATAACAATGGGGGCTGTACTAGTGCAGGTTAGATAAAAAAATGACTAGAGGATAGACAGCACTGGCCTCCAGATTGCCCTCAAGACCCTTACTGTATGCAGCTCAAATTCAGGCAATGAACCCTATGAAAACCGGAGTGCCAGTAGACCCAGTGAATGACATAAATACAGATGTATGAGTGCCAGACGGATGGAAAAATGTCTCTTTTCATGTTCATAGGATGCTCTTTTACTATATGATAGGTTCTGGGGCATGCCTTGGCACTTCTTCTGACCATTTCTGCTACAATACATTTTTACTGTATTTCTCATCTATCTCATCTAGCATCGGTACCATTCCCAGGTCTGATTCCTATCATCTCTTGCTTGAAAAGAAAAAAAAAATCCATTATTCCACCATGTTGTTCCTCACCATAAATCTCAACTGTCCAGATTTCTGCATCATATTTTTGGTCCAGTCCTCATAAAATGTAGGCTTTTTGACAAATCACTGGCAAATCATTGAGGATTGAAGTCAGAAAATGATAGACATTTGAGTTACAGACTTCATGCTCTTCCGAAAATTCATGCTAATGCAAAGTCTGTTATTGCATCAACTTCCTAAGTTTGTAAAGGCAATATTTAAAACTTGTCCCTTTTTTTTGGGCCTTTGTCCCCTCCTTATATATGGCTTTGTCCAGATTTCTTGGTCTAAGAGTTTGAAAGGTATGTTTCTCCCTTCTTTTCTAAAAAGAAGCCTCAGGTCCTATTATTTTAATTAAAACTAAAAAAATAAAACGCAAGAGTCTACAACTTATAGCCATGCATGAAGTGCTAAAGCAAGTGCCTCACTCCTGACCACAGAAGGAGTATAGGCGTTAATTTCTGTACCAGCATTTAAAAATTCTGGTAATGAAATCGAAGCCAGTACTGTAATTATGCCCCTTACACCTTGTGTCTGGGCAGATGCCTCCTTCACCCCACCCTAGCTACATTTCTGGTCCTCACTGTCAAGTTTTCACCAGTCAGACATTCCCATTTGCACAACAGGGCCTAGGGTAATGTAGAGATCTGCATTTACAAGGAATTTGCATATATCACTTGAGAAGCAGTACTTTATAAGTAAAAAAAAAAAAAAAATAAAGCTATATATCTCATATACTATACTAGCAATGCTGTT
This sequence comes from Protopterus annectens, assembly GCF_019279795.1. Lineage (NCBI taxonomy): Eukaryota > Metazoa > Chordata > Ceratodontiformes > Protopteridae > Protopterus > Protopterus annectens. Next base: position 234,804,564 of record NC_056739.1, read on the forward strand.
AGTTTAAATGAAAATGCCTGTTACCCGTATTGAACTGAAATAAAATGCTACTGATTAAGTTGATGGATTCATATTGTGATAATTATGCACCACATGACTCAGTAAAGCTGCTCAGGCTTCAAGCTATTTGTATGCATGCTGTTTAGAGCCTGTGCAAAAATTTTAAAAGGATAGGGTTTTCTTTTTTAGTTTTTTTTTTTTTTGTAGATCAGTTAAAATGACCCAATAAATTAACTAGGTCATCAAAAGCAATGTTGTAAGGAAGAGAATTTGAAGGTTAAAAGCCTTTATCAGTCATGTCCACATCACAATCAATATGTGTGGACATCTTGTTACAGAATGCAAGTTCATGCTCTGAAGCTTCACTATCAATTTTTAAACTGTTTTGGATATTGGAGATGCGTGCTCTGTCCTTTTCATTCTTTCTTTTTTTTAATAAAGATGATTTGGGCTCCATTATAAAACTGCATTCACCATTTTATGCTAAACAAAACAACTGTGCCATATGTTTTGATCTAGGAAATCAATATCTGACCTTTGAACTGTGCTTCTGACATCAGGGTGAACAGATGTCCTTTCAATAGTAGTAAGGATTTAGGCCCAGCCAGTGTCTGGTTCCCAGGCATTTCCACCAAGTGTGTTTGAAAAGAAGTTTGACAAGGAGGTAGAGAAACAGAGATGGCCTTCAGAACCAAAGACAGTGAAATGCCTGTTGCCTATACGGATGACTGGAAATGTCAGTCATAAAGAGATTCTCTTTTTTTAAGTTTTGGTGAATGTTTCTCATGACATTTCATTAAAATTGTCAAGACTCAAAACAATATACAGTTATTTCTATTCATTTGAAATAATGTGGCTAATAGCATGAATAGGGGAACTCAGGCTGTTATAAAACAGGGAGGATGAATATACACTTCAGCATATTGTTTTTAGTGACTTCAGGTAGTACAAAGACCCAATAGTACTTGTTATTTGCCTCTCAGTAAATTTAGATGGCTGTGTAGTCCTGCTTTTTTAAGTTTAGGTTTTTCACAATCCTCATATAATTCTCTTTAACTATAATATATCTGCAGAAGTAAAGGTATAGACCTTTCTGCTCATCTAGAACCCACCAGAGTTTAGTGTGTAGACTAAATGAACTATACTTCAGTATTTCATGCCTATAAATGCCACAAATTCTTTGCTTTAGGCAAATAAATATATAAATAAATACAAATTAATTGAGTTTATTCATGTATACATAGACATACATCACACACACACACACACACACACACACACACACACACACACACACACACACACATAGATATATATACATATATAAATATATATGGGTTCCCTTCAGTAGCTCGAACGTTTACAAGTTCGAACCTCGTATGGCTGAGACCATATGTTCGAACTTGTAAAAGTTTGATTGGACTGAATGGAGATCTCCATACAGTGCGGAACAGGAAGATTTCCCTTTTCCAGAATGTAGTGCGATCTCGGAGTTGGTATATTTAAGTAGGGGGGTGGAGGGTGCAGCAGGGCATAGTCCCCCTGATACAAACGTTTATTTTTTATAGTTTTTTTTTTACTTTTTTATTCAGGGTTTGAACTTTTACAAGTTCGAACATATGGTCTCAGCTATATGTGGTTCGAATTTTTAAAGTTCGATCTACTGAAGTAGACCGATATATATATATATATATATATATATATATATATATATATAGCTCACTATTACTTTGCTGACAGTCCAAATGTCCAAAAACAATATGGCTGAGACCATATCGCCAAAGATTTGAATTGCTAAAAAAGTGATAAAAACACAGAACAATTTGCCTGTATGTTTTTGCAGGGGGGCAAGCCCCCCTGCACCCCATACCCCCTACAACTTAAATATACCAACTCCTTGATCGCACTACAGTGAGGAAAATGGCAAATCCCGGGTTCCAGACTGTACGGCGATCGCAATATGCATTTGTTGGCAATTCAAATATTCGGCGATATGGTGTCGTCTTCGGAGATTTGAACTTTCGATGATCTGATAGGGAGCCATGTATATATATATATATATATATATATATATATATATATATATATATACATACATGCAGAGACACATATTTAAATATAGACACATACTGTACATACCCACACACACACACACACACACACACACACACACACACACACACACACACACACACCCTCACTAGTTCACACTTCCTCATTCTACCACCCATTCCTCTTCGGTGTCTATCCTTACTTTTCCTCTATTCCTTCTTTGTCCTGAACTTGCTTTCTTTACTCTCTGAAAATATTGTTCTTCCAGTAGGGCTGAGCCAGTCAATAAATTGTAATTAAATACATAAATAACATAACATATATATGTAAGCACATTAAAGTGGATTGTTCTTTTATAGACGCCTTACATTCAAATGGCCACAGCTCAAAAGGCAATTCTACATGTTAGAGTACAGTTGAGTGCAGATAATTCTGGCGAAGAAAAGATGCATGTTTCTGTCAGATAGCCAGTTGATTTTTATGCATCCTGCATGAAACATCCTTACTATGAATTTCATTAAATTACACACACTTAATGTACATAATATAACACCTATGGCACTTAGCCATCATTTCTGTCTCTTTGCTTTTCAGTAAGAACATTGGCAATGTAGTGGACAAATTATGTATTACGGTAAAAAATATTAGATATAAATTAAAACTTGACCACTGTCTTATTGAATATGTATGAACTAATATTACATTTTCATGGACTATTTTCTTGAAAGAATTATCATTATCTAAAAAGACAGAGTGATTAACAAATGAAGCATAATTTTACTTTCAAATGTTTCAGCATTTTCCTTTGTTTTTCTCTCATCAGATTCTGCTGTCTGTATCAAGTGTCCAGGGGATTGCTGGCCAGATGAAAGAAAGGTGATTTGCATTACAAAGATTGTAGAGTACCTGTCCTTTGATGATCCGCTGGGAGCGTCACTCTCTAGTCTCTCCATTACTCTTTCTGTCATCCCAGCGTTTATACTGTGGACTTTTATTAAATATCGTGACACTCCAATAGTGAAGGCAAACAACCGTAATCTCAGCTACTTCCTCCTTGTAGCTCTTATTCTTTGCTTCCTCTGTTCCTTAATATTTATTGGAAAACCACAGCAGGCAAGCTGGTTACTACGACAGACTACATTTGGTGTTATATTTGCTTACTGCATTACTTTGATCCTTGCAAAGACAATCACCGTAGTTATTGTATTTGGTACAAGACCAGGAGGTTTAAAAAATAAATGGATGGGATTCAGGACACCTAGTTTTACTGGTTATTTTTGTGTTCATCTACAGCTGACCCTATGCATTATTTGGCTAGTGTATGCAACGCATCTTCCAGAAGAAAATCATGAACTCTTTCAAAAACAAAATAATCCTAGAATGCAATGAAGGCTCTGTTGCCATGTTTTACTTCATGCTCGGACACCTTGGACTTTTGGCTACTGTATGTTTTGTTGTTCCTTTTCTTAGTAAGAAAATTACCAGACAGATATAATGAGGCTAAATTCATCACATTTAGCATGTTGATGTTTGTCAGTGTTTGGCTGTCATTCATACCAGCATATCTCAGCACCAAAGGAAGGTATGTTGTTACTGTGGAAATATTTGCAATATTGTCCTCAGGGCTTGGGTTACTGAGCTGCATTTTCTTCCCAAAATTCTATATTATTTTAGTGAGACTAAATCGAAATAGAAAAGAATCAGTAGCGTGGAGGTCACACTAAAGTGTACTTAGTTAAGAAGTTAATACTGGCTAAAATATCATAATAATTATGTGTCATCATATGTTTGATTGTGAAACAATATTTTGTTTGCTTTGCCATTATTAAGACATGTTATACAATAATTATTTTTTTATTTTTTTATTTTTTCTTAATGAAAACACCTAAAATGTTTGCCTTTCATCTTGTACCAGAGCAATTAGGAAAAACATACATGTCTAGCGAGGGCTCTATGTTAATGGAATGAAAAACAAATAAACCTAACCATTGACATGTCTTATAACATATGAATGTACTCTAACAGTTGACAGACAAAATTATAAAAGCATGACTATTCTTTATTTATAGGCATCTGATCTAGTGACACCATCAGGACCCACAGTAACGTTTTACAAAACACAAGGGAGAAAGTAAAAAAATACATGTTTCCTTTACTGAGTAATGACCACACCCACCCTATAAAGGGGGATAAAGCTTTTACATCCCCATAGTAATATACTTAACACAGCAGGTCACTGAAAATCCTGCTTCCATTCACAGAAACATTTAAAAAATACTACCTCTGTTATGAGTGATATCATTGCCAATCAATCTGTTGATGACTCGGGCATTACAACAGAATTATACAACTGAACAATACACAGTCAAAATAATTGAAACGCAGATTCTAATTAATATGATTGCATTATTTTACAGCAAGACCAAGTACTACAAGGGGATGGCCTGAAGTAATAGCCTAAACATTAGATAAAAATATTGGATAAAAGCACATTCAAAACCACTTAGCATTTGCCTTTGTGATGGCAAAAGGGTAAAATAAAGGAAACATTTTAGTATTTGCATTTTAAATGCATTTTCATTTCACAATTCCTGTTAGCTTTAATTTGCTTCTAATGGTTTATTTCATGTCAACATAAAAATGCTAACATGGCAAGTGTCAAGAGTTATTTTCTGCAATACAGAACTTGTGCCCAATATGGAAAGATATGAATAGAGTGTCAGGAGATCTTAGTTAGCAAAATTAATGATGTAGTGTTTAGTTTTAATTGGTCAGTGGCTGTTTTTAAGTTGCTCCATTAATGTTGCATTTGATCAAAAATGGTTGAAGGAGACAGGACCTTGATTTCCTCATCTTCCTCATACATGTTCAATTTCCTGGTCAACAAATGTTAAATAAATAAATTTCACAGATGAGATTGTTCTCTGCTGAACTGTGTTATATAAAAGTTATTTTATTCCATATCAGCACAGTACCATGATATATCAGATTTTTCAAGCTGTTTGTGTGCTACTACACCAGAAATTGCCACTGGTGCAATCTTGACAGGTTCCTCATCTTCGCCAAAGTTTGTAGTCTCTGTAGGTAAGCCTTACTAACAACCTTTAGATTAGATTCAATTGAATATGAGCAGGTAAATTGTGTGAAAGAAATTATAATTAATTTACAAATACCAGTGCACATTTCTTTAATTGTATGAGTCTGGATTTTAATCACAAAATGGCAAGGGCAGAGTATCCTTTTCAGAAGAGCAAAGTATCCTTCTTATGTATGAGAGTGGGCTTGTCAAAACATAAAAAGAATAAATGAACAGTGACGATTACTTATTAGTATGAGAGTGGGTATATGATCATATTTCCAGACCTATTCCTTTGGTATGACAGTGATCTAATAGTTCAGATGCTGTTTGTTTTGTTTGTGTATAAAAGGTACAGCAAAACAGGGTCCAGGGATGGTTTGTTTGCCAGGCAAAGATCACCTCTCAGAATGCTGTATGATGCAAATAAAAATACAAGGTTTTGAGGTAATCAGTGTAGTACATTGTGTTTACTCCCTTTATTGTTTTTGTAAGGAATCTTTGCAGTTTTTCCAGTTGCTGCATACATTTGGTCAGGTACATACCAACGGAGGCATTATACTCTATGATGGGTCTAATGAGGGCAGAGTACAGTGGCATGATGACCTCTCTGGACCTACATACCATGCACTTGCTTATAAGATGAACACCATTGATTGATTTTCTTACTACCTTGGACACACATTGGTCAAAAGCTTGGTTACTATCTACATGAGTCCCCAGATCTCTGACTAGTCAATCAAATTTTAGGAGTATTTCATTGATGATGTAGTTACCCAGGGTGGCAGACTTCCCAAAAGGTACTGTAATGCATTCCTTTGTATTGAGTTTTAAGCGATAGATTTATAAGTATTCACTAGGTTAACAACCACAAGAGCCTTTTTAAGCCTAGCCATGCATCCCAAATTTGTGACAAATTATATCTACCCTTGATAAGTGTAAGCAGGGGCTTGGTAGATGAACCGTTAACAGGCTACCTGTGTCCATTAGACTCATGGTTGCCAAACCAGGGACATATTTGCTGTTCCCCATCCAATCATCAAATTACACTTCAATTGGATTAGGGAAGAACTCTGCTTCACATGGATGGACAGCCTGTTCCAGAGAAGAGGTATTATCCAGGATACATACCTGTCTCTGCAGCAAGTTCTATTTATATCACAGGCAAGGTTTAAGGCTTTAGACTGTGTAACTCTGATGCTGTTTGTTCTGTGGATATTCAGGAGGTCCATCAGGATGGGGACTGACAATGCATTGTATGCCCAGGATAGATCTCTCCTCAACAGCATGTAGGAGACAGAATACATGGATAGGGCTTTGAGGTGGTCTAAACATGACATGTTACTTATTCCTTATATTCTTTTAGTGAGGAAACTCTGTGAACATTCCTGTTGTTGTATATGCCTGGTTAGGTACATACTAAAGGGGGCATTTCTCTCAATGAGAGGTCTGATGAATGCCAAATACAGTGGAACAAGGACTTCTTTGGACCTAGATGCCATATCTTTGTTTAAAAGTTGAACAACAAAGAATGATTTACTTACTACTGTGGACACCTGATGGTCAAGGGCTACATTACTGTCTGTGAGTGTCCCAAAATCCCTGACAAATGGATCAACTCTTAGGAGTATGTTGTCACTATGATAGTGCCAGGGGTGGATGACTTCACAAAGGATATTATTATGCATTTCTTGGCATTTAGATTTAGTCAATGGCTCTGACTCCAGTTATTTGTCTGTGTTAGTGGGGGATTTTATGATCACTCCTAATTTGCAATCATCTGCAAATTTAGTCAGCCAGAGAACATTGATATTGGCCTTGACTTCACAGAAGTAAATGCCAAAAAAGGAGGTCTCAGGACAGATCTCTGAGGGACTCTGCTTGTGACTGGCCTCTTTGTAGCGGTGGACTCCCCAGTTCTAACTTCCTGAGCCCTGTCTATGAGCCAGCTGGCTATCCATCTGGTGGCATAACGGTCTATACCTAATGTTGAGTTTGTCAATAATGCCTGAGTGGGGTATTGTGTCCAATACCCTGGCCAGGTCACAGTAGGTAGTATGAACCTAATTGCCATCATACATTACTTTAGTGATCTCCAAAAATAAAGCCACCAATCTGAGTAGACATGATACACCCTTGGCAAAAACAAATTGGGTCAATCCAGTGTCTGGAGGTATGCATCAAGCATTTGTCTGTGTTAGACCTTCATGAAGGGTGTTCTCATCTTGGCAGGATTCATTGACAGCTCCCAGTTTACAACCATTGATGGACTTAGTTAGCCAGAAGACTTTGACATTGTCTTTGATATCTAACAGATAGCTGCCAATGAGTAGTGGGCCTGCTCAGATCCCTGGGGGGAATTTAGTAGTTGCTGGCCTCTTTGAGGAAGTGGACTCACCAATTCTATCCATCATGTCAGAAGGAGCTGCATTGTGTCTTTGTGGACTTAGAGAAAGCATATGACAAGGTGCCTAGAGAGGAGTTGTGGTATTGTATGAGGAAGTTGAAAGTGGCAGAGAAGTATGTAAGAGTGGTATAGGATATGTACAAGGGTAGTGTGACAGCGGTGAGATCTGCAGTGGGAGTGACAGATGCGTTTAAGGTGGAGGTGGTATTACATCAAGGATCGGCTCTGAGCCCTTTCTTATTTGCACTGGTGATGGATAGGTTGACAGATGGGATCAGACAGGAGTCCCCGTGGACTATGATGTTTGTAGATGACATTGTGATATGTAGGGAGAGTAGGGAACAGGTTGAGGAGACCCTGGAGAGGTAGAGATATGTTCTAGAGAGGAGAGAAATGAAGGTCAGCTGGACTAAGACAGAATATATGTTTGAATTAAAGGGAGGAAAGATGAATGGTGAGGCTGCAGGAAGTGGAGTTGGCGAAGGTGGATGAGTTTAAATACTTGGGATCGACAGTTCAGAGTAATGGCGAGTGTGGAAGACAGGTGAAGAAGAGAGTACAGGCAGGCTGGAGTGGGTGGAGAAGAGTTTCAGGAGTGATTTGTGACAGACAAGTACCAGTAAGAGTGAAAGGGAAGGTTTACAAAAGGGTAGTGAGACCAGCTATGTTATATGGGTTGGAGACAGTGGCAATGACAAAAAGGCAGGAGTCAGAGCTGGATGTGGCAGAGTTAAAGATGTTAAGATTTGCACTGGGTGTGACAAGGGTAGGCAGGATTAGGAATAAGTATATTAGAGGGTCAGTCCAGGTTGGACAGTTTGGAGACAAAGCCAGAGAGGCGAGATTGCATTGGTTTGGACATGTGCTGAGGAGGGATGCTGGATATATTGGGAAAAGGATGCTAAGGATGAAGCTGCCAGGTAAGAGGAAAAGATGAAGGCCTAAGATAAGGTTTATGGACATGCAGGTGGTTGGTGTGACACAGCAAGATGCAGAGGACAGGAAGAAATGGAAACAGGTGATCCACTGTGGTGACCCCTAACCGGGAAATGCTGAAAGAAGAAGAAGAATATGTTATCAAGGAGCTTATACCTAGTTCCTTATGTTTGTTTGCAATGTCCAAGTGTGGTTTTGTATCAAATTCTTTAGCCAGATCTAGGTAGGCAGTATGTACTGTTCTCCCCTCATCCATTGAGTTAATGACCTTTTCAATGAAGTCCATCTGATTCAGTAAGCACGACCTTCCTTTCACAAAGCCAAATTGGGATGGATCCAATGTCTGGAGGTCTTCTATGCCCTTGTTGATAATTTCCATGATAACTTATTTCATTGCTTTGCAAATAAGAGTAGTCAGTCTAATGGGTATGTAGTTTCTAGATCTGTTGAATGGGCTCCCTTATGATGGAGGATGACAGTTACAGTCCTCCAGACATTCTGCACAAAGATAGAATTAAGGCTATCGTTAAATAATGGCCTTAGGGGTACTGATAAATAATAGTTTAGATTGTGCAGGAGGCATGCTGGGATGTTATCTGGGCCCATTCAGGTCATGTTTTGGGCTTTATGAAGTGTAACCAGTACATGCTTCCTAGTTATAGTGGTTATTTTTGAGGGTATTTTTTGGGAGATGGTTAGGGGTGCGAATTAAGTCAAGATGAAACTGAATCTGTACATTAACAGGTTTGCTATATCGGCTCTGCAAATGTGACACCATTAACAACCAGTTCAGCAGACTGCTGTGTGCTGCCCTTGATGTTTCTGACATAGCTGAAGAAGGCCTTATGGTTATCTCTCACCTAGAAGTTTATCTTAACCTCAAAGTCGACTTTCTTAGAAACCTATTTAGTTTGAAGAGAGAGTTTTTTTCTTTATTGGACTTACATTTCCTGATTTTTGCCGTGTTTTTTCCTTTTCCTGTATATCCTGTCTAATTTGGGATGCCATTAGGCCAGTTTCTTTATTGGGATAGTCCTGGGCTCACTTCTGATAGGCAAGGTAGCATCTATGCAGACGGAATTTACCAGTGACAGCAAGGCATTGGGGTGGAGTTTTTCAGCCTTTTCCTATACTTGTGAGCTCCAAGTAAAGTATGTTGGAACCTCTAGTGAGCATATTTTCCATTTGGTCAAGGGTATTTGCATTTTCAAAGTCTAGGAATCTCTGTACCTGTAGCTTTCAGGCTATGTAGGATTCCCAGTTTACAGAGGGGTAAGTTAAATCTCCCATGACTAGGGTGTTAGGTTGGATGGTTATTGTCTTCATTAGGTCCAAGTATGCATTTTGAAATTCTTAGAACATGGAGGGTTACCTATAGCTAGCTAGACTATGGTTCAAGATTTTGTCTGTGGCGATCTGTACACTGAGAAACTCCAGCATGTCATCATCCTGTATGACCACCCTAGCAATATGCTTGTTATTGATGTATATCAAAACACCTCCACCTTTGGCCCTTGTCTGTGCAGCTAATGGTCTAAAAGTGTGAAAGGCACTGAAATCTTGTACTGCTGGGATACTCTCTGCTGCTTTAAACCATGTCTCATTAACTGCACAGATGTCTATGTTCTTGACTGTGAGAAGGGCTGGTAGGAGTGCAGGTTTTTATTTTAGGCTCCAAGTATTGTGCAGTAAAACCTTGAGGTTCAGTTGATTTTCTATGCTGGAATGTTTGTCAATTTGGCATTGCCTACAAAAGGCACTATGGGGTGGATAAAGTTTTAGCCAATATTCAAAAGCCTACAAGGGAACATTGTAGTCCATCCTTGGCAAAACAGCATGGTCTGTTTACAAAGTCCTCCCAAGCTGGCACATATTGGATTCCTTTAGAATAACACCAGAAAGACAGCCAGTTGTTGTAATCAATCATTTTTGTTCATATTATGGTATCCCCTTCAGTGATTGTAATATGCTGCTCAATGATAGGCTCAAATCAGCTTGACAGATAGTCTGAAAGCCGTATAATGTCTCTCTTCATATATTCCTGGGAGGTACATCTCAGGTTATCACACCTACATGGACTATGATTAAATCATACTGGTACATGTCGCATGATGACTTGAGTGTGTTCATGATTTGGTGGATCATGTATCAGATAAGCAACCAACAGTGGTCTTTGCCTTGTTCAGCCCTGGTTAGAGGGGCATCAACAGATCTTACAAAGGAGTCCCCTATAACAAGAGTCATAGGAAGTGTGTTTGCTTGACTTAGGGGCTTAGTGTTTGGGGCTGCACTGAGAGTGACAGTATGTGTGGTGTTATGTGTTTTTTCTGAGTGCCTTTGGGCTTGCTGATCAACAGCTTTGAAGATGGAAAATCTAAGCAATTGTTGCTGTTTAGAAAGAGTGCTTTTAAGTAAGTGCTTTTGTCTATGTATATTGTGTGCCATGCAAGGTGAGTGTTGTGTGCAAGGTTTTGACAACCTGTTGTGCACTTATATATGAGAGTTTAGCTTCTATTGTCATTGTGCAAGTACACCTCTCACACACTCTGTCTGCTTCTTTAAGGATTAAGTGGCTGTTGGCAAATATGAGACAATTTCTACATTGTCTCAAGATGCCCCTATCCACCAAGATGGCTACAGAGAAGATAGGAAATTGTATATCCATACTGTCCAGTCCTTTGACTGGTGAGCTACTAGAGGGCATATAGTGGGGTTTGATGGTGCAGACTGATAAGGGTGCTTTACATGGGCAGATTATGTGAAACAGTACTAAGTTGTACTAACGCTAATATTTACACAATACTGAATTCTATTAAATCTTTAGGCAGTGTCATTTGACACAGAACTAGCTGCTCTAAATTTGTCAGAACACAAGTTAGTTTCTTTATATTGCTACTTTACAGATACAGTTTTATTGACCATTCTACAGGGAAAAAATGCTTCATAGGAGTTTGCCATTGAAGAAGGCACTGCTAACCCACTCAAATGTGCAAAATTTATATCAGCACAGAAAAATTAAAAAACTAACTAATGACTCCTCTTGCCTATAAGGTGACTACACAATAAGTCCTTCTGAGTATTTCCCAACTCAGACAGACCAGGCAAACACTCCTGCCACAAGATGAATAAAGCCAGTCCTCCTAATGAAAAACACAGTCGAAGAGTCCCACAAGAGTGATACTATCACAGCCAATTAAATAGCTAGCTGGAAATGCCGTGCTGAAGGTGATTCCAAGACAGTCTTGTAGCAGTTACAGTGAGAAGAAAAGCATTGTTTCTACAAAAAATGCAATGCAAAGCACACCTAGCAGGAAACTGTAGTAATCACTCAAAAAAACCTGTGTACTTTAGAAATCAAAGGTACTTTCTGTAGTTGAAATGTTTAAAATACAATTCATTTAGGTTCAGGTCACAGCTGCAGATAGCTAATAAGACAGTAAATTCATTACAAAAAATGTGAAGGTGAAAAATGCCATTCCTGGGCTATGTATCCATTAAGGCAATTATTAAAATGAGCAGTTACACAGCCAGAATCTTCAGATGACGACTGGCCTCTGATCCATTCTGTCCCTCTTCCACCTTATGATCAACTAGCTTCTTATGGAGCAGATAGTTCTCCCTCCCTGAAAAGTCAGATGGAGGTACACCTTGCTGAAACAGGGAGGTTGCCATAATGGTTAAAGTGTTTTCCTTACAAACTCAAGGTGCAGAGTTTTATTCTCACATGGGGTGACTGGCTAGGCTTAAAATAGCCCACAAGGGCAGTTAGCCTAGTACTAATCACTGGTAATTACTAGTGTTTACTTACTACTTCTCCAGTCACAGCACAAGTTACTTCCAGTACTTCTGATCATCCCCATGGGTTAGTTTTTAAAAACAGACATGGAAAATAGTACAACAACCATCTACCATGATACCATCAGATCAAATGTAAATAAGAATTGCCAACAAAGGGAAACGGTTATATCACAAACACAAAGCCAGCACAAAACATGTAAGAAAACTAAAAGAATTTACTAATAAAAGTGCTCCACCAAAAATTAATACTCTAAAGAAGTTCAAACAATTGGTTACACAGATTCCAATAGTTATTGATGGAGAAGAATATCTGAGTACCCACTATTTAAAAACAACACACATGGGGAAATAAATTGATTCTTCCATAGATATTGACAAAACAAATAAACAAATGTATCATTTAAGAGTGGTACCTAATCCTCCAGCCACTTGGGACAGTAAGAGCAAACCTACCATAAGAGTAGTACGCCCATGGACTGCACTGGATTTCTAAACCATTACAGAGTCTCTTCCCCCACTTTGAACATATTGCATTTAATATGCCAAAATACTAGAAGGATGCACAGAATTACAAAATCCAACTTTTGAATAACTGAGAGCAGTTCCAGAAGCCTCAACACCCCATGACATATTCAGAAAAATATGGAAAAATCCAGTATAGGTGATAACATTTCAAAGCACACAGACAATGGCTTTGTAGTTGCTAGAAATAACTTATTAAAAGCTATTACTACAGCATACCCCAACACCTATTTGAGGAAGAATTAAGGCCATCATACAGAAAGAAAATGAATCTATTGTTACATACTTACAATGCATGATAGATGCATTTGAAGCCTTTTCCAGGCATAATGATGTGGTTGACATAAAGGTTATGGTGTTTACCTTACAAACACAAAGTGCAATGTTTGATTCTCACATGGGGTAATTGGCTAGGCTTAAAATGGCCCATAAAGGCAGTTAGCCTAGTACTACTCTATGAGCCTATAGAAGAAGAGGGAGCCACTGCATTGTTGGCTATGATTGTAGAAGGCTAATAACCTCCATTTCAAAAACAAATTAAAAAGGTTTATTTAAAATTTCCACATTTAGTCATTCATGAAACTGTTAACCAAGAACAATATGTAGTATTTAGCATACTCAGAGTACAGAAAAATAAATAAAAGTTAGCAGATGGTCAAGTACAACAGTTCAATACCGACTCACAAGGATGGGGAAGGGGAAAAAGGAATCACAGAAGAAGAGGTACATTTAGATTTTTCCAACCACAAGAACCAGGACAATATCAACAAAATTACTATCCACCATGTCACCAAAATCAACACAAGATCAACACTTCAATCTCATTGTTTTAATTGTGCCAGTGTGGATATTGGCAAAATAAATAGATGCCCACTTTCTCTACAACAAACAATGCCACAAAATATCCAAATACCACAGCAAACAGAAAGACATCTTCCCATTTGGAGTAATGCTTGTCAGCTACCAGTGTGGCAGTGGCCATATTAGGACAGCCGTGGACAAGAACTGCAGTTATTTCTCTTAGTACCAACAGACCAAGGTCTTTTTGTCAACATTACAGTACATAACTCATCCTTCCCTTTTTGTTTAGACACAGGAACAACCAGACATATGATTACTTCAGAAAATGCTGAAAACCTCCCACTTAACACCAAAACAGTTTGTAGAGTGGGATGTCCAGAGTTCCTTTTGAAAATCAAGAATCAAAACCTGTTCCTATTCAAAGTAGACTGTTAAAAACATACTTGCACTGCAGGAAATGCTGCCCCTTTAAATCTTTTAGGTAGAGATTTATTATGCAACTTGAGATGTGCTATTTATTGTACCCAGATGGTGTTTTTCTTGCTATTCCAAATGAACCTTTTAGGATTGCATTCAACTAATAAATGTTCAGATGAGGATACAATTTTTGCTGTTCTAACATTGAAACAAAATTCAGGTACTACTGCCTTAGAGGGAGTAAAAGTACTCCCTGCACACCTCTGCCTGCCTATGAAAATGAGGCAGGGTTCGTAAAAGATGCAGAATCTGTACAATAATTTTAAAACCTTATGACCACATCTCTATGGTAATTTAACATACTTTTTCATCCGCAGCAGGGAAAGGAATCAGACTTGTCATTTCTGCATTACTCCTACATGGTATAATAGTGCCAACTCAAAGTCCGTGAAACACGCCTATCTACAAAGTCAAAGTTAAAGTCAAAGTAAACTTTATTGTCATTCAGACTCCACAACAAGTGTAACTGAACAAAATTACTTTACTCCAGGCTCTAGGTGCAAACATCTAACATATACAACAATTCACATTACTACATTTAGACATTCCTACTACATAATATTTACTGTTTAACCTCCTCACTTATACCCAACTCATCCAAGCACACAGCCTCATTTACAACCCCTCTCTTTGTCCCACCCTATCCACTACCTTTGAAATGCATGAACCAGAATGACTTCTAAGATCTAATTCCAAAAAATTAATTAAACTGCACAAACCCACACGTCCACCTGGGAATCACCTAATGTCCTTCTCTTTTGCACGCCTCTGGAATTCTCTACCATCTCCTATCTGCATCACAAAGTAGTATCTCGTCATTTAAAACCTTGCTGCACTCACACCTAACTTCACAATGGAAGTGCTCTTGTTCCCATCCTACCTAATCCTTATAATACCACTTCATACTCTCCTAGAACTAAATACACCATCACTGCTTCCTATAGTTCCACAGTTCTATTAAACTATTTGACCAACTACTTAACAGTTACCCTATGCTGCTGATTTTGTAAAAAAAGTGTTTTTTATTGCTGTTTAATGAACTATACTGATGCATTCTGTCATTGTTGACATTTTCTTATCATATTTACTTTGTATTCCTATGAGATAATCTGTAATGTATATGTGCAATGTGTACTATGTATTTGTATTTTTCTGGAGCTTTTCTCCCCAGGACTCCATTGAAAACAGGCTCCTTGTGGCCCAATGGACTATCCTGGCAAACAAACTGTAAATAAATAAAATAAATAAATAATACTCTTACCAGTTAGGAAACCAGGAAAAACACTTATAGATTTATACAAGATTTTTTAGTAGTTAATTCAGTAGTAATACCAATTTTCTTGTAATTCCTAACCCTGCTACAATACTAAGGTCTATGTAGTCAACTGCAACTACCTTCTCATAGGTTCATAGGTTCATAGGTAAGTACTAGGCTATCTGCCCGAGGGCATCTATAAGCCTAGCCAGAATGTGTTGGCTTCCACTGCCCCCTTAGATTAGTTCCCTGTGCCTCGGTCCAGCAGAGCCATTAGTTCCCTGTGCCTCTGTCCAGCAGAGCCACTACAATGATCCCCGGGGTACATTTTATGTTTCCCATCCACTTGTCAAGGTTTATCTTGAAGTGTCTTAGTGAGGAGCTCTGCCTAATATAGATTGGAATCCTGTTCCAAAGCATGGGGAGTCTCTGGGACAGGAATCTATCCCTCCAGCACATCCTATTTATCATTGTGGTGAGGTTTAGATCCCTAGAGCGTGTGGCTCTTGAGGATTTGTTTTTTTTAGGTGGAGCATGTCCATCAATTCTGGGTTGGACATGGCCTTGTATGTTAGGCAGAAATCACCTCTGAGTAAGCGGTATGCAACCGAGTACAGCTGGAGTTTCTTCAGTCGGGCTGCATAGGGCATATGTTTGAGGCCAGTAATCCTCTTGGTGAGGTACTTCTGTGGTCTTTCCACCTGTTGCATGTGTCTTGTAAGGTACATCCCAAATGGGGCATTGTACTCTATGATGGGTCTAATGAGTGATGAGTAGAGGGGCACAATAACCTCTTTTGTTCTAGATGTGAACCCTTTTGTAATTAGGTGGGCAACATAGAAGGATTTTCTAACCACCTTGGCAATATGATTATCAAAGAAGAGATTACTATCTACTTGGGTCCCCAGATCCCTTATTGCATTTTCTGTATTTAGGGGACTACCACATATGTGGTAGTTTGTAGGTACTTTGTTTTTTCCAAAGGGGATGACTATGCACTTTTTGGCATTTAGCTTGGGGCCATGATTTTGACACCAGGTATCTGTCTCAGTGAGACCCTTCTGGAGGATGTCTGTATCAGCTGGAGAGTCAGTTATTGCCCCTATTTTGCAGTCGTCTGTGAACTTGGTCAGCCATAGCCCTCCTCTGCTTGCCTGTACCTCTGAGAAGTATATACCGAACAGGAGGGGTCCCAGGACTGAGCCCTGTGGGACGCCACTTATAACTGGTTT
Organism: Protopterus annectens; assembly: GCF_019279795.1. Taxonomy (NCBI): domain Eukaryota; kingdom Metazoa; phylum Chordata; order Ceratodontiformes; family Protopteridae; genus Protopterus; species Protopterus annectens. The sequence goes on from NC_056739.1 coordinate 234,821,120, forward strand.
AGAGTCAGACCTAGAGCCTGCAACTCTCACCGTGTGGGTTCTATCCATGAGCCAATTGTCAACCCATCTCGTGACGTAGGGTTTTATGTTCAGGTTGGTGAGCTTGTCTATTATAACAGAATGGGGAATGGTGTTGAAAGCCTTAGCAAGGTCTAGGTAGGCTGTGTGGGCCTCCTTTCCCTTGTCTAAAGCCTTGGTAACTGTCTTAAAGAAGTCCACCAGGTTTAGGAGGCATGATCTGCCCTTAACAAAGCCAAAATGGGTAGGGTCCAATGTTTGAAGGTTCCCAATGTCTCTGTTAATGAATTCCATGATGTTGGGCTCCATAGCCTTGTAGACCAGGCTAGTCAGGCTTATAGGGCAATAGTTCCCAGGGTCCATTGTGGCTCCACCTTTGTGGAGTAGGATAATAGTTGCTGTGCACCACTCTATGGGTACATAGCCTGTAGAGCGGCTGAGTTTGAACAGTGTGTTTAAGTGAGGGGTTAGTTCATTTTGGAGCTCATGTAAGACACAGACTGGGACACTGTCTGGTCCCATTGAAGCTGTATTTTTGGCTTTGGATAGGGCTGTTTTAACCTATGTGTCAGTGATTGCTGGGGCACTACATTCTTCTGGTATGGTTATGGGCCCTTTAAGGGGTGAGAGGGGGGTGATGTTTCCACTAAACCTGTCTGCCAGAATGTTGGCAATATCAGTCGGTTCAGTGTATTTTGTGCCATTCTGCACTAATTCAGAGGAGATCTGAGAGTTTCCACTTAGGTTCTTGACATAGCTAAAGAATGCTTTGTGGTTATCTTTGGAGTCCTTGGCAATTTTTCTTTCGAAGCTAGCCTTGGATGATTTTATGAGGGATCGTAGTTTCTTGCTGATACTAATCAGGGATGTCTTTCCTTCTTGGAATTTTACTCCTTTCTGCACTAGTTTCCTCCTTTTATTGTATAGCTTGCAGGGGTCCACCAGACTGGTTTCCTTTACTTGGAGGAGTGAGTCTTGGTTTTGCTTGAGATAGCATGATCCATGCATTCTTGCAAGTGCTCATAGAGTGCCTTTGTAAGGGATTCAGCAGCCTGGACAGTGTTTTCCTTTAGCATGGGGGCTGTGAACCTTTCCACCTCAGTCTTAAGTAATGTGAAGTTTGCTTTTGAAAAGTTTTTCACGGTGGTTTCCTTGATTGGGGGTGAGGGCAAAATGTGGATATCCAGAGTGATTAGTCTATGGTCTGATCTAACTAGCGAGGGTTTGACCTCCGGTGTAGAACACCAGTCACCCATGTTGGTGATGACCATGTCCAATATGTTGTCACCTCTGGTGGGGGTGTTGACCAGTTGATCCAGGGTGTTAGAGTTTATAAATTCTAGGAAGCGTTGGGCAAGGGAGTTAGTACTTGAGTAGTTGTCCCAGTTAATGTCTGGATAATTGAAATCATCCAATAGTAGGGCATTTGGTAGGACCTTCATATTTTCCAGTGTCTCCAGAAATGTGGAATGGGGGTCCTGGGTCATGGTGGGTGGTCTGTAGCATGCTACAATTTGAATTGCAGTCTTTCCTGTTGTTAGTTGCACATGGACAAACAGGATAGATATTTCTTCTACCTTATTTTTTATTCCTATAAACCCAGATAGCCAGTATATGCTTGCATTTACAAAGAGTGGGCAACAGAACACTTGGATTAGATTACAGCAAGAGCGTGTTGAATTGCCTACTCTTTTCTCTAGGGAAATGAACAACTAGACAGCATTGAATTTCCATTTGTTTCTACTTTAATTCAGTATGCAGATCTATGGTTAGTTTCCAGATATCCTCACGAATGCAAAAATACTATCTTTCTTTTAACTAAGCTAGCAGAATTAGAATTTAAAGCCAATACGGTTAAACTGTAGTTATGGAAGTCTTAAGTTCAGTACTTAGGATATCATATTTCAGAAGATCATAGGCAAATTTTGCCTTCATGCATTGCTGCAATAAAAGATGCACCATGCCTAACTATATTAAAACAGTTATGAGCTTTCCTGGGACCAACATAATCGTCAACAATAGATTTTAAATTTGCAGTAGCAGTAGAATTCCAAAAGATACACCTGAACCTTTACCCTGAAAAGACCATCATAAACAAGCCTTCATTTAATTAAAGATGCTACTTTCAAACCCTCCTGCACTTGGATTACCAGACTATTTAAACAGATTTTTCTTGTTTTATTGTGAAAAAAAAATCAGTAACATTAGGATTATAAGCACAATGTAAAAATGATTGTTATAAACCTATTGCTTAATTCAGCATGCATCTTGATCCTGTAGCTGCAGCCCCTCCCCCAATGCCTTAGGGTACTGGCTGCAACAGTGCACTTGGTAGAAATGTCAGCTGCTCTGATTCACAGACACGAGACCTATGTGCAGTGCTACATTCTGTAGGGCCACTGTTACTAAAGAGTAAGACAGAATATTTATCTGCAACATGATTGTCTAAATGTGCATTGTGTTTACTTAATAACCTTTATTGGAGGATTGCTCAATGTACACCACTTAATCCTGGGTTAATTCCCACAGCAAACAAAAGAAAAACCCTGTATACATATTGTTGTAGTTAACTCTATGCTTCCCCACAGATCAGCCTTATGAGGTGTACTATTAAAGAGTCCTGAATTGCTTTTTGACTTCTCTTGTGTTCAAAGAGAAGACAGAACATTAGTAGCAGCCTTTTCAGTTTTGTAACCAGGACAGAATTTTGCTAACCAGTTAATTAAATGGAAATGTGTCTGGTGATATAGCTGAACTTAGCTATTACTAAAGTCTGTAAACTGGCAAAAGATAAAACAGTTTAAATTTTCACAGGTTCACATTATGTTTATTGGGTAGTTCATGTTTTTGGTATACTGTGGTATTTGACTTCAGCGGGGATAGTTATTAAAAATGCTACTTTTGCTCATTAACTATTGAATGGTTTACTATTACCAAGATGATTCACTGTGATTAAATGTGCTACAAATAAAAATGATGATTCTTACATTTCCAAAGGCAGTAAGTCTGCAGATAAGGTGGCAAGACAAGTTGCATTGCCCTATGTTCAGCATCTTTTCTGCAGCAACTTCATGAAACTAACACCATTACTTTTTTGAAAGGAATTACTTTTCTATAATCAAACTGAGATCTCAAGGGGTGAGATGGATTTTTGATGGTTGCAGCCATTCAATGAATCTTTTGCGGTGCCACCCGGATGGGCGGCTGGTAGCTCTACAAAATTTCATAACTGGTTAAAGCTTACCATTTAGGTAAAAATGACTTAGATTTCAGATGGTTGGTATGATCCTAACATTTCAGATGTCACTCAACGTTTTGTCAACATTTGTGTTATATGTTTGGAACATAATGTGTCACAAAATATACTGAAACTTTGAAAAAGCTATGGAGGCCATCTTGTACCATTCAAAAGGACTTAATTGAACTCCAACAAACCCAAACGTTAAAGTATAGGGTTCTAATTGTCAATGTGTTTTTACTGGCTAGGTAGAAGCTTAACGCTGTGCAAATGATACAAACATCATAGCTAAAAAGCTCCTTTAGGAACTGATACAGAGATTTGATGTTTCTTTTTTGTACTCAGTCAGATCAGGGTACAGCTTTTACTAATGAGGTAATACAACAGATCAGTAAAACACTGAATATCAAAATGTAATACCATTGCCCGTACAGAAAGCAAGCTTCAGGAATTGAGGATTGTGGCAAATCTGACTATAAAGATCTGACTTGCAATGTTTTGTGAGCAAACTGGTTTTAAATGGTCTTAACTGACAACACGGTTCACTTTTAAGTTTATTCCATATGTAAAGTATAGTTAGTATTACTAGGAAGTTATCCCTCATGAAATTCTCACGGGCAGACTCAGAAGAATGTGTGCTACACCTCTCCCTAAAAATTTAGAGTTACAAAATGTGGATAAATCTCTTTCTGTATTGCAAGTCTGTTCTATTTTGCAGCTCTACTACAAGACTATCTGCGGTTCTAAGATGGACTACAGTTAATAATTAGATGAGATTTTGTATTCCAGATTGAAAGGGCCCTACTTTGTTTTTATAACAACTAATATTGCCATCTAATGCAAAGGACTGCCCGCATGTATATGCATGTCACATGACAAGAATACCCACCGTCAAGTGCAACCAAGATGCAATCAACATTATCCCTTATTAAACAGCAGAACCTTTTTCAGATTGTACAATATGAAAAACCATGAACATCACTGCATCCAGATATGAAGATTGAAGACTTTCACTTTGCCCTCCGGATCAAGTCTGGAAGTGAAACTGAGTGATATGCCACTTGGAAATGAGTAACTTCATATCATCTTGATCAGAAATAACTACTTCTTTAACATCAATGCTATTATTTTCTTGCTTTCAAAACAAACATCAAGGATTCATTAACAATTTACATGACTGAAGAGAGAATGCATCAAATAACCAGAAATAGTTTGTAGGATCTGTGACACCTGTGCACTGGCCCAGCAATCAAGGAGCCTCAATCCTCACCACTAACACCAGTGAGGGCATCCATATAGGGAAAAGGGTAATAAACACACACACAGTAAAGTACAATTTCCCTTAACAGCACACAAAGATCACAGTCAGTCTGGGGCTGGTTTCTCCCTTTTTCTCCAGGTCCCCAATAAGACTGCCCACTGGCTCAGCTACAGGGTCCAGATCTCAGCCTAGTGGGCAAGCTAAAACCTCCAGCACCCTTTCTGTACAATGAGTGCTTCATGTCCCTGCCCAAGTAGATGACACACACACACTTTGAGATGAGTTATATACAACCACACCGACACTCCTGGGGAAGGCTGGCACAGGTTCTCCAGCTGTGCCCCTTTTACCCAGACTATATGATAGAAATCACTGCCACCACCCAGCTAATATTTCTCAGCTACTAAAAGGCCCTCATGAAGGGTTTCCAATTATTACTGTGCAATATTATCTAAATGGTAAGTGCAACCAGTCAAGACTTATTTGGAGTGACTTGGTACAGTATCACTATTTACATGCAATGTACACTTAGAGCATAAATTATCTCTACACAAAACAGCCACAGTTGAAAGGTTTAAAAATATTTAATAATAAATAAAAACACAAGACAATACTTCTTACTACACAGTGCTAATCAAGAGTTCAGAGATCGCAGAGAAATAATTAAAATAATACCGCAGAAAAGTTCTGACATCAACACAGAAAAACAATGTCTAATCTTCCTAATTCCTAGCTTTTTCTAAGAGAAAACACAGTTCTAAAATCCTACTTACATCTAGAGCAAGACAGTGCTGGTGATGTTGGATGTTCTCAAGACAAATGTTCGAATGCTCTCATTCTGTCTGTCCTTAAATTGTTAACACAGTACCACTGATGCATTTCAAACTACATCTTTTCTTTCTGGTTCCCAGTCTAATAGACTCTCAGAGGTTAATTGCCCTCTTTGATCTTGCAGCTGGTCAGGAACTAGAGCAATAAAAGAAATTATACATGCAAATTCTAGCCATTAACTCTGGCCTCAAAACAATAGACAGACTTCCTTCATTCTGACATATCGGCTCTGAGCTTTGACATCAAAGAATTAACTTATAAGATTGCTACAGCAGAGTGCACTGTTGTCACATTTTTGCAGTTCCACATTTAATACCATTTTTCCCAATTAAGAGAACAAGCTTGTGGCTTATATTAATATTTACAAATGACAGAATTATCTACAAAATTCTATCTGGCTAGGCTGGCAGCCTTCACCTATCTTCACAGGATCATACACAGATAACACTTCTATTTGGAATTTATTTAGCAATCAACTTTATATGAACTTTAAAGAATCCAACATCCATGTTTGCAGGTTTTTCAAAATCCTTTCCAGCCCCAACATACTTCATTTTTTGAGGACATATTAATGAAACAATTACTGTGATTTTTAACATTTTTTTAACTATCTTGGTCATCCAGAAGTATGGGTACACCATCATCTGCAACAATTGAAACTGTATGTGCTGAATCATTTCTCAATTGAGATACACACATCACTAAAAATAGTGACCGGAATTTGGTCAAAAATTAATCAAGAACACCTGATTGGCATCGTAAATTTATTACTTTTTCTACATACACATATGCCAAGACTCTTAATATTAGTGACTGTTCAGTCTGTGTACATGTACCTACTGCACATGATGGGCGTATACCATTAATTTCAATACCAGAAAGTGTTATAGAATTCAATTCAGCATGTCACACTATTTTACTTACTAAAACTGAAATGCTATTCATAACTCCACCCCCATTTCATTAGTACCACTTCAACTATCAATGACTGTTAAATGATATATTTGCTACCTAAAAAAATGGAACACATTTTACTGGAAACAGCATTTGCACTTTAACATGGAAAGCTTATGATGGGCTGGAGGGTCAGTTACGACCGCATTATATGAATACTATTACATCTGTGGAGACCAAGCATATCTCTGGTTGCAAGCAGACATGTAGAGCTGTTGCTACATAGCCCATGTTATTCTCGCTATATGACATGCAGACACTTTCCATTAATGAAAGAATCACAATGCTCATGACTGGAGAGATACAAAATATATTCCATATCCAATTGGGAAAGTAAATGCTTCCTGGTTTTATCACCATACGTTTCAAAAGACTGATTTTAAGGGACTAACTCAAGTGGAGCTTGGTGGTGCTGTTTTTTTTCTACAGTAGGAATTTTACCTGCTTATGGGGCAGAAAAGTCCATTTGGGAGTTATGCACATTACCTAAGCTTTTAGAAATATTACACAAGGCTAATTTTTAAAGAATAACTCTAATCACTCTTGAAATTCCTGCCATGTGCAGTGTGGTACTTTTGAGCACAATGACACTTGACTTCAACCTTGGGGGGTATGGCACACTCATAAAACCAGAGTGCTTCTTGTTATTTCCTGATAACACAAGTGTCATTCATAGTCACCTAGAACTTATCTAGAAAGTTGCTGAAGTGTCTCATACTAAAGATGCTGACAGTTCTCAATTGACATGGTTAACCAACCTCTTTCTGGTTAGAGACGTATTTTGAAATTCTTTATGATGACTGCCATCATAATGGCCGGGATTCAAAATCCTTCGTGTAAGACTAACTAAGTGTTATACGGAAACTGCAGTCTAAGAGTTAGATGTCAGCCCATCATGCATATTCATGAGGGCACGCTGACTCAACTCTAAGGCTAACATGGAGCATGCACGAGTGCAGGGGGTGTGTCAGACTGCCGAGCAGTCCAAATATCCACGCCCCTGCAAGTGCATAAACAGCAAATGTCAACAGAAATGAGCGAGTCCACTCAAATGTCCACAAACCCAACACTACACACCCCCACATTCTAAATCCCTGAACAAGTTAAAAATGCAAAGCTTACCTTTTTTTTATGATTCCCTACATAGCTGTCCGTATTTGCACATGAATGAGCGGGTTTGCCCATTGCTTAGCTACAGTTAGCAGTGTAGACATCGAAGAGAATAATAAACTACTGATATGCAAATGAAGCCAAATAGCAGTAGTGTAGTGGTAGAGCCCTCGCACAAAGAGGAGGCATTCCCAGTTCGAGTCTCGCCACTTCCCTCCCTATTTTCTGTAGGAAATGTGTGCATAAAAATAACTCCTGACATTTACCTTTTAAATCCCAGTAAAATGCATTGAAATGGCCTATGCATTAGTAAAGGATATTTTATATACATATATATACATATATATATATATATATATATATATATATATATATATATATATATATCTATATATATATATATATATATATATATTTATATATAGATATATATAAGAAGGTGGAATGGTCATGCATACTGATAAATGCATAAGTAACGTATCTTAAGCAATGTGAAGCATTGCTAAGCAAAGTCCACTAGTATTAAGCACAGTAAAGTATAATTGCTCATAGCTTAGCAGTGCTTTAACTAGTGCAATAGTTTTACACGGAGCTGCGCATCACGCCAACTAGCTGAAACAAAACATGTCTGTGTGGAGCTGCGCACCGTGCCAACTAGCGCAACGTTGGGCAACGTCGGGCAGCATAGAGCAACGTCGAGCAACCTTCTGCAAAGCTGAGCAAAGTCGGCTAAACACAGCCACACCTCCTATCTGGTCTGGCCAGTAGTAAAATAAAAAGCAATGACAGGCCACGAACCCGAGATACTGTGCACCATAATCACAGTACTAAACCACTAAGCCATGACAGCTTTAAATATGGATGCATTTCCAACACACTCATATATATCAATGGAAGTTTACCCATTGCTAAGCAGGTTTGCTCTTAGCTGAGATATTTCAAAACTGGCCAATCACAAATAAGTGCGGGAAATGAGGCATATTTAACTTCCATATGCGGGAATAATTGCAATAACTGGTTGTAGCTCCCATCTACAGACAGTATGGCCGGTGCTGGAGAGGGCTCTCATTTTCGAGCACAACTGTGGTGCATTGAGGAGTCAAAATACATGGTTTGACTCCTCGTCCATCATCATGATGCAAGACTCCTACAGGGCCAGTTCCAGGGCATGGAGTATAAAGCAAAGCCAAGAACCATTTAGCACATGATCTCACCCATGCCACAGGCATCCCTCGGACTGGTGAGCAGGTCAGACACCACCATGCAGACCTGAAGAGACGCAAGGAGGACCAACTGAAACACTGGATACAGGAGGCCCGTGGAATGCCAAATGCCCCACTACTGAGTATGTAGCCATGGAATGAAGTATGTAAGAACTGCTATTGTAGTTTATATTATGGATAGGTATGTCTCAATATCCCTTCATTTACTTCACAGCTGCAGGTGTCCCTGCTGCGAATCAGCAAGCCTATGCAAATAGGCTGCTAAGGCTGTGCCACCAGGCAGGTTAGTAAATATTCTGCATGTGTGGTCATATAAAAGAAGTGAGAGAGCCTGAACAAGAGTGTTGTAACCCATTATTAAAGGTATAAAAAGTGTGGAATAACTTCTCTGCATGTACTGCATATAAAAATAAGTGAGACAGCGTGAAAAGGTGTTGTAACCCATTAATAAAGGTATAAAAAGTGTTGAATAAAAGACCTCTGCATGCACTGATATAGCAAATAATTGAGAGAGCCACTAGAAAAGTGTGTAATGTAATTAATAAAGGTATAATTCCTGGAGTTTGTCCGTGTCACTTTCTGTGATATGTTGTTGTACCCTTGCATAATAGAAATAGTACTGTTGTATTAAGTGCAGTCAACCCACACATGGGTAGGCCCATATAAAGTGGATGAAGGAAGTGCCAGTAGGTGTTAAGCATATATACAGTCCTCAACTGTCGTTTAATGGCCGGCATTTACAGGTTAATCTGGCACATGAGTAGCTTGTTAATGTGTTCCCCAGAAATGTCAGTATGCTGCTAGAAATGTAGGGGGCTGTTAACATATACCTGATAATGTCACCTGAACACATCCAGATATGTAGATACATAAATATAAATGAAAAATATAAATATGTAGCAGTAACATCTGCATCCAGGACAGTTTGTATGTCAGATACAGGTCAGGTATATCAAGAACTAGCAAAACCCATTTCACAATTTAACGGACATTGCCTAGTGTAATAAAACATGTAGGGGATATTTAACTGCAGTCAATAGGAATGTAGTGTAAACTATAAGTATAGATAAGTTGTTAATGGAGGTATCTTTTTACACCCTATTGTATGTGCATAAACAATGCAATTCCACACCTCAATGGGTATGTCTAATCTCAATGTTGGGACATATGTCCTATTGTTATATAAATATCTGAATTTACTTTGATGCATGTGCCCTGTTCACATACCACAATCTTGGTGGCCTGTTGCCACCAATCAATCCTGCATGCTGTTGGAATGTCCACTGTTGTTCTATATATGCATGTGTTATGCTTGCTGTTCATCTGTTAGAACTCTGGTGTGTTGGGTTAATGGGAATATTACTGTATGCTGTTACAACTAAACTGGAATGCTGTTGGCTCTTACTAACACATATTGTCATTAAATCCTCCTAAACATAGAATGTATGGGAAGGCCAGTCCCAGTGGACCCACCGGTCCCACCTCAGTTGGTGATAGCACCTGGCACCAGCAGTTCTGGTGCCCAGCCCGGGACCCCCCCTTCTCCGTTGGTCCTGTACCACCTTCTGGTGGAAGCGCAGTAGGGGATGGGGCTCATCCCCCCTGTGCAAATGTGGGCAGAGAAGGGCCACCTATCAACCTTCAAATGGTCCAGGCTGTGGTGCGTAGGGAGATCCTGCATTTATTTGCTGATCCTCTATGCCAGCTCAAGGCAAGAGTGGCATGACTCATGGGTGAGCCTGCCCCTCCTACGCAGCCCCCAGCCCAGCCACCCCTCAAGCTGTGAAGGTGCAGTGGTGACTGCCCATGGGTGGGGATCTCAGTTTCACTGTTGCCATCTGTGGGCTCATGGGCTTGCGATTTCCAAACACCCTTCCCCATCAGTGGTGTTCACCCACCCCATGTGTCATACTCCACCCCTGTATGCATCTTGTTTGCCTTGTCTGTTTACCTCCACAACCTACCTCTCAAAATATACCTACTTCCTCTACCCCACATTCCACTCTCACCAGAAAAAAAAAGGGCAATCTGCACCCAAAAAATATTATGCCCCATACATAGCTGCCCAATTTGCACACATTTCCACAGGACACAAGCAGAAATTTAATTGGCAGTACAGCATACTTTGTTGTCCTCTCCCTCTCTCAAGGGTGGAATATTTCAAATTCCATTCAAATTGCTAGTATATGCACAGCTGTTGCTGTTAAAGAAATGGGCAGCTATGGACCTTCCCTACACCCGTCCTGCACATCCTGAGCTGTTTTCCCTACTGTCTTTCCCTCTTTGTGACCCTTTTTTCAACACTTTCCTATCTCCCCATTTTCTTTTCTTTCAAAGAAATGACGCGGGGGTTAGCGGGAGTAAGCACCTTTAAGCAGTAGTTAGCGTGTCTGCGCGAGTATGCACTTAGCTAAGCATCGCACAAACCCATGCAAACCTGCTTACAACTGCTTAAAAGTGCCTTAGTCACTCTGTATGTCAGGGCCCTTGTTCTGCTCAGCAGCAAAATAAAATACCTCTGTCAGTCTCGAACCTTGTACACATAGACAGCATGAAGTACCACTGAGCCATGGTAAACATACAACAAATTGGTGCTGAAACCAGTATATCATGCATCAGAATGAGTGAATGTAAAGGCCAAATAGGAATGCCATAACACAAATCCTGTTCTGTGGATCTTTACCAGCAGTTCTTGTGGAATTGCATTACATGACAGTGAAAAGAGAACCAGCCATTCTAGCAGGAAATAATGTTAGAGCAGCACTTCACAACCCCCACACAGTATTATAGCAGGACAAACACTAGCATATCTGACTAGCGTAGAGGCCATACTTCCCAACTGTGACAAAAAGTAAGAGTTAGACACCACTTGTACTTCAGGAAATGTGTATTAATCCATATGCTCTGGTTCTCTCAAAGTCTCAACCTAATGTTACTAATATTGTAAAGGTGTACCTCACTTCGACCTACTTTACCCTGAGTCTGTTCAAATATGTACCTGAGTGTTTGAGAGGCCTGGCAGAGGCAAAAACACACAGGCGTATCAGCTATTCTGCTGTTACACACTGTGCAAATAGCTTTGGAAGGAGTTCCAGAAGCATACCCTTATGTAGGAGTACAGCACTAAAATACCAAGGGATGTAGCCATGTACTGGTAGCAACCAGCTGTGACGATGCCATTGTTCCAGTGCTGAAAAGACCAGTGTTGTGCATAAAGAATAACAGGCTAACCTCTGGCTACCATCTGGATAGGTCCACAGTTGGGAGCTACACAGACAGACTATGTGCCTTGGTAAACTAACAGGTACACATCAACCCTTTAAGTCAAGAAAGATAAAGTTCACACATTAAGACATAATGCTCTCTGTCCTACAGCACCCCTACCCAAATGTACAATAAACCTGTGTATTCAGGGTCTACCAAGGATGTCGGTAGGCATACTCAGTACAGAAATGTATGCAGTTTTCTTGAGCAGCCTGTGCCAATGTCAACAGTAAAAAAGCACAAACTGTTCAAAAGTGAGTGAATAAATATTCACAGTATAGCAGTTCACAAACAGTTCATATGCCAAATGAATACATCTCAATAACTACTTTTGTATGGCAGTAAATTGTATAAGTAGAAAATAAACTACATACTCCCATGTATCTTGTGTTAGCATATGTAGGGGTGAGTACAATTCTACACTGACAACTGTGTAGTGGAAGTGGCAACATTCAGGTCTGAGTACAAGAATTATATTACTGGCTACACCCCTAGCTTCAGATAAAAGAACTATACCAACCTTCTGACTTACACAACGGTCTCCACAGCAAACAAGCATGGGCCCCACTCTGGAAAGCTGAAAGGGCTACGCCTACCTGACATAACAATTTATAGCATTGGGTTGCTATGACAGTGAGTACTGCAATTACCACACAGCAGGCTGCATGCAATTACCAAATGGTGGCCAACAATTGGTGCAGAGGCCATCACATGCACATGTGCAGATACCTATAAAAGCAGGTTTTACCTGCTGCCACACATGCAATCATCCCATTGCAGACAGTGAGAGAGAGAGACACACACACAGAGACAGAGAGAGTGAGAGAGAGACTGACACCCCACCCACACCAGTGGGAAAAAAAATTATAAACTAATAAAAAAAAAAAAGAAAAACATAAAACAAGTTTATTACATTCAGCCAAAGAGACAGCTAAGTGAAAAATAGGAACGCATACAAAGGAAAGGTATGTAACAGATATGTATTTACTGGCATGTAGTAGATGTATTTGAATTCCACTCTACATACTTTGAAACATAAATATGTGGCAACAGTATGTATCTATCTATGCACAGATGCCCTGCATAACTACTGCCATGGACATATCAGTGTGTGGCTGTGTGCAGTGGGACATAACTGTGATATATGTAGCTCAGCATTAAATGTCAAACATCTGAACCATGTTATCTGTGTTCTGTACAGGAGTGTGGACAATGTCTGTTTGGGGGAGTAGCGCATACAGCTATATAACCATGGATGTGATAGAGTAACAAATGCATGATAGTCATATCAATGTGTAGCTTAGCATTGGCAACAACTGTACCAGGCTAGTATGGTAATTAAGCATTTGCAGCTATATATACACCCTCTAATATTACTATCTGCTCACATGTGACACCTGTTCATGTTGCAGCAAGGCACAACGGGTCAGCCGTGAGGTACATGGACTTACAACATTGCGGTCCTTGTGTGTGTATGGCACACACATACGGAGAGATCTGCCTGTGTCAGATATATTAGCATCTGTACATGTGCATAGAGCAAGGGACATACTGCAACTGTTTGTGAAAGGTGGATACGTATATGATGTTGAAGGTTGTTATGTTCATATTCATATATAGGTTGTAGTGTGTGGCAAACCAGACAGCATACAGTGCTGGTATATGACATGTGGTGGTTGAACGCTGTGGGTATAATTTGTCAGGTTTGCAGTGTTGCAGCCAGTGAGACCTGCTAAAGCTACATGGGCTGAGAACACCTTCAATGCATTCCGCACAACACTGTGCAATATTATGACAAAACTGTATACCTCACAACCTTCCCATACTCAATATTCCCACCATGAAAGGTGGACTGTATATGTGTCTATATGTATATCAATATGTACACCAATGGATGTTCATATGCATGTGTATGTATATATATATATATATATATATATATATATATATATACACACACATATATATATATATATAGAGAGAGAGAGAGAGAGAGTGAGAGAGAGAGACATGGTCAAATTTACTGCAACAGATGCCTGGTGACAAAGTCATGGACTCAAGCTCAATGTTAACACTGCATTGGTATCCCTCGCAAAAACTCAGTACCCATTAACTACCACATAGGTGGTATTCTACTTAACACTGAAGGTGTGATAAGAGACCATGGGACACAGGTGGACAGTAGTCTCCCCTTTGATTGTCACAGTGCCACACTAGTCATGTAACCTGTCTGTGTGGCACATGTAATCACAAAAGGTGCATCATCCAGGGAAGTATAGGTCAGTGTTCCCCTCTACTCCACACACAGAAAACCCATTATAGAGTACAATGCCCCATGTGGTATGTACCTCACAAGACATCTACAGTAACTGGAAAGGACACAGACATACCTCACAAAGGGTAATACCGGCCTCAAACAGATGCCCTATGCAGACCATCCCACAAAACTACAGCTGGACTGTGTTGCATACCATCTACCCATAGGTGACCTCTGCCTAACATGCAAAGCTATGTGAAACCAGAGCTGTTGGACATGCTCCATGTAATCAGATCTCAATCCCTACAAGCTACACATTCTAGGCACATAAAGCTTGTCACCTCAATAAACAGCACATGCTGGATGGATAGATCCCTATCTCAGAGACATCCCATACCCTGGCACAAACCACCTATCAATAGCAAATGAAGCTCCTAATTAGATGATGATTGTGCATGAGATAGGAATTACACCCCAGGAATCACCTCTGTGGCTCTGCTTGACAGGGCCATGTGAAATGAAATCACCCGTGTGTCAAAGGCAGGGTAGCGTATGGCTAGACATCTATTGGTCCTAGGGCCAATAGCCTATAACCAACCTACGAACCAATACACACCCACATGTACCTGTTGCAATAATTGCTTTGTGAGGTTGACTGAGTGTGATGGTGAATGTTTTGGTGAATGCGTCCGAGTTCTGTAGATGTGTGATAGCTAAGTGGAAAACTGTTTCTGTCATGGGTTGTAGTGTCCTAGCTGTGATCCCAGCAAAATATGTGTATGCTATTGCTAGGCACAAAAATCAGTATGCCAGATGGCCTGATGTAGTGTGTTGGTGTCGACTGGGGTGTCCCATTGTAGGCTACAGCAGTACATGTATGCTTATTGAGTGTTACTGCTGGTGAATCCAACCCCTAAATGAACTGTAGTACTACCTGAAACTGTATGCCTAAACAACACAGTAAGATGTATGTACACATGTCCTGGAACCACTGTTTTGTTTGTTCCACGTAGTTCTCCAGATGACATACCTAAGGCATAAGGTCTTGTAACTACTGACACACAGTACTGAATGGTACACAGGTAAAGGTCATGTGTTTTGCCATACCTTTGTGTCTGGTATGTATGTATGTATGTCTGATGTGTGTGTGTGTGTGTGTGTGTGTGTGTGTGTGTGTGTGTGTGTGTGTGTGTGTGCATGCCTGTACAATGGTCTCGGTCATATGTGTGTTACAGGATATAGGTGTGTATCTAGCAACATGTATAGTGTAGTACAGCAGTATGCCACCCATATTGACGAATGAGCACATATGTTAGGCAGGGGTGTGCCATCAATGGCTAGTGTGGTATGCTGGTAATACTGCGACTGGACCTTACAATCATTGCAATGGATTACATGTTACATTATGCATTAGCATGATATATACCCCTGTGGCTAAGTGGTGCATTGTGTCACATACAGTGTACCATATACTGCTGTATAGTCTTACATACTGGTTTGTCTTTGTTGCTGTGCAGAACATGGTTTGATATATGGAGTGTGCCAGGCACTGTCAGGCAGTTGTGGGTTGAGCACTGATATGTGGTATTGAAAGTGTGTATCCTTTGACAGCCAATGGGTTGCTATATATGGCAGTTAAATGATATCCATACTTTAGAATATTAAATGGGCCACTTGACTTGCTCACACATACTGTTTCTTTGTCTTCCAGGGTTATGGCCCACCATCGTAATCCCTCACACAGCATAACAGAGGATGAAGTGATAATGGACACCATGGTTCAGCACTACACCATGCTTTTCTCAAGAACCAGCCAGGACCAGCATGAGCAGACTGCACTGTGGCAAGATCTTGTCCATAGGGTAAATGACATAGGCATGCGTAACTGGACATATGAACAGGTACGCCATCACTGCAGTGATTTAATTAGACATGTCCAGCAGCATGCGTCTGATATCCGTAAACAAGAGCTTGCCATAGGTGGTGGGGTAGCCAACCATCCCCCCCTCACCAGAGTGGAGGAGCTGCTTCTGAGCCAGGTGGCTCCTGGCCAACAACAGCAACAACAACAACTGACATGCATCATCATGGAGACCGGAGCCACCCAGCAAGTTGACATGGAGCGTGCAGGTAACATGGCATAGCTGTACACTACTGTTACCTGTATTGGTAGAGCATGCTTATGTGAGATGTGTAGTGTGTAGTTACAAGATGTGGTGCCTAGTGTTGTGCAATAATAATATTTTGGAATATAATATGCAGGCCTGTGACTGTCAACAGTCGTACTACTGTAAGATAGCAAACACACAGTAGCAATGCCACAGTTGTTGCCACTGACAAACTGTCTCATACCCTTGTAGGTCCCTCTGGTGTGACAGCAAGGCAGCAGACCCATGCTGGTGAGTGTGTTATACATGTATTATTGCTAAATAAATGTGCATGTCATAGGTGAGGTGTAGGCCATGTACACGTCACACACCAGCGCATAATGCATGCTGTGCATGTTTGCTGTGAGACTATGCACATCTCAGTAATGTGAATAGATGACTCAAACACATGCAATACACAGAGTATCCCACACAATTGTGGCAACACTGTAGTGGACATTGGATAGGCACAGTCGATACACATGCACAACACACACAACTGTGTCATACGCAGTGCATGTTAACATACTACACATGGTGTATTCATAAACACGCTGTAAGGTCACACTTCAGTATCCCAAATGTCATCCACACAGCACACATGACATACCTGAGGGGTAGAGTCCTCTCATGTGGCTGTGCGACACTCTTCAACACATAACACATTCATGTTAGGTAATGCCCCCTGCTGTGCACCTTATGAACCCAGGTAACAACTGTCTGTGAAATGGTGAATGTAGAAATGGTACTGCAGTTCAGGTACAGCATGCTATGTGCCGGTCTGGCACACATTAGTAGCCTTGAGTGACCACATAATGCTACATGATGATGTCACATGGTGCTGCACCACATCCAGTTACAGTGGCCACAGTACTAGACATATCATTAATTTCTATGCACCTCAATGTTGTGTGTGCGCAAACATATGCACCGATACACAATCTGCATAGCAATCACCATTTGTACAAAGTGACACACATGTCTTGCAATACTATTGAGTGTATAAGTCACATGACACACATTGTGTATGTGTGAGGTTTAATGTTGCAGTTGTGTGGTAGCATGCCATGTCATGCTTGGCACTAGCATGTCCACAATATGTCCTACACTCACCATAACCACTGTACAATGTCTATGTTGAGCAATTTTATTCCATCAGGTATACATGCACCACTCATCCTGTGTGTATACATAGCATGCATGTGCTAAACCTGTGTCCACAATTGTCTGCTAAAGACACAGATGCTCTAATCAGAAATGGATATCTATGTGACACACTGATACACATCCAGCCATGGTATGTATACCTGTGAGTGATGGTGCACAGGACATTGCAGAGATGTTAATACTTGCACCGCAATGTTGTGTCTATGTACACATTGCGTATCAGGGTGAGGCCAATCACTGAAAAAAACACACATGCATCAAAGCCATGTAAACTGTTATTAGCAAGGGCTGTCTACACTCACACTGCATGCTGTTGAGCAACACATGTCCTACATGCTGTCACGTTTTATATAAATGTTTGGCTTGTGATACTGTACCCCACCATCGCATGCTATCAAGTATGTTCTGGATTGCTGGTGGTGTGTGTGTGTGTCTGTGTGTGTCTGTTGTAGTGAGGAGTGTATATGTGTTCATGTGTGCATGTGTTCATGTGTGCATGTGTGAATGTGTTCATGTGTGCATTTGTTCATGTGTTCATGTGTGCATGTGTCCATGTGTGCATGTGCGCATGTGTGCATTTGTTCCTGTGTACATGTGTGCATGTATGCATGTGTGCATGTGTACATGTGTGCATGTGTTCATGTGTGCATGTGTGCATGTGTGCATGTGTGCATGTGTGCATGTGTTCATGTGTGCATGTGTGCATGTCTGCATGTGTGCATGTGTGCAGACATCATGTACAGGTCGTAAAGTGTGTTTCCTGTCTCCCTCTCACAGGTGCTGATTTTGGGCTAGTTCACTGCAGCAGGGAAACTGATGTCACTGAGCATGATAGTGGTGATGATGATAAGTGTGTTGAGAAACAGGCATGTTTGCCAGTGTCTGTCATTGAGCCAACAATCGACAGTACACAAGTGTCCACCCCATCCATGCACACAGTCATACTGCCAATACATCCATCACCAATGCCCTTAGCTGAGGGACAGTGTACAGCCGGCATTGGCCAAGACAGTGTGGTATCTATGGCACATGCATCCCAACACAGCAGCCATACCCAGATGTCTGGAAGGGTACCACATAGGCAGATATCCAGATTCTCGTCAGAGCACTGCTGGCCATCATGCCACTGGCAGACGTGCCACAGTTCTTACAATCCCGCGCATGTTACAGGCTGTCATGGAGGCACAGGCACGTATGAAATGGTACACCAGACAGGGACTAAGGGCACAGAGGGCCCATAACACCATGTTAAATGACAGTATCCATGACCTAGCATGTGCCATCCGTAATTACACTGAGGTCATCGATAGACATTGGGGTGAGACATTAGATGTCCTCCTCAATGTCATGTTCATGTGTCAGGACAGTGCGAGAGGGGTGAGACATCGATGTGGACGTATGCCAGCAACATCAGCAGCTGGCAGTTGCTGCGGACATCTCTCAAGTCACAGCCACTCACGTAGTGCTAGTGCCAGTACCAGCCCCAGCAATGTTGGGGCTGGGCTGTCCATAGACCACCCTAGAAGACCACATGCATGTGGCTCTGGACAGTCCCAGCAGGGTCCTGGGTCCAGTGTACATCCATCTACCTCTGGGGATAGTACTCAGTCAGGCTTAGTACCTGATAGTGTCAGTAGCACCCCTGCCAGGCACAGGTACTGTATCCATGGCCAGAGATGGTGATCTGTAAAGCCTGGCAGGTACAGTCTGTGGCTGTCCCACAAATACCTGTATATGGCAGCCACATGGTGGAACTGTGTGCATGCAGACACATACACACATAAACAACACACCTAGGGCTACCACATACATAAACACATTACATCAACATTGGCCCATAGCAGTACTCTTGGCCCTCACACACACACACACACACACACACACACACACACACACACACACACACACACACACACACACACCCATGTCGATTGTATGGCTCACTGTAGGCCTCTGGCAAACCAACTACACACCCTGTGCATATGATGAATCCTGTGCCACCTCCTGTCATCTGTGACATTGATGCAGGAACAGGTTACCATGGTGCTGATGCACAGGGTGACCTAATAGCAGTATAGCAATGTTAGCATGTTGTCAGCAGTAGAGTGTGATGATATGCTTGAAGGTGTGGCGAGCAGGCATGATGCATGTAAGCTATGATTGTCAATATAGTAATGTTCACACCAGTGTTAGTTCCAATAGTGTATAGTCCACCCACGTGCCATTTGGCTGATGTGTGTAGTATTGGCAGCATGTGTTAGAGAGTGGACAGTATGTGTGGGATGTGTGTGGCACAGATTTGCAGGCGTACATTTGTGAACATGGTGGAGGTGCACTGTCTGCATGTACGTGCATAGTGGACACATGGGCAGGGTGACATGCTCTGTATTACACAGTAACACTCCATAGTCTCGATTGGTGGCCAGTATGCATTGTACTACACACATTTCGGAACTTGACTACACATGTGTGTATGACTTGGTTAGATACTGTGCTGTAGGTGATACTGTTAATATCTGTCATTGATTTGCATTCTGGTAGTATACACAACTTCAAAAGCCTGACCATAACCAATTGCTAGACGATGTCTTGACAACTGACACACAGATGTAGGACAGACAGTAACATTTGGACACTTCAGGTACTATACTAAGCCAGTAACCAGTGATATTCACCTGCACACATTACTGAGACCAGTCCTGTTTGGCATATAGCTCTCTTAGGTACAAGCAATCACAGTAGGGATATGTCCGTCCATGTGTGGTGATGCATATTATGGCCTATAATGCATTCTCCAGATGACACACACATCCTCCACAAAGGTATTACACAGACAGATCTCTGTTGTCAAACCCATGCTGTAAAGCTATAAGCCAACCAAAGCATAGTCATCCACCTTTACGGAACATAGTATCCCCACAGTACCACATAGGTAGTAGCTACCAACATGAAGAACGCGTACCGATGTGTACATGCAACCAAGTGGTACATCATCTCTCCTTTGATAATCACATTTCCAAAGGTATGTTTAAATCCCTCGGTGGATCACATAAGCAATAAAAGGTCTGTATGCATATCCACAAAGGTTTTTGTACACCTATAATGAATAGCCATCAGTGATAGACCCTGCTGCGTTTGAACAGGTCTGACATTTACCTCGGCCATGAACACTCACTCACACAATTCTAAAAAAAATCGTAATGAGTGTGTGTGACACAGTTGACCTAGGCCTGGGATCACTGCAGTAGCTGGCCTTGTCACAAGCATACAGATGTGACCTAAGGTCTGGAAAGCAGCAGCACACTCTTGAATAGATTACAGATGTGTTCTTGGAGAAAGCAGGGTTCCCACACATGCAATAATTGAGGTCACATGTACGTATATGTATTTACCACACAGCTACCTCACATGTGCAATGCACATACTGGTGTCATATTGATATGTCATACAGTAGTAAAAGCAAAACCACAGCCCATTGACCAACAGTCCCACACACATAGAGCACACACGTCAAGAGCAGGATTCAAACCCCTA
Organism: Protopterus annectens; assembly: GCF_019279795.1. NCBI lineage: Eukaryota > Metazoa > Chordata > Ceratodontiformes > Protopteridae > Protopterus > Protopterus annectens. The sequence goes on from NC_056739.1 coordinate 234,842,124, forward strand.
CCTAACTGCTTTACGGCACTATAGGAATACACATTTACATGACTCGCTATATACATTACTGGGTTTTTTTTTTCCACAGGTATATTTGTAGGGTGGTGACATCATCAGACCTGACAAAGATTAGTATACCACTTTTAAGGTGTTTGACTACTCTCCCAAAAGGATGCTTCTCTCCAAGGAGATCACACACACACAAACTTATCAAGTGCAGGATTCAATCCTCTTCCTAACGGCTTTATGTCACTACAGGAACATGCATTTACACGACGCGCTATACACATTACTGTGGGTTTTTTTTCCACAGGTATATTTTTAGGGTGGTGACATCATCAGACCTGACAAAGATTAGTATACCACTTTTAAGGTGTTTGACTACTCTCCAAAAAGGTTGCTCCTCTTCAAGGAGTTCACACACAAAAAGTTGTCAAGTGCAAGATTCAAACCTTTACCTAACTGCTTTATGTCACTACAGGAGTATGCATTTACATGACGTGCTATACACATTACTGAAGTATACCACTTTTAAGGTGTTTGACTACTCTCCAAAAAGGTTGCTCTTTTCCAAGGAGATAACACACACCTGTTAAGTGCAGGATTCAAACCCCTACCTAACTGCGTTATGTTATTACAGAAGCACGCATTTACATGACACGCTATACACATTATTGTGAGTTCTCTTTTCCACAGGTATATTTGTAGAATGGTGACATCATCAGACTAGACAAAGTGGGTTACATTAGGTGATAATGGGTGGGCTACATAGAAGGAATGTCTGAACACTTTGGCTATGTGATCATCAAAGGGGAGTTCACTATCTAACTGTGTCCCCAGGGCCTTCATGACTTTCTCCATTTATACTGGTGTACCACCTATGTGGTAATTTGTTTGCACTTTGTTTTAACAAAACGGGATGACTATGCATTCTTTGTCATTCTTGTTGGGGCATTGTTTTGACACCAGGTATCTGTGTCTTTAAGCCCCTTCTTGAGGATATGTGTGTCAGCCATAGAGTCAATTATGGACCACAGTTGCAGTTATCTGCAAACCTGTTCAGCCATACTCCTCCCGTGCTTGCCTGTACCTCTGTGCAGTGTCCACTGAACAGGTGGGGTCCCAGGAGCAAGAACTGTGGGATGCCATTTGTGACTGTCTTACAGTCGTACATGGCACCTGCAACTCTGAACATGTGTATTTGATCTGAGAGACACTAGGCCAAACATCCTGTGACATACCTGTTGATGTTCAGGCTGGTAAGCCTGTCCATGATGACAGAGTGGGGAATGATGGGTAAAGTCCTTAGTGAGGTCCAGGTGGGCTGTGTGGACTACATTCACCTCCATCTATGTCCTTGGTGACTGTTTGAAGTAAGTCAACTATGTTTAGGAGGCAGGATCTGCCTTTAACAAGGTGAGCTTGTGTAGAGTCCAGTGTCTGGAGGTCACCATTGTCTCTGTTTATGGGTTCCATGACAATTTGATCAATAGCTTTGTAGACCAGGCTGAGTAGGCATATAGGGCAATGGTTTCCAGGTTCTGTTGTGGCACCCCCTTTGTAGAGCTGGATGACTGTTAGTGTATGCCATTCTTTGTGTACATACCCTGTGGTACAATTGAATCCTGGCAGTGAATGTAGGTGAGGGTGTAGTTCCTTTTGGGCCTAGTGTAAGCACAGCCTGGGACACCATCCATTCCCATTGATGCTGTGTTCTTGGCTTTGGAGAGGGCTGTCCTTACCTGCATGTCCATGATGTCTGGGGCTCTGCATCCTTCTGTGATGGACACAGGCCCTTTTGGGGTGATGGGGGGAGGTTTACACTGAACTTGTCCCCCAGGATGTGGCCAATGAAAGTTGGTTCAGTGTATTCCTTGCCATTTGTCAGTAGCTGACAGCAGATTTGGAAGTTGACACCTACATGTCTGGTAAAGCTACAGCAGACTTTGTGGTTGTTATTCTTACAGTCCTTGGCAATTGTCTTTTGACAGTGTCCTTGAATTATTCCAAGAGCAATCATTGCTACTTCCTAATAATGATCAGTGATGCCTTTCCTTTAGTGAAGTTGACTCTATCAGGTGTTAGTTTCCTCCTTCTGTTGTCTAGCTTATTTATGGCCAATGACCACCAGATTGTTTTCATATTTTTGGCAGAGTGCATCTTGGTTTTATTTGTGATGTCTCAATCCATGTATCCCTGTAGATGCTCATATGATGCACTTGTAACTGATTTGGCAGATTGTATACCATTCTCCTATAGCAAGAGGTCTTTGGAACCTTTCACTTTTGTCTTGGGATGTGTGCAGTTTGCTTTTGAAAATGTCTTCATGGTCGTTTCATTGGCTGGGTTGGGGTGCGTGATGTGGATGTCCAGTGTGATTACTTTATGATCTGATATTACCAGTGAGGATTTTATCTCTTTTGTGGAACACTAGAACCCCATGTTGGCGATGATCATGTCCAGTATGGTATCACCTCTAGTGGCCATGGTGACCACCTGTTCCAGGGTGTTAGAGCTTTTAAACTCTAGGAAACATTGGGCAATGGACGTTGTACACAAGTGATTCTCCCACTCAATGTTTGGGTAGTTGTAATCACCTCATATAATGTTGTTTGATAGGACCTTGATATATTCCACTGTTCTCAGGAATACTGTGTGAGGTTCCTGTGACAAGGTAGGTGATCTGTAGAAGGTTACAATCTGATAAGCAGCTTTGCACAATCTTAGTTGCACTTGCATGGTCTCCAAAGCCTCATGTTGTGCCACTAACCTGGAGGTGGGGGTATCCATAGGGTAAATGTGTACACCCCTTCCTTTTGTATTTCACTCATGGTTTTGGGTCCAAAGGTCAGGGGGATTGTGAGTGTTTTACGTGGAGCATGTCCAACAGCTCTGCATTTGACATAGCTTTGTATGTTAGGCAGTGGACACATCTGAGTAGGCAATATGCAAGGGAGTACTGATGGAGCATTTTGTGATAGTCTGTGTATGGCATGTATTTCAGGCCACTAATGCTCTTTGTGAGGTATTGCTGCAGGCTTTCCAGTTGTTGTAGTTGGCTTGTGAGGTACATAGCAAAAGTGGCGTTGTACTCTTTTATAGTTCTAGTGAGTGATGTGTAGTGGGGAACAATGTCCTCTTCTATTCTGCATGAGACACATTTTGTGATGGGGTGTGCCACATAGCAGGGTTTCCTGACTACTGTGGGGATGTGATTATCATAGTTGTGTCCAGTGTCCACCTGTGAACCAAGGTCTCTTGTCACACTTTCAGTGTTAAGTATACTACCGCCTATGTTGTCGTTCTTGGCTACAGAGACTTTAACAAAGGGGATGACAATGCACCTTTTGGCATTGAGCTAGAGCCCATGGCTTTGACAACAGCCATCTTTCTCAGTTATGCCCTTTTGTAGGATGTCCACATCTTTAGTGTTTACAATTATGGCTCCTAGTTTGCAGTCCTCTGGAAACTTCAGTAGCCACAGACCTTCCATGTTGAAATTTACTTCAGGTAAGTAGATACTAAACAGGACAAGACACAAGACTGGACCTTGTGGTACTGCACTCATCACTGGTCCACAGTCATACCTGGAGTCTGCTACTTTCACAGTATGTGTTCTGTCAGTAGGCCTGTTGGCAGCACATTTTGTGACATAGCAATTTATACTTAGTTTAGTGGGTTTATCTATATTTCCAGAGTGTGTGGTGGTGTTGTAAGCTGTGGCAGGATGAACATAGGCTGTGTGAATCACCTTACCGTTGTTGACAGTTCTGTTGACTAATGTAATTTTTATATGTTGTATGATGATAAATTCCATGGCCTTGAAGAGTGTGCTCATCAGGCTAATGGGGCGATTGTTCCTGGGGTCCGTGGTGTCTCCACCCTTGTGTAGTGGGATGACCATCACTGTGCACCATTCAACAGGCACAAAGCATGAGGTGAGGCTATGACGGCATATGGTACGTCAGTGTGGTGCCTGTTCGTTCTGTGGTTTGTGTGGAACACAGCGTGTGAAGTTATCTGTTCCCATGGCTGCTGTGATACTGGCTTTGGAGAGTGTTTTTTACCTGTGCAGCCATGATGACAGCAACTTTGCAGTTTTCCATTATAGAGATGTGCTCTTTCATGGATGAGAGGGGGGTACAGTTAACACTGATCCTATCTGCAAGGATGTTGCCAATATCAGTTGGGTCTGTATATTTAGTGCCATTGAGCTGTAATTCAGAACAGATCTGAGTGTAGCCATGACATGGACCTGTCTGTTGGGCAGAGATCTCCTGAGTAGACATTATGCAACATGGTACAGATTGGGTTACACTCAGTCTTGTTGCATGGGGCTACTGTTTGAGGCCAGTAATCTTCTTGTTATGGTACTTCAGTGGCCTTTCTGGCTGCTGAACGTGCCTAGTCAGATTCATCGTAAGTGTGTTGTGGTAGTCTCTGACAGGTCTGATGACTGATGAGTACTGGTAACCTCCTTTGACCTACATGCACAGACCTTGGAGGTTTGTGTGAACACATAGCATGATTTTCTGACAACTTTGTGAATGTCTTTCTGGTAGTAGAGCTGTCTATCCACATTTGTTCATAGATCCCTTATTATCACCTCCTTATTTGGCATGTGTGTGAGCATGCCCAGTATAACCTTTTTTGTGTGATGCTGAATGAAATCCACTACATTTGTTGGAGTGTGTGAGCACACCCAGTATAGACATTTATACTATATGTGTATGGAAAATCAAGTTGTATTTTTACAGTAGGCCTCACTTTTGTGTCATAAATCAACAGTGATCATGCTGTGCCTGCAGGGCTTCCATGAGACACTTTGCATAGACTTATCAACATTTCTACATATGGGGGGGGGGTCTATTCTTTGTACATTTCTATCCAGGGGCACACTTGATTGTTACTGTGGGTGTACATACGATGAGGGGTTCACCTGACACTGATACACATTTGCTATGCCTGCACTGCTATGTACGGTACACCATTTCAGTCTGTACTGTTGCCTATCATACTGGCTTGAGGCATACTACTGTACTACACTTCTTGGCATCCAATGCCACATATATTAGATTGCAACTTCATAGCCTACACAGCCCGCATCACATCGCCTGGCCTGATGTTCCCTGTCTGCATAGGCCTGTGGGGGAGGTTACCCATATGCTTCTTTAGGGGCATGTTACAGCATTTCTTTGTGTTTGCATTACTGTACAATTGTCATGCTGTGTCTGTGCTACTGAAATGCTATCAGGGCTTAGCGGTTCAGTACTGTGACTGTAGTGCACTGTATCATGGGTTTGAGCCCTGTCACTACTTTTTATTTTCATGCTAGGCAGACCAGACTGCTTAAGGGACAGTAAAACTAATATGAGCATGTTTACCTGTCTTTGCTCAACTTTGCACGACTTTGCCCAACATTGCTCAACGTTGACCAACATTGTGCTAGTTGGCACAGGCAATTTTGTTTACATATTTTAAATATTGGTAAATGCTGCTTAGCACTGCTTTATATTGATTAAAACATGGCAATCATGCCTCCGGTGGTGCTGCAGGGCTGCCAATGTCAGATGCACATACTACACTCCCTATACATGTTTGAAAACAGGTAGTGTCAAGTTAGGCATCCCTTTTATTTTATGTGCGAGTCAGAGAGAGGTATCATTTCCAGGGTTGCTACTGAGCCAGTGTATGTGCTATGCATTGCCTCTTTGCCAAGGCCAAGGCATACTGGGCATGCCTCTTTCTGCCTACTGGGGCAGGCTCAGGTTGTTCCTCCTCTGAGTCACATTGTGCCTGTTCTGGCCTTGGCAATGGTGAGGGGCTGTTTGGCCTTGCCCCATGCTGTTCCTGCTGCAGCTGTTTTCGTAGGATCATATTATGTAGCATGGCACATACCATGACAATTTGGGTAGATGTAGTTGGTAAGTACTGCAAGGCTCCACTAGATGTGTCTAGGCACCGGGACCATGACTTGAGCATCCTAAACACACGCTCAATTACATTTCGTGTTTGTGCATGTGCATCATTATGGAGTTCTTGTTCAGGTGTGTGGGCATTTCTGATGGGTGTCATCAGCCACATCTCCAGTGCATATCCAGCATCCCCCACTAGGTGACCATCAGGGATTTCCCCATTGGCAAATGTCTGGTACAGCTGTGTCAGATGCCAGATATGGGAGTTGTGGTAGCTTCCAGGGCAGTCAGCACACACATACAGTATTATGCCCTGGGCATCGCACATGACCTGGTAGTGGTTGATGTAGGCCTTACCCCGCTCACCGACTGGTGCTTTGATGTGTATGGGTGTGCAGTCAATTGCACCCACTTCCTTATTCTGCTATTTGCTGGAAAAGACGCATATTGCTGGCCAATACCTCACGAGAATTGAGGAAATATACATGATCACCGACATGTGCTGACATGGCATTCAGGAACTGGTGCAGTAGCGTGGATGCTGATGCCTGTGAAATCCCCATCATATCACCAGTTGGTCTCTGGAAGGTACCTGTTGCTAGTATTCTTAGGCCAACACCTACCTTGGTTTCCACTGGGATGGGTTCCCCTCTGTTGGTTCTGTGTGTGAGGCGTGGCCTGCATAGCTCAACAATTTGCTGCAAGAGTTCTCTGTCCACTCTATAGCATTCCACTATTTCCAGCTCATGTAACCCCTGGTAGGTTACCCTGGGTCTGTACACTCTTCTCCATCTCCTCACTGTGGGTTGCTCAGCAACATTCGCAATGGCACCACCCTCAGCATCTTGCACATTTTGCCTTATAATAGCAATGGCAGCCCCTAACATTTTTTTGTCTCAGTTAAGCTTTTTAAGTTTTCACTTCTCTTTGTATACTGCAGTGTTGCAGTGTTTCTGAGTAGAACATGGGGGAATGTTGTTTGCAGAGTTTTAAGTGCTGGGCTGTGCTAGTCTACTGCCTGTGTAATTGGCTAATTCTGATTGATTTCACCTGGCAGCTCTGCTAGTTCTCCTTGGTTAACTTCCTACTACTACTTTTCCTTCCTTTTCCCTTTCTGTTTCCACAGGGGGCAGCACCACGCAAACAAGCGCAAACACGTGCACACAAGCGCACATGCATGCACACAGCCTTACACAGGCTTAGGCAGGTGCACATCCGCGCACACAGGCTTAGACAGTCTTGCACAGGCTTACACGGGTGCACACTCGCACACACAGGCTTAGACGGTCTTACACAGGCTTACACGGGTTTACAGGCATGCACACGCATGCACACAGTGTAAGCATCTTTGCAGGAAACTTTGGTGGTAGCCACAGTGTACGCCTTCAGTTTCTGGCTTTCAGTTCAGACAACTAGGGGCACGCCTCTTCCAGTTTTCAGTAACTCACAGTAGACACATGCCACTCTGCTCCAATGGGCTTACAGTCTTTGATACATTCCCCCCTCATGATGTCACCTATCTTCTACTCTGTAACTCCCCTAATCCTACTCTTACACTCTAGGGACATGGTTCACATGACAGGGAAAATTGGGATTCACTATCCTTATACTCATTTGCATAGGATTGCCTACTAATGCTTGGTTACATCTCTCACACTGTGCTTCCCCCCTTAGCATTCACTACTCAGTGGCCATGTTGTCTTCAGCCTGCCATTCACTTGCATGGCAGATGAATATTTGTATTAAAATGCCTATTTTTCACTTTTAATTATTTTTTTCTGGTTTTTAGATCATCACACATTTGCTCGCCGCTGCGCTATGCTTAAACATCAGAGATCAGGGGTGTAAAAATAATTATTATTTTTCATTATTTTGCAACACATATTAATGCCAATGGCTTTATATTTGGCCACTGGCATGCTTCCTCAACTGGATGCATCCTTTATTTGGAGCTGTCATTGCTCCGTTTTGCTATTTGCAGAACGGTACTCTGTTACCAACGGAGTACATTTCTGCAGATAACACTACTCTTACACGGACAGGTTAGTGCTTCCTGGATCGCAGATTTACCTCATTTGCATAGCTGTCAGCAGCAAAGAGGTAATTTGCATAACCTAACACTGTCCATGCAAGAGTAGCTTTAGAAGCTCTCATGCACGCCCCTACTGGCTATTTCTGAATCGCTCGGCAGACATATTGCCTGTCTGCAGTCTTACACTGTTCTTACACTCCGTGCAAGCCTTCGTAAATATGGCCCAATATTTCTATTAAGATTTTATTTTCATTTTGTGCAACACTTTAATTGTTAAACTTCTGGAAGCCAGATAAAGCATCAGATTACAAAACATACAAACACATAAATCTTAATTATTTCTGCTGACCATATTAGTTAGAAGCTATGGTGAGGAAAATGAAGTGTTGCAGGATTTTAGAAAACTTTACAAAAATTTGTTTGAGGAGGAATGTGTGCACAAAAATTATGAACATTATTTAGGTTTGTTTTATTCCAAGACTGGCATGTCTTTTCCTTGCCATTTAGACTATGGGCAGGATTCACAAAGGCTTGCACAGAGTGTAAGAGACGTGTAACACTCCATGCAAGCCTTGCGTTCTAAGAACAGCCCTAAACTCCGTGTAAGAGACCAGCTAAAACGTCTCTTACATGGACTGGGCGTGAATATGCTAAATACCTCACTTGCAGCCGAAAGGTATGCAAATGATGTATATTAGCGATCCACGAAGCAGAAACCAGCCCGTGTAAGAGACGTTTTAGCTGCAGAAATGTACTCAGTTGACAACTGAGTACGTTTCTGCAAAAATCACAACGGAGCCATGTCATCTCCAAATAAAGGGTGCATATGTGTCAGGCAGCATGCCAATGGCCAAATATGTGGCCATTGGCAAGGTAACCTGATGCAAAAATGATAAAAATATAATTTTTTTTCCGGCGATCGCCGATGTTTAAATGCAGCGCAGCCCCGCACAAATGGGTTGCACTGTATAAAACATAAAAATGAAGGTTATAAACCTATGCAATACATGGAATGACAATGCAGGGACCAGCAGACCAAAAACAACATGGCCACCGTGTAGTGGTTGCTAAGGGGGGAAGCTGAGTCTAAGACATGTAACTAAGCATCATGTAAATGAGGGTTTGGATACTGAATCCCACAGTCACATAGCAAATGAGCACAGTATGAGTAGTGTAAGAGATACATAAGGGGGAGCAATAGAGTAGGAGATAGGTGACATCACAGGGGGGAATGGTAGAAAGAAATGCAGTTCATTGGAGGTCAGTGTAACATGACAGATGACAGACACAGATCAGGGAAAGAGGAGTGGCAAAAGATAAGCATGGGAAAGTCAAGAAATGGAAGATGTACACTGTTACTTACACCAAAGTTACTTGCTGGGCGTGCATGTGCATGTGTGCATGCCATGAAGCGCGAGTAGGGCAGTGTGTGTGCGTGTAAGGCAGACTGAGCATGTGGGAGCGTGTTGGTAAATGTTTAACACTGTTTGCGCTGGTGTGCGCGCGTGTAGGGCAGACTGAGCATGTAGGAGCCTGTTGGCAGACCTGTAACACTGTTTGCGCTGGTGTGCGCGCGTTTTAACCCGAATAGGCAGATCCTGAACCGTGTAAGCATGTGTGCACGAGTGTAAGCCACTGTGAGCGTGTTTCTGCTGGTATGCACGCTGCTCCCCCTGAGGAAACAGAGCAGTCATGGGTATATGTGGGATAGCATGATCAATGCAAACCTTACACATGCTCATAGAATGCAATTGTCAAGGATTATGCAGAGTGGCCAGTATAGTCCCCCAGCATGGGTCCTTTGAAGTCGTCCACCCCAGTCTTCACATGTGTAGAGTCTGCTTGTGCTAAATACAGTTTGTTTGCAGTGACAACCTTGCCTGGGGGTGGGGATGGGATATGGATGTCCAGGGAAAGGTGGGTATGGTCAGATATCAACAATGGTGGTCTACCTCTGGTGTGGAACAGTGAGTACCCATGTTGCAGATGGACAGGTGCAATATGTATTCCCCCATGTGGCTGTGGTGTGTGGTTCTGCCATAGCACATGGACCCACAAATTGCAGTGGCTGTAGGGTAAAGTGGTAGAGGCCTGAGTAGTTCTCACACACAATATGCCTGTACCTGATGTTAACAACTGGAATGGTGTATGTGAACACCTGCATATGCCGGCACTGTTCCCAGGGAAGCAAAGTGTGTGTCCTGGATATGGGAGTGGTGTTTTGGACTGGTTGTGTTGTGTGTTACAGGTCCTGTGGTCACGAAGCATGGTATAGAACATAACCTGCCAGTGTGATGTGCATATCTGACCCTGACGTAGGTGGCTGCAAATGCATATATATGCTATCCCCCACCTGACAGGTAGTACTAGATGTACATACCTCTGTAGAAATAAAGATGTCAGCACCCTATAAATACTGCAGGTGCAGACCAGATGCCCAGTAATTCAGTTAGCGTGCTCTGCTAATGCATCTCCCTCAAGTGTCATAATATAGGTAGGTAGGAGTTCGAACCATGCAAATGCTCAGTGTGTGTGTGTGTGTGTGTGTGTGTGTGTGTGTGTGTGTGTGTGTGTGTGTGTGTGTGTGTGTGTCTGGGTGAGCGGGGTTGATGTGTGTGCAAGTCTGTGTGAGAGAGATGTCCCTTTTGGCAACTGTGAAAGCACTCTACAGGATGCACATTCCCCTATATAAACATGGATGATGTCAGCACCCTATAAGTACAGGAGGAGAAGAGAAACCTCCCAGTAATTCGAATAGCGCGCTCTGCTAATGCGTCTGTCACAAGTGTCATAACATAGTTAGGTAGGGGTTTGAATCCTGCAACTGCCCAGTATGTGTGGAGGGGGGTTAGTGTGTGTGCAAGTCTGTGTGAGGGAGATATCCCTTTTGGCAACTGTGAAAGCACTCTACAGGATGCACATTCCCCTATCTAAGCACGGATGATGTCAGCACCCTATAAGTACAGCAGGAGAAGGGACACCTCTCAGTAATCCGAATAACGCACTCTGCTAAAGCATCTCTCTCAAGTGTCATAACATAGTTAGGTAGGAGTTTGAAACCTGCAAACGGCAAGTGTGTGTGTGTGTGTTTGGATGTGGGGAGTTTGTGTGTGTGCAATTCTGTATGAAAAACATGTTATTTTTGGCAAGCAGGAGATCACACTTCATGATGCACATTACCCTGTCCAAACACTGATGATGTCAGCACCCTATAAGTACAGCCAGAGAAGAGGAACCTCTTAGTAATCCGAATAATGCACTTCGCTAATGCGTCTCTCTCACGTGTCGTGACATAGTTAGGTAGGGGTATGAATCCTGCAAATGGCAAGTGTGTGTGGGGATGGTAGGGTGTGTGTAATTGCAAGTGTGAGAGAACAGATCCTTTTGGTAAATATTACATTACACCAGATGCTTCATATTCCCCCAGTAAACACAGGGGATGTCACCACACTATCAGCACAGCCAAACAGGGCTAGTTGGCCAGTAATGCTAATAGTGCGCTCCACTACTGGGTCTATTACCATTGTCAGAGTACAGATAGGTATGTTTTGGAAACCCACAACTGCTACATGTGGTTGTGTGGGTCTTTGTGCATAACAATGCATGCCATTGCCTAAACCAGCAATGGCAATGCAAATATGATGTATGTGTGTGACACATACACATAAATAGCTGTGACCTGCAGTAGTTACCATGTCTGACACGTGCCTTGAGTGGATAAAAGGTATTTGCAATGCATAACAATATGACTGTGTCTTACTGTGCAGGGGCCGCATGCGGTATGTGTCTATACAGTGTGGGTGTATATGGTAAAATACCTACAGCAGGGGGTACACATCTGGTCTGGGCCATATAGTCTACATGTTGTCGATGTACAGGTGCTGCATGTTCCCACCTGTTGTGGGAGTGGTAACATGTTATTCCACTGCAATTCCGTGACCACATGCTGGGAACCTTTCAACTAGTGTGTTGTAGCTGCAGTAATGCTCATGCACAATGTTTGGCTGGATGAAGTCCAGCCATATAAAAACAGTTCTTGAGACTGTCATATTGCCAGTGTTGTTATGGAGGATAGGTGGGCTTCCTGTGTATGGGAGGGTTGTGTGTGCCAGGCTATGAACCAGAAGGCAGTCCGACACACTGTTAGCTGCACATGAATAGGCCCTGATGCTTTGTGCTGTGCCAACAACCTGGAGGTGTGTGTATCTGTGGTGCCTTGGGATACCACCCCCCTGTCCATGTGTGTGTTACATGTGTAGGGGATGACAGGCATGGCATGAGGTATAACCTGGCAGTGATGGGTTACACCTGTGAGCTGTGAATCAGGACTCTGGTACTGCACAGACATTGCAGTTCACCGTGCTGAGGACAGTGTCCAGCGCATGCATCTTGCGGTGTACACTGCTGGTGTTGTGTAGCATCACTGTTAGTGTCCTATCCTGTGTGATACCATGGAGGTGGTAATGCAATCCGTGTCCTGCAGCATAAGGCACTATGTGTGTATCAAGGGGCTTCACCAATATACATTGGCCCATGGGTGTCACGTGCAAGCTGCCCCTCGCAAATCATTGTGGCTTCCCTAGCATGTAAGCACATGTTGACAGCCAGTGGATACCCTATGAATGACATTGGAGATTGAGCAGAATGTAGACATAGAACTCCCTTCCAACATATAGTGGTAGCATACCTGGTGAGGGTATGATGGCAACCAAGATCAGGCTCATACTGGCCCGTGCCACATGCTGAGAGATCCCTTCTATGTTCCCTATCATGTAGTCCAGGGAGGTATGTCTCAGGTCATCCATAGTGGCATGGTCAATGACTGAGTCATATGTGTCCATGTCTCTGACTGACCTGTATGCATGTGTTTTGTGGTGGACCATAGTGCTCCACAGGCATATCACTGTGACCTTCACCATGTACAGCCTGTTGAGCAGGACCCCACTGCAGCGGCCAAGAGAAGTACCTGACACATCTGTAGCAGGTGTGTTGTGTATCCCTACAGGCTGTGAGTGTGTGGCACATGGGATGTGTGTGCCATGTGTGGCATGTGCTCTGTTTCAACGTATGCCTGTGTGCCAGCTGCAGAGGTGTGTGATGCTCAGGCAGGATGCTATTCTGAGTCTCCAAGTATGCCCCAGTGTGTATAGATTGCTGTCAGTGCGGGTCTATGTCTGACTGGTATTATAGTCACTGTAGTATGTCATGCCACCTGACAGGGTATGGCATTACTGGGTTCAGAGTGCTCAGTCCCCAGATTGGCTATGTGGTGGCATCCCACACATGTGTTGTACATTCCTGGACAGGGGTGAGGGTCGACTGCATACATGTGGCAGCTGTGACATTGCCACATGGTTCACATAAACCACAACTGGACCATAGAGGTGATTCACAGGTTACCTTTGCACATGCTACCACAGTAGTGTGATTGCCATGGTGATTACCAACACATAGGGCCAATGGGGAACAACATACTGAAGGTGTGTATGTGTGGGTGTACTGCTACTGATTTCATAGCACTGGCATATATGACTGCACACATGGGTAAATGCCAGGTAAGACATGTGCAATGTGTCACAAGCAACGTACATGCGAACAGGACAGACAGTGACGTTCTGTCATGTGTAAACTTGACATACGTGTATGCGCTATGCAGATGTCACTAGGAGTCCACAGAAGCACTGTAACTCTGCATTGCAGGTGGAAGCAGTGTTCCAGGGAACCCCAAGCGAACATGCATGCAAACAAAGCTACAGTAAGTAGGGCTGGAAGTAGTCCATTGTACAACAAAGAAGGGCTAACACTAACAGTAGGTAACAGTGCAAATATGTAGGCACTATCAACATGTACCCAGGAATGCACAGCTCAGATGTCCATGGTAGAACTGATATGTCATAGTTAATTGTGATTTGGATTACATTGGTACTGCACACATATCAACATGCGCAAACATCCACATTGCATAGTCGTTGTGGGCAACTTGCCACCATTAATGTACATGTTCATCATTGCGTATCACTACTTGCATTAGCTTCCCCCTGTGCTACCCATGTATGTGGCTATCTGTTGACATCCTTACCACCGGTATGCAATAATGTGCAGCTGTTACACTTTGGTATGTACTATGGGTGTAGATAACAATTCAGGACAGTCATACGGTTACTGCATTAGGCATGCTGGGATATACACACAGTCATATCAGCACACTGTACTGTTACCAACATGATACTACTAATAGACTTCTATCTAGTCACCCTGTGCATTAGCAACATGTTTACCTGTTCCTGCACTGATGTTGGAGATTGCAGGAGGTGACACAGTTTCATCATATGCACAGGGTGTGAATTAGGTATGCCTGAGTCTGCCACTGATACCACCAATTGAAATGTGTGTGTATGTGTGTTGGTGAGGGACAGCAGTACAGGGTGGGGCACTGTTGGTGCAGTGTGTGCGTGTATGTGGTAGCCCTAGGTGTTAACATTTCGCATGTGTGTATGCACGCACGCAGTTCCACCTCATGGCTGCCATATACAGGAGTTTGTGGACAGCCACAGACTGCACCTGGCAGGTCATACAGATCAGTGTCTGTGGGCAGGGACACGGTACCTGTGCCTGGCAGGGGTGCTACGGACCGTATCCGGTACTAAGCCAGACTGGGTACTGTCATCAGAAGCAGGAGTGTGTTGACTGGACACAGGTCCCTGTTGGGACTGTCCAGAGCCATGTGCACGTGGTCTCCTGGGGTGCTCCGATGACAGCACAGACCCAGCATTGCTGGGGCTGCTGCTGGCACTATGGTGGCATCCGCGGGCCTGTTGTCATCCACTCTGACTGCCAGCTGCTGCTGTTGCTGGCATACGCCACGTCGACGCCGCAACCAACCACCATTGCCCTGGCTCATGGACATGTGGTTGTGGAACTGCTGTAATATGTCCCCACAACGTCTGTCTATGACATCAGTGAAATTATGGATAGCATCCACGATGTCACACATACTGTCAGTCATGGCTGTGCGACATGCTCTCAGCTCCCTCAGACCCTGTCAAGTGTACCTTTCCATATGCGACTGTGCCTGCATGACAACCCGAAACATAGCTGAGGTTGACAGACCTCTTTGGGCACATCTGCCAGAGGCAGTACACCCACGGATGCTCCCACGAGAACCCATGGGCAACTGTCTGTGTGGTACCATCGCAGGACCCTGCCCATGGCTGCTGTGTGGGGAAGCATGTGCCACAGATACCACATTACCCTGGTCAATGCCCACTGTATCCTGTCCATCACCTAGGGACAATGGTGACATAGGATATACTGGCAGGATGACTGTGCGCAATGATGGGGTTGACAGCTGTGTACTGTCAATTGGCTGACCAATGGCAGACCCTGACACACCGTCCTGTGCCATTACACAGATATCATCATTATCAGTACCTGTGGCACCAGATTCAGGTTCCCTGCTGCAGGACACCAGAGCAGCGCCAGAACCTGTGGGAGGAAGACAGGAAACACAGTTTACAGTGTCCACACAATGTTACCAGTGATGCATTTATGCACACATGCACACATGCACACGTGGACACATGCACACATGCACACATGCACACATGGGCACAGGCACACATGCACACATGCACACGTGCACACATGCACACATGCACACTTGCACACATGCACACATGCACCCATGCACACGTGGACACATGCACACATGCACATGTGGGCAAGTGGACCCTTGCACACCTGCACACATGCACACATGCACACGTGGACACATGCACATGTGGACACAGGCACACATGCACACATGCACACGTGGACACAGGCACACATGCACACATGCACACGTGGACACAGGCAAGCATGCACACCCTGCAGTATACACACAAAGCACTACTGAGTTACACTAGTATTACTAGCACTATCAGGACTATTATAGATATTGTTAAAGCACACTCACCAGCATGGATGGCCTGCCTTGCTGTAACACCAGAGGGACCTGCAGAAATGAGGAGAATAATGTCAGTGGGCACAACTGTGCCATTGATACTGCATATGATACAGTGCAGTAGTACACCAGTTGCCTTTCACATGTCAGCTGCTGATATTGCCAATATCACACCTGCACAATCACATACTATGTTGACAGCTACATACCACGGACACACCTTACACATGCATAAAATAACAGTGTACAGAACAGTCAAGTGTACATATGGCATATTACCTGCAAGCTCCATGTCATGCTGCTGTGTGGATCCAGCCTCCATCATGATGCAGGTGTATAGCTGTTGCTGTTCTGGGGCTGGAGCCACAACACTTAGGAATAGCCCCTCCAGTCTGGTGAGGGGGGGATGTGTGGCCACCCCACCTCCTGTGGCAACCTGTTGCCTGTGGATATACGACGCACTCTGACAGACATTTATGATTAAATCACCACAGTGATGGCATACCTGCTCATATGTCCTATTATGCGTGCCAATGTCATTTACCCTAAGGACAAGGTCTTGCCACAGTGCAGCCCTCTCCTGCTGATTCTGGCTGGTGCGGGAAAACAGTATGTCATAATCCTGCACCAGGCTCTGGTGTATCTCCTCATCTTCTGCTGCAGAGTAGGTGGGATTACGCTGATGCGCCATGTCCCTGGAAGAGAACACAAACAGGATATCAGCAGACTATGTCAGCAATATATGGCACACATACTATACATGATACTCAACTGTAGTGATATACTACTACTCCCATATGTAGCATGTGTGTGTCTCTTGGTGGATACACAAGTACATGGCCAGATATCAGTGCTCAACCAACACCTGTGCAACAATACCTGCCACATTCCATACAACATAGTAGCATGCCCCATCGGTCAGCACACTGCGACAGGTCCAATGCACAACCTCACTCTGGGGGTTCATACCAAGGTACTGTATGTGGAACGCCATCCACTAGTGTGATCTGGATACAAGTTACTCGGCCTGGATATACATATCCCACCACCACCACCACCAGCACAATAGACTACTTTGATATGTATGTGATTAGACCATTATTCACTTGTTAGGACTGAGACGGTATCCATGCAGCCCACTGGGCCAGTGGAAGCCACAACCCACACTGCTGACCCCTTTGCGAATGCTTCCCATGGACATCCCAAAGATTGCATGGAACATGCACACACATTTCTAACCCAGACCCTATGCACAAAGGTTAGGCATCCTGTCCAGTGGACCCCAACCAAAGGCAGATTGTATAACAATGGAAGGAGGCTACTGCAAGACAGAGCAGATTCACATTAAGGGAAGGCATCTGTGGTCAGCACTGGTAATAAGCTACAGTCTCTCATAACAACATCCACGGCCTACTCTGGGAGGGAAATGGCCACAAACACTATAGATAACCACAAGGCCTTCTTCAGTTATGCTACACATATGGACCAAATGCCTCAGAAATGCTCTGAGTTAATCCACACCTACTTAACATTCACCGAACACACAGATATTGGCAACATTCCTGTAGACAGGTTCGGTGCACGTATCCCCCCTCGTTCTCCCCCACAAGTAGAAATACTTATCACAGCTGAATGTAACCTCCCTATCATCTCACATGTCCAGGTGAGGGCCGCCCTCAGCAAAGCAGAACACACAGCATCAATGTGACCTGATGGTATCCCTGGATGTGTGATACGTGAACTACAAGAGGACATACAACCACATATAAGACTGATATTTAACCTTGGCCATACTACAGGATATGTACCTGAACACTGGCATACAGCAACAGTGGTCCCACTTCACTAAGGAGACACCTCTACTGACCCTGGGAACTACTGCACCATAAGCTTAACCAGCCTGGTCTGCAAAGCTATGGAATGATTCAGTATGGGACACATATAAGGCGATATTGGGTACCTGCAGACACTTGTTCCCGGCCAGTTTTCCTTTGTGATGGGCTGATCATACCTTTTGAACCTGGTTGACCTTTCAAAACAGTCACTACAACCATTGATGAGGGCAACGCAATCCATACAGCCTACCTGGACTTGCCTAAGGCCTTCAACTCAGTACTCCACTCAGGCATCATAGACAAGCTCATTAGCTTACATGTTACTACATATGTCACATGATGGGTTGCACACTGGTTGACATACAGAATCCATAATATCAATATTGTAGGAGCCATGTCAGACTCAATGCCAGTCACATGTGGTATCCCACAGGTCTCTGCCTTAGGACCCCTCTTGTTTGGCATTTATTTCTCAGATGTATAAGCGAACATGTGCGGGTTGTGGATGACAAAGTTCCCAGATGACTGCTAACTAAGCGCCATAGTTGTTACACCAGCTGACACACACATCCTACAGACAGGCCTCACTGCAATGGAAAACTGCTGCCAGGATCATGGCCTAACACTGAATGACATGTAATGCATAGTCATCCCCTTTTGGTGGAACTACGTGCACACAACATATCACATGGACATACCTATAGATACAGACCTTAGACACATATGGAGGGTTCACAGTATGCAGACTATTAACCTGTTACTTTACATTACCTGTGTTTGTCGCAGCTGGTTGCATTACCGCTACTACTGCTTCCTGCTGCTGCTGACACGGCTTGCTACTGTCACTGCTGACAGCTTAGACTCAGTGTGTGTACCGTGTGTTGTTGTTTGTGTTTTTTTTTTCTCTCTCTCTGTCTCTGTCTGTCTGTCTGTCTCTCTCTCTCTCTCTCTCTGTCTACCTCCAGACAGTGCAATGAACGTATTGCATGTGTGGAGTGTGAGTTCAGGATGCTTTTGTAGGTATCTGCATAAGTCCATGTGATGGCCTCTGCACCAATTGTAAGCCAGCATTTGCTAATTGCATGCAGCCAGTTGTGTAATGATTGCAGTTCTCACTGTGATTTCAGGACAGTGCTATAAAAGGGTATGTGAGATAGGCATTGCCCTTTCAGATTGTAAGGGTGGGGACCATGCTGGTATGCTGTGGACACTGTTCTGTGAGTGTAAAGGTTAGTATCTCTCTCATAATTCAGTCTGTGTTGTAGATTCACATTTCTCCATTCCTCTCTCCTGTTTCCTGTAGTAAGTATGTATGCACACTGACACCTACAACTATATATATATATATATATATATATATATATATATATATATATATATATATATATGTAAATATACATACATTTATATATGTACATTAACTGTAATTAATTGTTAAACTTGATTTCTGCATTAGTAGCTGTAGAGCACAACCAAAGCTGTTTACTGAATTTCCTGTTTGCACTTAATTTTAAAATCATTTTTTCCCAAAACTTGCATATTTTCTGTCTTTGACCTAGCACTCTTGTGTGGGGTCATTTACTGCTCTGTTATAACTTGATATTACTTGTGAACCTCTGCTATCACTGAAAAAACAAAAACAAAAAAAAAATCTTGCTTTTTTCCCACTTTTCTGAGATTTAAAAAAGTTCAGTTACAGGCTTGCTGTTCTTGAACTGTTTGTAAGTTTCTGTGAGGCCATTTTTGCTTGGGCTAATGGAAAGTCTCTCTGTTGATCAGTGGCAGTGAAAAACATTGAGCAGCTTCCCTGCCCCCTGTGGGAGTGGTTACTGACTTGAAACTGTAGTTTTATTGGCCGTATTGGGTCAATTCCTGGCTCTTTCCAGCCCCTGCTATCAAGCACGCTTTAGCATACTTTAGCGCGATTTAGCGCAAAGTTGCCACTAGAGCAGCATCGGGCAGCACCAGTTTAACAAGGTTAAACTTTTTCTGGCTCCATAAAGTCTGTTCTTCATTTTTTCCCTTAGAACTGCTCTACTAGTAATCTAAACAGTATATCCCTTAACTAAAAAGCGCAGCACTTGTTCCTAAAAAGCTTTTTTTTTTTTTTAATCCAAAAAAAAAAAAAAAAATGCTCAGCACTTGTCTTAAAAGCATCTTCTTTTCAGGCTTAGCACTTCTGTATTATACAAAGTCCCTCACTAGCGAACCCCCCCCCCCCCAGGAATACCCACTTCCTTACTAAGTCCTCTCTTATTCAGTTACACCCCTAACTTCTTAATTTCTCTAGCATGTCGAAGGGCCAGATGCTGGCGTCCTCTCCTGTCCAGTTGAATCTGGGAATATTGAGGCAATGTTACAATTGCCTCATGTACACAGACAACCCTCTCCTCCTCCCACATAACACAAATACTTCCGAGAGATGCAGCTATTTAGCCAAACTGGAGGCTGAGCTCTCTCAACTCAGGACTGGCAAGACCAGACAGGAGGTGAAGGCAACTGCACACACCACAAAACCAGTCTCACATAAAGCTATTACAACAATGAATCAAACACATAAACACACAAAGACATACTCAGAGGCTCTGAGCAAAAATTTATCTAAACAGCATAGGCCTCCAAAGCAGACACCCAAGCAACCGCCACCTCATGACACACCACAGGCAACACATAAACCACAAAATCAGTGTGCAAAGCAGTCACAGCCCTTAAGGCCAAATACAACACCAAATATACTTGTCATAGGTGACTCCATAGTCAGACACACTGACGTCCCACTCACCAGGCTGAACAAGGAGAGGGTGACAGTAAGCTGCCTATCGGGCGCTAGAATCTGCCACATAACACAAGCACTCGGGTCACTCCACAGCAAGTACAAATATGACACAGTCATTGTCCATGCTGGTGTGAACGACCTGAGACGTACCTCCCTGGACTACATGAAAAAAGACATAGAGGAGCTCTCTGATTATGTAGCCCAGGCAGGTATGACCCTGACCCTGAGCAGCATCCTTCCTTCACCAAGAATGATGCCACAACATAGAGACAAGATGATCAGCTTTAACAATTGGCTTAATTTCTGGTGTCATTCAAAGGGGATCCAGTGTCTGTCTGCCTGGGATGACATGTTTGACAAGCCACCTTGCTTCGCAAGGGACGGCTTGCACCTGTCACCCCTGGGATTCCGGATATTGGCTAAGGCTCTTGCCACCCACATAGTGCCTTTTTTAGGCAAGGCTCAAATTCTAAACCTACCACCCTAGAAAACAAAAATGGGAAGAAACTAAGGGTAATGCTGCTCAATGCCAGAAGTCTAAATCTCAAAATGCACGCACTCGAGGCCCTTCTCAGTATGGAGAACATTGATGTCTGTGCTGTGACTGAAACCTGGTTCAAGGCTCCTGAGAGCACCCCGGCACTATCAGGTTTTACCTCATATCATGCGTTCCGGCCCCAAAACCCGGACCACACCACAAAAGGAGGGGGTGTATCCATATTCATCAAGGATACCCACACCTCCAGGGTGGTGGCAATGCACGAAGCATCGGAAGCCATCCAGGTGCAATTAACCATTGGCAAAACTGCTCTACAATTTGTAGCATGCTACAGGCCACCCTCTCAAACTCAGGAACCCCACACAGCCTTCCTGAAGACACTGGAGGGTATAAATGTATCTCCAAACACCATTATATTGGGTGACTTCAACTACCCGAATATAGACTGGGAACATTACTCAAGCCCAAACTTTCTAGCCCAAAGGCTCCTAGAGTTCATAAATTCAAATGCCATGGAACAACTAGTCACCGTTCCCACAAGAGGAGAAAATATACTAGATCTCATCATCACAAACATGGGGACAAAATGCTCCACACCAGAAGTATATCCCTCATTGGTGAGATCAGATCATAAACTAATCTCACTGGATATCCACATCCCGCCCTCACCCCAAACAAAAAAGACCACAGTGAAGAACTTCTCTAAAGCAAACTTCACACTACTCAAGACTGGTGTGGTATCCTTCAAGGCCCCTGAGCCAGTGGAAACCACAACCCAAGCTACGGAAGCCCTTACAAATGCCTTCTACGAACACCTCCAGGACTGCATGGATCAAGCAATCCCTAATAAAACCAAGACTCTTTCCACCAAGGGCAAACGTCCAGTCTGGTGGACCCCAGCCATAAACAAACTTTACAATAAGAGGAGAAAGCTATTACATGATAGAGCAAAATCCATAAAAGAGAAGACACCTTTGATCATTATTAGTAAAAAAATACGAGCACTCATAAAATCATCCAAGGCCAACTTTGAGAGAAAAATTGCCATAGATTCAAAAGACAATCATAAGGCCTTCTTCAGCTATGTTAGAAACCTGGGTGGAATCTCCCAGATATGCTCAGAATTAGTCCAAAATGATACAAAAATCACTGAACCCACAGACATAGCCAACATACTGGCAGACAGGTTCAGTGCAAACTTCACCCCCCTCTCCCCCCCAAAAGGAGAGATAACTATCCCAGTGGAGTGCAGCCTTCCAGACATCTCCAATGCGCAGGTGAAAGCTGCTCTCTCTAAAGCTAAAAACACAGCATCAATGGGACCAGATGGTGTCCCTGGCTGTGTGCTACACGAACTCAATGAGGAACTAAACCTGCACATAAGGCAGCTGTTTAATCTTAGCCTTACCACAGGATACGTACCCAAGGAGTGGCGTACGGCAACTGTGGTCCCACTCGACAAAGGCGGTGCCTCTACGGACCCTGGTAATTACCGCCCCATAAGCTTAACAAGCCTGGTCTGCAAAGCTATGGAGAGGATCATAATGGAACTCATAAACAAAGACATAGGGAACTTGCAGACATTGGACCCGACCCAGTTTGGCTTTGTCAAGGGCAGATCATGCCTTTTGAACTTGGTTGACTTCTTCGAAACAGTCACCAAGGCCATTGATGAGGGAAAGGCAGTCCATACAGCCTACCTTGACCTTGCAAAAGCTTTCGACACAATACCCCACTCGGGTATTATAGAGAAACTTACCAGCTTAAATGTAAACCCATATGTCACAAGATGGGTTGCAAACTGGCTGAAGGACAGAACCCACAGGGTTAGAGTAGCTGGCACCATGTCAGACTCCAAGCCGGTCACAAGTGATGTCCCACAGGGCTCAGTACTTGGCCCCCTGTCTTTCGGCATCTACTTCTCAGAAGTACAGGCAAACATAGGAGGACTATGGCTGACAAAGTTTGCAGATGACTGCAAACTGGGAGCCATAGTGGAAAGTACATCGGACACAGATATCCTTCAGAGGGGTCTCACGGAAACTGATAGCTGGTGCCAGAGCCATGGCCTGAAGTTAAATGCCAAAAAATGTATAGTCATACCCTTCGGGAAAAACAAGGTAACCCCAAGCTACCATATAGGAGGCAATCCACTAAGCACAGAAGAGGTTATCAGGGACCTGGGGACCCAGGTTGACAGTGGCCTTTCTTTTGACACTCAGATTGCTAAAGTGGTTAGAAAAACCTTCTACATTGCCCACCTGATCATGAAGGGATTCACATCCAGATCAAGTGAGGTCATTGTTCCCCTGTACTCTTCACTTATCAGACCAATGATTGAGTACAATGCCCCATTCGGGATGTATCTCACCTGACACCTGCAGCAATTGGAGAGACCCCAAAAGTTCCTCACCAAAAGGATAAAGGGACTCCAAAATCTGTCATATGCTGCCAGACTGAAGAAACTCCAGCTCTATTCAGTCGCATACCGTCTGCTCAGAGGTGACCTGTGCCTGACATACAAGGCCATGTCCAACCCGGAATTAATGGACATGCTCCACCTCAAAAAATCCAAATCTACCAGATCCACTAGAGCAAGTGACTTAAACCTTAGCACGGATATAAATAGGACATGCTGGAGGGATAGATTTGTCACCCAGAGACTCCCTATGTTGTGGAATAAAATCCCGGTCCATGTGAGGCAGAGCACCTCGCTGGCTCTGTTCAAGAGAAATCTTGACCGGTGGATGGGAGATCATAGGTTTACCCCGGAAATCATTTCTGTGTCACTGCTGGACAGAGGCACAACAAACTAATGGGCACATTATTTTTTAACATAAGGGGTGGCGTAAGCCACAAAACTCTGGGCTAGGCTTATAAATGCCTTAGGGCAGAAAGCCTAGTATAAACCTATGAACCTATTACCTACTAGCTACCAACTAACATGGCTGTTTCTGTTCACATACTACTATTATGGAAATCCACTAGTTTTGACAGTAAGTATAAATGACATGCTTTGTGTACTACACATCCTATATTCCCTTTACATTCATTCCTACTATTACATGATATATTTATTTTAGCACAATGTTCTTGTATAAGAGTCATGGCTTAGTGGTAGGTCATGCAGACTACTGTTTCCTGGGTTCAGGACTGACAGTGGGATTTTATTTTGCTTTTGAACTGTCTACAGGACCTGTCAATCAGAGTGACTAAGGCACTTTTAAGCAGTTGTAACCGGGTTAGCGCTGGTTTGCGTGGAGCTCACGCATGCGCACTGGCGTTTAGCTCCACGCACACACTCGCACACCTGCTTACAACCGCTTAACAGTGCTTACTCTGGCGCACACCAGCGCTATTTTCTTTGAAAGAAATGAAAATGGAGAGACAGGAAAGTGGTGAAAAAGGGGTCACAAAGAGGGTAAGACAGTAGGGAAACAAGCTTGGGATTTGCAGGAGGGATGTAGGTAAGGCCCATAGCTGCCCATTTCTTCATCAGCAACAGCTGTGCATATGTATGTAATTTGGTGTGACATTTGAAACCTTCCACCCCTGAGAGAGGTGTCAGGACAACAATAATACTTGTTGTACAGCCAATTGTAATTGATAGTTTCCATGTCCAGCAGACATGTGTGCAGAATGGGCAGCTATGTATGGGGCGTAATTCTTTTGTGGGTACAGAGTGCCCTTTTTTTTTTTTCAGGTGAGAGTGGTATGTCAGGTGAAGGAAGTCGGTATAGCTGGGGGGGTAGGTTGGGTAGGTCAACAGACAAGGCAAACAAGACGCATACCGGGGCGGTGTATGACACGTGTGGGGGGGTTACACAATTGACGGGGACGGATGTTTGGATATCCAGAGCCCATGAGCCCACAGATGGCAACAGTGGAACTGATATCCCCACCCATGGGCAGTTGCCACTGTTCCTTCACTGCCCAGGACTGGGCTGTGCTGGGGGCTGTGTAGGCCGGGCAACAGGCATGCCCGTAAGTTGTGCCACCTGTGCCTCAAGCTGGCATAGGGGCCCAAGAGCAGAGTCCCGGATCTCCCTACGCACCACAGTCCGGACGCTATGGAGGGTGAGTGGTGGCTCTCCTCCGGCCACGCTTGCAGAGGGGGGACGAGCCCCATCCCCTGCAGCGCTTCCACCCACAGGTGGCATAGGGCAACCAGAGGAGGGTCCAGACTGGGCACTAGTGCCAGGTGCACTCGCCAGCTGAGGTGGGTCCGCTGGAACCCGCCTTCCCTTTCGTCCTATGTTTTGCATTATGTCATGACAGTTTGGGTTAGTAACATATAATACCATTCACAATTAGTTGTAACAGCATGCATTAGTATTCCCATTAACCAAACACCCAGATATTCACACCATTGAACAGCGAGCATAACACATGCATAATTTGAACAGCAATACACAGTCCAACAACATGCAGGGTTGATTGATGGCAACAGGCCATCAGGTTTGGATGTATGAACAGGGCAGATGCATCAACGGACATGCAAATATTTATGACCCAACAGGACAAATGTCCAGGGGTGTTAATTGTGATTGCACATACCATTTTCAAGTGGAATGGGTTATATGTGGTTATAGGGTGGGGTGAAGAAAATAATATTAACACCTTCGAATACCAATACATATGCTGTACATTTCTAATAGCTGCACATATATACACACTACTATTCTAACTACAGTTTCCTATATGATAACTATTTCAATTTGGTGATAGGACTGTTACTGCTACATCAATATACATTTTATTATTCTTCATACACATTCATATCTGGCTTTGTTCAGCTACGTCATCCTGCTACATTTGCTTTATATAGCTATAGACAACTGTGGATGTTTGGTATGTCAGACAATCATACTATCTGCATATTGCAGACTGAGAGCAACATATTCAGATTTTGGGATACACATTCCAGCTACAGCAACACTTTGAACAGATTTCGCTGTTTGGTTCTGCTTCTCGCATTCATTTCATTCTGTACTGACTGCAGTATACTTTATTCAGGGGTTATTACTACTGTATTGGTGGATTCATAACTCTTTCTCACACTCTCTCACTTGTTTTCATTTTACTATTCAGGATGGTACTTACTTCTAGGCTTTATTGACATGTTTTACCTGTAGTTATTACAATCCTTTCCAGCAGTCTCACTTCTGTCATGTTTCAGTATTTCAACAGGGGAATATTTCACACATGTGATTTGCTCATCTTCTGCAGCTGTACTTTTCAGCCTGCTGCAGGTTGTGTACTGTTATATTACAGGTGGGGCATCTTTATTTCAGACTTTATTTCAGACATTTTCATTTTTCTGTTTGGATTACAGACTGCAACACACTTTTGTAATCAAGCAATACATGCAAACACTCTTACACTGTTACTTGCACATTTTTTTACTTAGTGACTACACTGCACTCTTTTGCTAACTGTCATACTTTTATATTTCTTTACAGTTACTGGGAGAGGATTACTGACCTGCCTGGTGGCGCAACCGCACCAGTCTATCACCATAGGCTCTGCAGTTTGCAGAATGGACACCTGCTGCTGTAATATAAATGAAGTAATATTGGAATACACATCTCCATAATATCAGCTAGTTTAATTTCTTACATACATAATTAAATGTAACTTACTCAGTAGTGGGGCGTTGGGCATTTGCCGGATCTCCTGGATCCAAAGGTTCAATTGGTCCTGCTTGCATCTCTTCAGGTCCGCATAGTGGTGACGAACCTGCTCACCAGTCCTTGGAATCCCTGTGGCACTAATGAGATCATGAGCCAACAGGTCCCACGCCTCAGCCCTATATGCTCCCCACAGGACCTGGCCCTGCATGAGTTGGGCCTCATGATTGTGGACTAGGAGCCAGACCATGAATCTGGACTCCTCAACGCCCCACCTCTGTGCTCAAAACCAACTACCCTCACCTACTCCTGACATTCTGGCTGCAAGTTAGTTTTACAATCGTTTATGCTGTGTATTCCCACCTATGGGGCTTATATATGCCGTTTTTCCCACACATATCTGTGATTGGCCATTTTGGAATTGTATCAACTTCACAAAACCTGCTTTGTCATGCTCCACTTTCTATTCATTCCTATATATTTGCTATTACTGCATTTCTAGGTACTGCTGTCATGGCTTAGTGGTTCAGTACCTTGACTATGGTGCATAGTATCCTAGGTTCGAACCTGGCCACTGCTTTTTATTTTTTATGACTGTCTAGACAGGCTAAGGGGTGTGTCTGTGTAAAGGCAGTTTTGATACAGCTTGCTCAACGTTGCCCGTCGGTTAGCTTGTTGGCGCGGTGCGCAGCTCCGCGCAAACGGGTTACGCTGGTTTACGCTTCATTTGGCTGTTAGCATGCATATTACGCTCAGCTCAGCTAGGGGCACTCATTTTACACCTGTTAAACCACTGCTCACCTACGGGCACTCATTTTACACCTGTTAAACCACTGCTCACCTACGGGCAGATGCACTCACCTTGTTAAACTGTAGCTCAGCTATAGGCACATCTCGCATTTTTTATTGTTTTGTTATCTCACATTTCTTTAAAATAAATGGACTATTTCATTACATTTTACATAAACTATGATTTTATATGTGTACATGCTTGTCAGGGACTTGTTTCGTGCTTATTTTACTAAAAATAAAAATTGATGTTGTGGGGGCTTAAACCATGAATGCCTGCTCTTGAGCCGACATCTCTACCACTACGCTATTGCTTCTTGGCTTACTTTGTATATTTAGTTCTTATATCCTTTTCCACTGAATGCTAACTGTGGCTAAGCTACGGGCACGCCCTCGCAAATGAGCGCACTCACAGGCAAACATCTTTACGATTTAAAAAAAATATAAAACATGTTAATTTATATATTTTATGTTCATAGTCTGTGGGGGCATGTGTTGTGTTGTGTTTATTCACATTTCCATGGCCTCTGTCGTGGGTGTTTACTTTGGGCAATTTTACTCTTCTGGGGGGCGTGTCCGCTTGCAGGGCTCGGCCTACGGACACGCCCCCTACTGTCTTCCACGGACCGTGTTAGTCTTAGGTGTGATTCAGCATACCCTCATGCATATGCATGACATGCTGACGTCACACCGTTTAACTGCAGCCTCCGTGTAAGCCATGTATCTCTTACACGGAGGCTTCGTGAATCCTGCCCTAGATTTGTAAAAGGACTGTATAATCATTATGCAGCCAGGGACAGAAGAATATTGCATGCAAAGAAAGTCTGATAGCAGTTGAAGGTGTGTCTACCCATTTGAAAAATTGTTGTAATTACCCAGTAATAAAGAAATACATGGCCTGAGTGATGTATCATAACATCAGATGGAGGAATGTGAAGGGAAAAGTAAAAAATAATAAAAAAAATGTTAGTACTTACATTTTAAGTATGTTTTAATCTCAAGATGTATTCCTGATTGTTTTAGTCTGCTTCTGATGATTTATTTTCTGCCAACAAGCATTTTCCAGAAATTTGAACGTGCGCCTAATACAGAAAGGTACAGACAGAGTGTCAGGAGTTCTTAGGAAAATTAATGCTGCAGTATTTATTTTTAGTTGGTCAGTGGCTATATTTTACTAACTAAAATAATGTTTCATTTGATCAAAAATGGTATAGATGATTCATGCTTTTATGGTTTGGGGAGGCAGGGCCTTGATTTCCTAGTCTCCCACATGTGTTCTCTGCAAAAATGTGATTATTCTTGTCTGCTGTTGTACCATAACATCTTCCTTTAATAAATCCAGTCTAATCGCTTTTAGATGGAGCTAAAATATAATTAATTTAATCTGCCAGATACCCACTCACTGCATATGCAGCACCTTTGTTCTCAATTAAAATCTTCTTCATAACTCTCAATAGGTTTTAGATCATGCAAGCCTTGTTTTGGTTATTCAGGAGTTCTTTTCTAAGGAAAAGTGTGCAGTATCATTACTGTGATCATTATGTCCGGTTCTCCCTCTTCTTCATTTACAGCATATATGGTGATGTTTAGCAGACATAACTTGGACTTGATTCTGAAATGGGTGTAAATATATCAATTAAAGCTTAATCAATCTGAAATTAAAGCATAATGGTAGAGTATAGTCACATGCTCAGATGTATTACTGGTATGTCAATAGTACAGAGCTGTAATCATCTTTTACTCATTAATATGCAACTGATACTCTGAATCTATGCCAAATGGCATACTTTACTTGACTTTACTAAGGTTTGTAAATTTACGTTCAATAAATGGGCAAGACAAAACTTGTATATATGCATGGCAGTGATTACACAACCAGAAATTTTGGACCTGCTGAATGTGAATATGTTCTGTTGCTTATTTATGGATTTGTGCAGCAGTTTATGCTGACTTTCCGGGACCAAGTTTAGAATCCTGGTGTAGAGGAAACAGTTAGGAATCAAATGCAGGCATATTCCTTGGCTTCCTTTTACAACTTCAGTGCAGTGCTCATTAAACAATTAAACAGAGAAAACTGCACGGTGCCCTAACACAAAAACAAGTGTCTGGAATCTCTGTTGGATTAATGTAGCACTTTAGACTTTAGAATTAAGACTGCAGCTGGTAATAAAAGAGAAGACTCAGATTACTCAGCACATGGGGCTTTGTACATTCTGCTAGTGCAGTATAGTGTATAGAATGAGCAAGGTGGCCCATTCAGCATACCTGCCCTGTATGGCCAAGAACCAAACAACATGCTTGGTTTTTAACAGAAATAGTATGATTGTTTATGGTAGAACAAGCATTCATTCAAGTGCTTCACTGACATTTAAGGGAAGGGGAATATATTGTATTTATCTTAAGACTTCTGGTCTACAGATAAATCAATGTCCATAACTGGATATTTTTAAGTATCTTCTTGCTATAGCTACCCCCGTACATGCACACAAATGGAATAAAATGGCATGCGGTTACATTTTCCGTATAACTAAAATTTCTGACAGAAAGAAATCATTGGATGTCATCTTTACACATCATCAGTGGCTAACTACATTTCTTAGGTTCATAGGTAAGCACTAGGCTAACCATTCTTGTGGGCCATTTTAAGATTAGCAAATGTTATTCTTAGTGGTTGAATAGACCTGGTGTTAGATTGCCCTTACCCACCCCATGTTTGATAATTATATACTACCTCTACGGAAAATAACTGGGATAAGAGCATAAACAATTTGATGGGATCTCATTGCTAACTTAAAATATTTGTTCCTAGAAGAACAATGCTGTATCTTCCTTCTACACCCTACTTCTAACACATTTTAATTTGGAATTGTCAAAATGGGCAGTCAGTGATAGAGTATGTCATATATGCCTGAACAAGTTGAAAGTATAGATTTCAAGTAAAAAATTAACAACAAGGTCTTATTACTAGCTAACTACCAGGCACTGCTTCAATCTATTTTAGCAATTTATTTTGTTGCCAACATACAGAGAATGGCATGTTCATGGTTTAGTCTACTGGAATCAATTAAAAGGTCCTACAGGCCTCTATTTTATTGCTCCTGCAAAAAATGAATAAACGTACAGTCATTTGTAGTGCTGCTAACTTGTAATTTAATTTCTCATATCTATCTATATCTATATATATATATATATATATATATATATATATATATATATATATATATATATATATGGGTCTAGGACACATATTCGACTAGCATATGTCCGAATCACAAAACATCGAACACACATACATGAAAGTGTTTAACATTGGAAAGCACTTTCGTGTATGAGTAGTTAGAAAAAAAATCTACTTTTCTGAAGGGGGCTTCACCCCCCCCTGCACCCCCCACACCCCCCTACTTTATTATTCTCACTCTGAGATCGCACTACAGTGGGGGGAAAATAAATTTAACCTTACCCGCACTGTAGTCCGATCTATGAAACAGGCACACATACATGGAAGCGCTCGTCGATGTTAAGCGCTTCTGTGTATCTGTGTTCGATGTTTTGTGATTCGGACATATGCTAATAGAGCATGTGTCCCCATCCCATATATATATATATATATATATATATATATATATATATATATATATATATATATATATATATACAGTCTGGTATGGGAGCTATTGGCACCTCCCTTACACCTCTGGAGGATCTACACAAATGCTGATGCATCGACAGGGCCAAAAAGATTTCCAGCGATCCAACACATCCTGCCAATGGTCTGTACACTCATCTGTCCTCAGGCAGGAGATACAGAAGCCTGCACTGTAAGGTCACCAGATTAAAAACAGTTTATTTCCGCTCTTCATTAGACTGTTGAACTCTTGGGAAAAATGAACCATGACATCTGTTACTTAACTAGCCTACTAACGGGCTTATTTTATGGATGTGCAATAACTAAGTGCAATACTAAGGAAGCTCACTTACACACTGAAGAACTGTAAGATGCAATATACAAACTGTGCAATAATTCAGTCTAGTCATAGATATGCTGTTATTGTTTCAATTTTACTTTGACAATATTACCTTCGTATTGTTCCTTGTCTTCCTTGTCTTCTGTTCTGGGATGGGTGTCGGCCACTGCTGTCCTACTTTACTTACTAATTGCTAGTTATTAAAATTCTACAGTGATATTTTATTAATTTTCCTCTCTCTATATGTGCAACTGTTTCCTGCATTGAGAATGAAGCATTGTTATTTCGTTCAGCTACACTGCTGTGTAGTTCTGAATGACAATAAAGTTTTCTTCAACTTTGACTTGACTTTGATATATGTATATATATATATATATATATATATATATATATATAT
Source organism: Protopterus annectens (assembly GCF_019279795.1). Classification (NCBI taxonomy): domain Eukaryota; kingdom Metazoa; phylum Chordata; order Ceratodontiformes; family Protopteridae; genus Protopterus; species Protopterus annectens. The sequence continues at coordinate 234,873,898 of NC_056739.1, forward strand.
ATATATATATATATATATATATATATATATGTAGGTCCGCCTGACAACGTCGACAGCTCAGAACACCGACACTGAGCCAGAAGATCGACAACTGAGAAGACCAATGGATGAAAACACCGGCACTGAGAACACCGACATGGGAAAAGGCTGTGTAAGTATGCGGTAGTGACGGACGTTAGGGTGCGAGTAAGGTAAGTGTGCGATATTGATGGTCTGTAGGGATAGGGGTGGGTTAAGTGAGTTAGGGTTAGGGCGCGGGTTAGGTAAGTGTGCGATAGTGACGGACCTTAGGGTTAGGGTTTGGGTTAAGGTTGTAGATAGTTGTGTATGTGAGGTTTAGTGTGGGTTTGTAAGGATTTTGGTGTGCTTTTGTTGTGTGTGTGCTTTTTGGACAGGGGATTTATTTTGTTTGTTGATTGTCGTTATTATGGTGTGTTGGGCATGTGAGGTTTCGTGTTTGTGAACTGTCGGTTATGTGGTGTCGGTAAACTGGTTGTCGATGTTGTGGCTTGTCGACCTTGTCAGGTAGACCCATATATATATATATATATATATATATATATATATATATATATATATATATATATATATATATATATATATACACACACACACACACACACACACACACACACACACACACACACAAATATACACAGACGTGTGTGTGTGTGTGTGTGTGTGTGTGTGTGTGTGTGTGTGTGTGGTGTATGCACGTGTGTGTATCAACACATGTAGAATGATTAATATAGCAAAAGTAATCATATTACCAATGAAAGAAGTGATTTCTCTCAAGAACAAATACTAAAACAGTCAACATCTACTATAAACAGTCATGATATGCAGCCTGGAGCAACTCTGATAAATATCTTCACTTTTTATCTCAAGCTGAAAAAATACTTTGAAGAAAAATATTACAGGTAACCTGTATGACAAGTAATTCATAAGTCATTTAATGCACATTCCTGATGCATCAAAATGCATGCAGTCCCTGTTCTCTTCTGTTGGAGATGTATGCAGGAGATACCAGGTCACTTACAGCACATTTTTGACAAGCCAAAATTGAAAGACTTAACTGAAATGTTGCTTTGTCTGTCATTCACAAGTCCACTAATACATATTGTCTCATATCATATACATTTGTTAATATTGTGTTAGCAAGCCCCAGCTGATGTGAATGAATAACTTATGGAAGTAACCTAATGGAAAAATAAGTGCCATCCCATCAGATGAACATAATTCCCAAGCTAATTCATGTTGAGCTTCACCCCTTTGATTTTTTCCAGATTTTTGTTTCAAATTTATTTCATATATTAGCTACGTTTGTCAGGAATTATTTATTATGGTTGGGTAGGAGTTCTTGGTGGGAGACAACTCAGGTATTCTGTACAAGTTCCTGGGAAACCAGGTGGTAGTCAAGGATGGATGAGTTACTTTACTAGCTCATGTATGAGAACAAATGAACTTTTTGGTAAAATAGTTTATTTATATTTAAAGTCCTGTCAGTAATGGGATACCTTCATCTGTTGGTTGTATAGGTCCTGTGGGCTCAATGAGAAACATTTGGCACAAAAAGAATTTAGGGGGTTAGATGTCAGATATGATTTTACATTCTTCCGCCTGATGTTGCCTGTGTTTTTTTTTTTTTTTGTTTGTTTACTGCAAACATTGAAATTCTGGCCAGGCTGAGATGATTCACTATCACAAAGTGAGGTTTCAAGCCATATGATTAAGCTTGTATAGCATTTCACCGTTTCATGGATGGTATTCTGATAATTCTCTCTTTCTCTTTCAATGTCTCATTAAGACTTCAAGAGATTATTGACCTGTAGAAGACGTCTGGTAGCCTTTCCATCTTCAGAATTAATTTTGCCAGTACAGAGGCACTTAGCTATGGATGTTTCTCATCAGCCACATTGGCAAGAAATCTTGCCTGTTGTTTGGTTTCAGGTTAAAATTCAGTATTTGGAGGCAAATTTATTGCCTACAATGTCAAGGTGTCAGAACCTGTATTTATGGTCATTGTGGATGGTTACTGTTGTTTGTTCAATCAACTGAATGCATTTAAACTTCATGTTACTTAGCATTTGTGCCCTGATCTTATGTATTTATTTTTTCAAATATACTATCTGTTTGGTGGCATGAAGGCACTTCAGTGGGGAAAACAAAACATTGAAATGCATTGCAGGATTGCAAATATCTCAAGTCTTACCTGCATGGCCATAATATGGTAAGCAGGATTTATAAACACTGTATGCGTTATATGTATTTTTTTTTACAGCACAGAGATCAATATACAGGAATACACAACTGACAAGTATTGTACTCTGAATTTCGCAATCAAAAGTAAAATGTATTATCAACCTGGCTGATATAGACAGGCATTCAAACAATCAGAATGCACTACATGGAAGATAATGTTCCCTTCCAACCTTGGTAGTACATATAGATATTAGAATATGTGCGGGCGGGGGGTGGACTCCTGCCAGGTCTCACACATACAACACTCATTACAGCAGAAACATGAGCAGGTATGATGAGTGTCCATACTGGACAAGTTCCACTGACTTGAGAAGTTAAGTTTGAAAATAGTATGCAAGGTTATCAGCTGCCCATACAAGAAAATGTCTCTACTCTATGTACATTTTATATGCTGGACAAACAGGGGATCTCCTAGGATAATACTGTTGATGCAGTCAGTGATCGTGATTTACATTCCTGGGTGGATATGCTTGTATTTATTTTGCTGCTTCAGGAAGGATGAAGGAATCATTCGTCCACCAGCATTTTATCTTGTTGAGAACTATGTTGGCTCATTTTTGCTGGGGAGTGGAGACAAACAACAGCATGATGCAACATGTGAAGCACATACACACACATATAATATGTAGTGTATGTGGAGACACAAAGCATCAGTTTGCCATGTTACAAGGAGAGCATGCACAATTTACTTATGTGTGCAGTTGATGTATTTTTTACTATGATGTACTGTATCACTGACTGGGAAAGCAGACACCTGAGACATGATATAGTCATCCTGTGTGAAAGTGACATTTTTATGGAGGGGGATATACACTGTACTATGTTATGATGGAGCAGTATTGAAATCATTCATCTGACATGTCATGGAAAGAAAACTATGACTATGGTTTTAGTTTTATCCTATTTAGAATCATTCATGACACAAGTATGAGACTAATAATTTATCTTTTAATTACAAGTTTTAGTTGTATTTAAGCTGCAACAGTTTCAACTATAACACAGTCATCAAGGGGTTAATTAATGTTCTGTCTCCGTGTTGCTTAGCTAGCTGCCTCTCTCTGCTTACCCAATCAGAGTGTTTTTTATATGTATATAATATATGTATATAAATGGCTGTCTTAAATTTTAATGGTATCTGATGAAGTTAGCACTTGTTTAACAAAAGCGCTCGCATTTTATTTGTTTTTCTTGTGGATTTTTATCATTAAATACACCTTTGGTTTATCATCACCTGAGTGATTTGTGCCTGTGAAACTCTGCCTGCCAGCATTTTTATTTATTTAGTTTGTTTTGCTGCTTCTGTTTTTTTGAGTTTGTTCATGGCTTCTGGCAGCATGGAGTTATCTGGCACACCAACAGCTAACAAAGAGCATGAAGGAAACTAATCGGAGACTGGACAGCTTACTGCTGTTATTCTACAACTAACCCAGAGGATGGATCGTCTGTATGAACATGTGGGACTGAATAGTACCAATACTGCTCTTGCACACTGGAATCAGCATGAGGAGGCAAACAAGAATGCTACTAACTTTCATAATACACCTTAATGCCTCATTTCCGATTCACAGCAAAGTGAATTGAGGCAGGAAGGCACGATGCATCTGCGCATGGCAGGAATGACTTTTTCTGACAACAGGAACTCTCAGAATGCTGCAGGAAGAAATGGACTAACAGAAACTCTTAACAAGGACATTCCTCAGTTGGAGGAGTGGTTGCAGAGTGGGGTTTCATTTAATAGAAGCATCAAACACAATAGCCCTTCCATGGAAGGTAAGCTGACAGATTTTGATGTTAAATTATCATGATGCAAGAAACTCCAACTGCAAAACGCCTACCTAAGGGAATGCACTAGACTAAAAGTGGTTCCCAAAGGTTTAAGGGTCTGGTGCTTTCCTACTGGTTTACAGCATGACTCTGTTTTGTACACTGAATTAGTTAACTTATTTGATAAATGTGGGCTCAACCTTTTAGAGCTTTTAATTAAACATAACAACAGTGAACTGTAACTGTTATTCAAAGACCTTGCAGTTCTAGACTCTGCCATCCGTGAGGATCATGAGTATAGCAACATGAAATTTGAACATTACAGGATTTACACTAGCATTGACCAGCACATAACAAAATTGAAAGCTGGTAAACTGAACAAGCTGGACAGAGATGTTCAGGACTATACTAATGGTATGGCCTACCCTAAACCTCCTGGTTCACACAAAAAGTTTAAAGCCCCACAGTGGGAAAGTAACAAGCAATTACCACACCCTCCTGAAGTAACTGGCAATGATGAATGTAGGTTTGAAGAGACTGACGATGTAATTTTAAACTATGATGCTGAATTCTCAGAACTCAGGAGAAGTGAAAGAATTAGGAACAAAAGCCATTACAACAATAGGCAGCAACCACACGGTGGCTACCAACCACAGGTCTTTCAGGGGGCCAGGCCAAAGAAGAGGAAATGGACAGCTTAGCATCTCCACTAGTGCCTTCTGGTCACCATGTTAATGTTAATGACTCCTTCATTAATGTAAGCACCCCAATACATGTGGACTCTGTTCAAAAAGCAGGTATCTATACAGTGGTTTTTAACCACCAAAAAGACTTTTCAGTACACAATTATTCTACTTTATGTATAAATGAAACTACAGCTGACTTATTGTCTAAGGGAATGTCTTTTGTACCTGGTAAGAGAATTAATATTGTAGACACTATGTTAGATCTGAAACTTTATTTAAGAAAGTTGAATTTGACCTTACTACATGGTACTAGATCCCAAACTAATGTCAGTGAAGGCAGCATTTTTAAGATCAGTTCTACCTACAACCCCCCTTTGCACCCAAAATTAGCAATGTATGAAAAAGTTTGTGAACTAGATCTGTATAATTTAAATAAGAACAAATGCAGGCCAGCTCAAACACTTCACAACATGAACCAAAGTGAACATGATTGTTTACTGGAACTGCAAGAACATGACGTCAGGGTTATGAAACCTGACAAAGGGGGAGGGGTTGTAATCATGGACTCTTCCACATACAGTAACAAAATGTTGACTATGTTAGACCCAGGAAGTTACACGGAAGTGTCCCTTAATGAATTAAATGCAGCATATAGGAAAATCTACAGCCAACTCACTGACATATTTCTAGAAAGAAGAATAGACCTTTCCTTACATAACTATCTTAACATCATTACCCCAAGGATAACAGTGTTCTTTGGTATTCCCAAGATCCGCAAGAACCTATCAGATCCACCTATGAGGCCCTTAGTGGATGGAAGACACTCCATTACCACTGCTTGCACCCAATTTTTAAACCATGAGCTGAAGAAAATATTGCGTAATGAATGCCAAATTTGTAAAGACTACTGGGCTTTTTTAGAACAAGTGAACAAAACCAGGTATGATGCAAGTGACATCATGGTCACTACAGTTGTAAAAGACCTGTACACGGTCATCCCACAAGAAATTGGTCTCGAGTGGGTGGGTGACCTACTGTTGTTATACAAAGTTAACCAGGAGAAAATTAATTTCATTTTGGAATTATTAGAAATTGTTTTAAGAAACAACTATTTCTCCTTTAATGGCAGGTACTTTTTGCACACCATAGGAGTGGCAATGGGTTCAGCTTGTGGTGGGGCATTTGCGAATATGGTAATGGCATATTGGGGAAGAAATTATGTATTTCAGTCTCAGTACTATTCTAATGTCAAACTGTATTATAGATACCAAGATGATATCAGCTTGATATGGAATGGGTCACTGGTTATTTTGGAATAGTTTTTGAGATACCTTAACACCACCACTACATTCCTGCAGTTCACTTTGGTGATTAACCTGGATTATATGAATTACCTTGATGTCCACTTATAAAAAGACACACATAATGAAAAGTATGCTACTAAGATCCACAGGAAAGAGACCTAGTCAAAGTCATTCCTGCATTACACTAGCTCCCACCCCAAGCTTCAAAAGAGGTCCGTAGTTAAAGGCCAATTAGTTCGAGCAGCCATTATGATCTCCAGAGAAGAAGATTTTCTTATTGAATGTGACAACTTAAAAACTATGTTATTGAGGAGGGAGTACCCAGCAGACTTGCTCAATGAGCTTATGCAGGAAGTGATAGGTAAAAGAAGGGTAGGGCATTTTAAGCCCTTAGTTGGGGAAAACACACAAGACAACAGCCCCTCTGAAGTTGAAGAGGGGAGACCTGAGTTGAAAAAAAGTTCTTTTTGTAGATCTATGGTGCTTACATTCAACTCTGACTCATACCACTTGATGTCCAGTTTTTATAAGAACTGGGACATTTTAATGGATGACTTGTACATCAGGGCACAAATAGGAGAAAGACCTATAGTTACATACAGAAGGGGCTCAAACTTAAAAGACCTTCTTAGGAAAGGTTCTAACTACACTAGAATAGGACGTGTAGGGATGTACAAATGTGAGTCTTGTAACTGGTGCCACAAGGTGAAATCAGGCAGCAAATTTACAGTGAATGGTATAGACCATTATGTAAAAGGTAAATATAACTGTTACTCCAAGGCAGTGGTCTACATGGCTACATGTGACCAATGCCTAGCATTTTATGTAGGCAAAACAGAAAGGAAATTTAATGCCAGAATTTATGAACACAACTATGCCATAAGAAAGAATAATATTAATAATGATTTATTGAGGCATATTCAGGACAATACTGGCCACAATTTCACACTTAAGGCAATAGACCATGTAGACATCAGTGGCAAAAAGCCTTGGGGACTTCAGTTAGAGTTAATGGAGTTAAGGTGGCAAATCATACTACAGGCAGATAGATGGCCAGGGATAAATGACAATACATCCATCTGTCCTGTATTGAAATTAAAAGCACTAGAAAGGAACAAAATATCTCAAAACATTTGTTAAGCGCAAGCACTTTTGTATGTATTTGGCTTTGGTAAACATTTTAGCATTATGTGAATGTTTAACATGAAATTTTAAAAATGACTTTGGTTTTAGTTTTATCCTATTTAGAATCATTCATGACACAAATATGAGACTAATAATTTATCTTTTAATTACAAGTTTTAGTTCTATTTAAGATGCAACAGTTTCAACTGTAACACAGTCATCAAGGGGTTAATTAATGTTCTGTCTCCCTGTTGCTTAGCTAGCTGCCTCTCTCTGCTTACCCAATCAGAGTGGTTTTATATGTATATAATATATGTATATAAATGGCTGTCTTAAATTTTAATGGTGTCTGATGAGGTTAACACTTGTTTAATGAAAGCGCTCACATTTTATTTGTTTTTCTTGTGGATTTTTATCATTAAATACACCTTTGGTTTATCATCACCTGAGTGATTTGTGCCTGTGAAACTCTGCCTGCCAGCATTTTTATTTATTTAATTTGTTTTGCTGCTTCTGTTTTTTTTTTTGAGTTTATGGAAAGAAAACACAATGATCTTATGTACTAAATGCCATATAACAAACATAGCACTTGGCTTATCAACCGCATTGTTTCTGTTATGTATCTTACTGTTACAAAGCACAATGGCAGAGGAGTTTGGATAACATATAGTACTGGTCTGTAGGAACAGACAATGATTCATGAAATTTATATTATTATACACACAACATCCATTGTTCCTTGACCATTGTTTGGCTCCTGAGTACTGTATTTATGTTTGAATCACAGTGGCAGGTTTAGCTGTGATATCAGGTTTATGTGCAGCAAGGAATGCGCTGGTGGTTGACTTTATAAGTAAGTTATTATGTTTAGTAGTAGTAGCATAATTTATGGGGATGCCAGATGGAGACATCCTGGTAAAGTTGCTCAAAATGTGCTGGGCGGTTTTCTGTTTTTTTTTTTTTTTTTTTTTTTCATGCTTTAACATTGTTTTTTGCAGTGTGAAAGCTGGAGGCATCACTGATGTGTTTAATGATTATGCACACACTTTACTGGTTTCTTCCACATAATTTCTAATTACATGCTATCGTTCAGGTCCATCCTCTTGTATGAGGACATAGCCCAAATTTCACAAAGTGATATGCAGATTGTAGAGCACGCCATCCTTACATGATGTGAGCCATGTCAGTGTATTCTATCCTAAGGCTACACTACAGGATTCTTATTTTAGTCAATAATATATTAATGGTAGAGTGATAAGGTTTCAGCCGATACTGACTTCATGTATCGGTTACGGACAGTTCAGTGGAAAATCTGCATACAATTGCTAAAAGGAAGAATGTATGCAAAAATTTTATTTTTGCATCCAATATTAACTTAAAAAGAAAAAAAAAAACAATCCAAATGATTCAACCTAGACATGATCATGAATGGGACACTGAAAATAACCAGTTAAGTTTTTGAGAAATGGATTTCAGGAAATTCATATGGAGAACAGCACCGATGATATTAATGCCTTCAAACACATTTCCCAAATACATAGAAACCTTGCTATTATGATTCTGAACCAAATTATATATTTTTTTAAATACAGAGTCTTGTTGTGCCTTTCTTTTTCTCAAGCAATCTAATAGTGCGATATCAGGATTTTTTTGTTGTATAGCTTGATGGCATTACTTTAAACAGGATGACACTTAGTTTTCTTTTTGTCAGTTTCTTCAATATGCAAGTGAAAATAACAGATATGATTATGAAGGACCTTCACATACGTTTGTAATACATGCAACAGTTGTGAATATGCCGTAAAATCATGGAAACAAGCTTTGTAAACAACTTTCTGACAAAAGAAAGTTGCTTAATAAACTTTTGCTAATCACATCTTGGCAATGTTACATTCTCATCTTTCTCTGTGGTATAAAGGCAGCCACTGCAGACCATCACAAACAGCTGCAAGAATCTAAAAGCTTTACAATCTGCTAACAGTTCTTTGACAGGCAGGATAAAAGTGACAGACTGAAGTTTCTAACAACTTTTAAAACCAACAGACATTCATTCCTCAAAATGTCACGTTTTCTGATTGCTATCTGTGCAGCAGCACTGATTGTTTTATGGATTTAAATAATAAAATACGTTGCATTCTTATACATTTTTTGTCTATAACTTGTAGCACACTGAAGAGAAAGCTGCATGCACTAATAAAAACTATGATCGGTCTCTTGAGCCCTAACTTATTGCGTGATCACAACATGACTTTTGAAGTTTACCTTTCAAGCTTCACTTTGCTCTGCTCTCGAGAAGTTCTCGACATCCATGTCTTGAAAGAGTAAGCTGGTTAAGACTTATGACCAGATTACAGTCCTGTATTTTATGTATGCCATTTCAGCAATAAGTAAGTTTTGCCATGTATTACTTCATTATTCATTTCCTATCTGTTAAAATACTTTTTAATAAACTGGAAGCCTTCAGTATTATCTGTATCTTGTTCATATCCACAAAGTTGTGTCCGCATACTATACCTTCATCTTTAAATCAGCATATACCACTATGATATGAAATCCACATTAAAACATTGAGCTGGTGATGTGTATTGACTGACTTTGCTTTTCACTAAAGGAAAAAAAAAATAGGAATTTATTCCAAAAAAGTGTAGCAAGGTTATAGGTCATTTTTTTTGCTGATGTACTTCATGGAAGAATGCCCATACTAACCCCCATCAACCATAACATAACAGACTAGTTTTGAATACTGACCTGTAGTAATTCACACTGCATGTTATAATTCAATAGTATTAAATTGGTATCCTAGGAAAGATGATGTGAAAACCACTAACTGTGAACCAGATTAGTGGTAATCATGAAAATGTCCACCAAAACTGTGGGTAGCAAAATAGAAAAAAAAGAATTTGGAGTTAGCTGTGTGAGGAGGCTTTGCTTCTTCACCATCCTTATTTATTATTATTAACAACTCCACAACCATACAATAGAGAACAGAGAAAACAATGCAAGAGTGAAAAAAAACAGTTAACTACAAGTTCCCAATATAAAGGATTTCAGAGGCTTGGCATGTTTGTAAGATGAGAATGCAGACATTTCCTTCCAAGAGAAACCATTTGTTGAATAATGTATTTCATACATTAAATATGATTCACCATATAAAGAATGGAAAAATCATCTCTAGTTACAATCTTCCTTATTGTTTTCCCATTTGTTTTTTAATCTGTCATGCCCATTTACTTTGAGAAAATGTAACAACAGCACTGTGTTAGGCTAAAATTTGAGGGTGGATACTTAAAAGGGAGACCAAGAATCGCAAAATAAGAAGATGCATACATAACATGAACATATAACATTAAACTATCAGAGGACGATACAGGAGCTAAATAAGTCATCCTCATTGTTTTAGTTTATTTGATCTAAATATTCATATGATCTTTGTGGCTGAAAAGGTTTGATGGCCTGTCGAGGGTTCAGTGTATAAAAATAATAATGTCCTAGGCTGTATAAATGTTCACAGCTTCAAAGTATGATTTTTTTGTGTTGCAGCTACTGTAAATTTAAGATGTTCTGAAGACTATCATTTGGAAAATGTGCATGTTGTTGCACTGTCTGACCCCTGCTGCTTCTGCAATCACTGTAGAATTACTATCAACTATTATTTCACTAATGGTATTTTAGCTTTGTAATAGAAAGTTAAAATTGTTTATGAAACCAAGGTAACTCTGAAAATGCATGTTTTTGCAAAGTCATAAGCATATATGGCATCTATTTAAGTAAGCCTCAATTACAATGATAACTATGGGGAATTTGAAAATATATGACTAGTATATGACTAATTATCATGGGAAAATACAGCTGTGCTTAAATACTGCAGATATTACATAGAAAAACAGTCTTCCACACTCAGTAAATACAGATGTGTCAAACATCCATGAATATGAAGAAAAGATGCTTACAAGTAAGGCTTTTTATCTCAGACAATCTGTGCTGATAGGGTGCACATGTTAAGTGTACTTGCCTATTTATTTTGTTTGTCTAAATTTCTGAACTTTCTCACTCTCATTTCTCTTGCTTTCTCTCTCTTTATTTCTCTGCACAGTTAAAGTATGTGCAAATGCAATACTGGCAATAGCAGCAATTTTTACAAAATCAGTATAATCGTCTTCCAGTCCAATCATTTTAATTTAAATAAGATTTTGTATGCATTACATCAGATGATTTTTACAGACAGTTTTATTTACTGCAGCAACTGCCAAAGATGTACACTTGCTTTAAAGAGGTGATTTTTTTTTCTCTTAACAGATTTTGATCATAAAATGGAAATTAAAATGGCAAGAATGTAGAATGTTTCCTCCATGAACAGTGCTGGAAACAAAGTTTACCTATAGGAAAGACTTGAATTTCTTTATTTAAGTCGTTGATCACAGTAGAGGAGCTAATAAGTAGCTAACATTGTTCCATTTATGAAACAGATGCATAAAAGCAAAGGGTTGGAGTAGCAGAATAAACACAACAAAGGATGCATGCAAGTGAAATAAAAGTTGCATATAGATTTTATATATAAGTATGGGTACTGTCAATTGGGTGAACACTCACCTCAAGTGCTACAAGTGATTGCAAAAGTGGCTGAACAGACTTTACTGAATTCAGGATATGTCATAAGTGTGATCAAATATGTTTGGATAAGGCAAGTGTGGGTTTAGAATATTAATGCTGAAACTTTCAGATACACCAGCATTTTGGTTTTAAAGGTGGGAATGTGTGCACAAATGTCTCTGGCCTAGGAATAAGTACGGTCTAGGTAAGGAAATATATTTAGCATTGTGCATGTATGCTGATGTATGTGATGTGGGCCTGAGTGTCTTCTTTAGTGTTTGTGTTACAGCAAATGTTTTTCTAAGGCAAGGTGTAGGGTTGAGATTAGATGTAGAGTGAGAAATGCCATGCTTTAGTAAGGTAGTACAGACGGTATTTCAAACATGCAAGGCATGTAACAAAAGATATATAAAAAAAGTAAAACAGGTACCTAGCACTATTTTCTCACAATTTAAAATGAAGAATACACCACATTTCCATTTACATGATGGTTCTGCACCTTTGCAAGGACATGCACATAGCTGAATTCTATTGAATGCCAGCTGGGTCACTTTGTTTCCCCTCTGGTCTCCATTAATAAGGAATCAAATTCATGAAAACAATATTGTGCCTGCCAGGGAAGGATATAAACAATGCTGACATGATGAAGTGGGGTCCATTATCCTGTTAATACCCCCATGACTTGGATGTTTCATGTCCATAGATTAATAACTGTGGGACATGGAACAGTTCAGATGCAAAATGCCATGTCACAAAGGATATAATACAAGCAGCAAATACAGTCATGGCACTTGGGGTGTAACCCACACAGCAGACTACCCTGCTGTTTCCATCTCATATCTCATGCACGTGCTGATGGGTTTATTCCTAGAGCACTACCCATGATCAGTCTACTATACATATACAAAGGGTGTTCTACATACAATGCACACCTTTCCACACGCCTTCCAGAATAAAGGTACTGTTCATAATGCACACCAAAAATGTATATCCGCTTTTCCGTTCAGATATATGGTGGATCATATCTGGGAATCTTCTTTTAGAATTAAAAAAAATGTATTTGTCAAAAAAGGCAAGTTCTGTAACCTTACATGTTTCAACAAAACATTTTTTTGTTTTGTTTTAGCTCATTGCAGCTGACCATCAGCGGTCACCGGATGTTCTCCTCATTCATCAGTTCTGCTGGATATACATTAGCCTTCCCCAGGCTCTAACTAACCCACATGCAGAGCCATTTAGAAGAACAAGAATGCTGCTGAAACATCCTACTGCTGCTGGGAAGCATGCCCTAAACTACCACCCCGTGACATTCCAGAAAGCACTTCAATGGCTGTCTTAAGCCGATACATACATGCTTCCATACATACATAACCACTCAGTTAAGCACAGCACTACTTGCAGCAAATAACTCATCAGACTCTTCCTACTGTTATTGCAGTGAGCCAGGCTGTATTCCCCTTCCTAGGAGGTGCAGGCCTTTTCAGTCATGGAAAATTATTAGCCAAAAGTTACAGGAAGAGGGGTTCAACCTTTTCAAAAGAGATACATTATAGCAAGCTCAAAACTAGATGTTCTATGCATAGGGGCTATATACATGAGTTTTCAATCACTACATCATGATCTAAACAATATCACAAAAATGGTAAATGCTGGGCTAAATGAAAACTGAATTTATACTCAGATGTGAATGTTTGACCATCCATGTGAATGAATACAGAATAACCAAGTGAAATGAAAGAAAACAGATGGTAGGTTCTGCACCCATACAGGAAGTACAGAATACTCCTTTGATTAGAGAGGGATGGATGATTAAATTGATTCTACACCATAATTTAAGAAGGGTGTAGGGTATAGCATTGTCCCCAGCAAAAAGACACTCAAGGTCATTATTTTAAACTCTGTGATGAAATGGCCATAATATCTTCAGTAATTGGTGAAACCCTGTAAGAAGATACATTTATGAAGGAGAAGTAAATGTTTAATTAATGACAGACGTTAAGAGTTAAAAAGTGAATACTAATTATTGTGTATGTTAATGTGGAACAGTGGTAAACAGTATACTAACACTACATGTTAACATTTTGAGAAAAAAAAAACACAATGTTTTAGCAGAGTAACACCTGCAGTTTCAGGCTGCAGGTTTCAGAACCGATAATTACACTTTGAAGACATCCTGTGTTTAGTTTACCTCATCCTCTACAAAAGGCAATATTTTTACCCTTCTTTCCCAAATGACAGCATGAATTAATTTATTCTACTTATCTGTTTTAAAGTTAATTTCTTCCCCTCTTCCACTCTACTAGAAAGTCACTGCAATGTATCTATGATTGTAAATGCTTTAGCCATGACTCATGTATCTAATTCTACATGAAATATCTTTTATTGTGGTACTGAGCTGTTTACTAAACCACAATATAGTCAAGGATTACAGTAGACAGTAATGTGGTTTAATTTGTCAATTTTTTCTGTCATTTTGCTTTACAGTGGTGTTTCCATTTAACTTCAGTGGGCTATTTCAGCCATCTAACTTTCTACTGCATAGGCTTCAGGCAGTTTGACTATTTTTTTCTTACAAATTTTACCAGTAGTAGTGGCAGAAGATATGCAGAATCTTCTTATCTTCTTTCACAATTTTTTTTAAATCATATCAAATAATGCACATTATTTCACAAATATTCTGTACATACAATTTGTGATTTTACTTGGAGGTATGGCTTGAGGATGTTTACACCAAGCAAACAGGTAACACCGTGGAGCATATTGAGGGGCAGGTATTTGAGTTTTCTGTGTTTACATTTCTTGTATAGATGCATGCAGTAATATTTATTTGCTTATTCTGGTTTAACATCAATTTTTAGTTCCCTTCCATAATGCCAGTACCAAGGCCAGTATTCTGAAAGATTATCACCAGTGTTAAGCTCCCATTTTACTTCTGGCAGTAGCCCTTTCCAACTCATAGACAACCCTTCCTCAACAATACTTTAAAGAGATGCATTGTTGGGTTGCTCTCTCTCTTTCACCTACAGTAAATTCTAATGAAGCATTCTGGGTGAGCAGCATATTGTAATTAGCCATATGCTCTTTCCTTGCAAATACCTACAATAATTGCTTTAAGAAGCTAAGTGATTCATAGAACCACTCACCTGTGTAAATCATTACCAACAGCCATGGTAATTTACTCAGCCAAAAGCTTACATTCACACACCAATTTTAATGTGTGGGATAATATTATTAGAAGTAAGTGCTGGAGAGGTTAGCAGATAGGTAGTTTAGACTGTGTGTGTGTGTGTGTGTGTGTGTGTGTGTGTGTGTGTGTGTGTGTGTGTGTGTGCGTGTGCGCGTGTGCATGTATGCATGTGTTTGTGCATGTGTGTGTGTGTGTGGCTGTATGAGTGAGTGTCATGTTAATGATGTGGGCAGAGTTAAGGTGTGAATATGTGTCTGCCTGAGTGGCACTGTATTGTTGGGACTAGTTAAGGGACAGGTAGTGTAGCTGTGTGTGTAATGGGGAAATGATTAATGTGTCAATGAGTGCAATTGATTGAGGAGGTGTTCCATGCAGAGAGAGAGTGGGAGAGACAGAGACAGAGTGTGAGTGAGAGAGAAAGTGCACGCATGTGTATGTGTGTCTTTGTGTGGATAGGGATGACGTACCGCTCAGCTCCCCTAGACTAAAAAGAAATGTAAAAGGAGGAAATACTAAACACCAAATAAACATATGCCATACAATATTAAACAATGAACAAAAAATGAATAGCATAAAAGACTTTGGAGCACAAAAGGCATACACATGGGGAGACACTTGACACTGTCATCATGCTTGAAAAATACTCTTATCCACTTATAAAGGTAATAGCGCATCATGATGCATTTTCTAGTCTAAAAGTCTGATATCAGCCATTATTCACTTACTGTAATGGTCCATGACTTATTAGTAACTGTGCTCTAGACTTCCCAAGGGACCACTACATGACATCATGGTGTCTTTTTGAATAGTAATAGTAAATACAGTTACAGGTCTTGCATCTGGATGCATTTACTGAATAAGAACAATGGAGCAATGCCGACCATTAATGTCTGACTGTAATCATTTATGATTTATGAGAGACAGTGACATCATCAGAAACAGATAAGAGATACGGTGTACTGACTGTGTATCTGACTGTGTATATGCATGTGGAAGAATTAATGAAGGGACACTTTTACTAACATAGTGCATCAGCCCGCAGTGGAGATCACCACAAAAGCAGGAAAAAGGGAATGTTAGTGCTTGCAATAACCTGTGTGATTCAGACTAATGCAAATTAGCAGACAATGAGGTATTTTCTCACTGTAGATAATATGTCCCTAAATCACGTGTTTCTACAACTGATTTAACAGGCCCTTTTTGCTGCAACCTTAATGCTAGCAGCTGGGCTGATTTCTGAATACTGGCAAAACTATTTCAGTTGTGCAATGAGATGAAATTATATATTCCTGTGTGTCATTTTTATCTTGCCAGTGCATTATGTCCAGTTTTTCTCTTACAAATCTTTCCTGTTTATTTGCTGCAGTATCAGGCACTCAGGTGTTACATGGGATTCTGGCGACGTTTATTTTTTTTCATATCTTTGGATTCTAAGGTCATTACTGGTTGTAAGCTGTCCTTACCAAGCATCAGTTCATATTCCATGGATGGTGATTACATCTTGGGTTGCAGTATTCCAGTGTATGCAACACACGTCACTTCATTAATGAGCTTTACAGAGCCAGGAGGACCAAGGCAATGCACAATGTAAGTCTTTTAACTTAATAAACTGAGCAACTGATTTGCTTTAATAGGCTGTTGTAATTTATCACTTCTTTGAAAGATAGAACAGTTGGAGTCATATACAATTCATGAGGCTCATTCAGGAGAATTTTATGGCTTTCTTTTTGTGCTTTCTTAGCATATATTTGCATGTATTTTCTATTTTATTTTTAAATCCTACAGCAAATAGAACAAACGTAGCTTTACTTATACCACTGCAATGCATATTTGATATTCAGGAAGAACACCATGGTTATTTATATGACCAGGAAGAAGAATGGATGTCAAAGGTGAAATACAATATTATAAATTTAGTCTTGGATTTTATTATTATTATTAAGTGTTTATTTTTAAATTGTTTTGAGTCTTATTCCATGTAATGAAAGATTCCTCAAGATTTTTGTGGAGACCACTAGTCATTTGAAGCATCAGATATTAATAGTATGTATAATTCACAGATGATATTTTGCCTAAATATAAATGTCCTTTAAGATTATAAACTTCTTTACATCTTGCACTGACCGTTCTGGTGGACAATCATTTAAGACATACCAGAACAAATCATGTAAGTAAACATAATTTGCACTTTTCTAAAATATAATCTCTCTTTAAAATAACACCACCGTTATTTTCTATACCATACCTTTTGGCTGGTATATCAGTTAATTAACTATATATCACTGTTGCTTATATATTTATGAATGCATGGAGGAAGGATGAGCACTTTATAGTGGATACAGAATTTGTTTATAATATTTTGAATCTCATTTTGTTAACAGCTAGATGTTAGTAGAACAACACTATCCCTGATGGCATGACCGTTGCTAGATCCCATTCCAATGATTCAAATGTTTGTGACCTGCTGGAACAGGATTGTTGTTTTGTAAGCCAAAGAACAGCAATATATATGTATGTATGTATATATATATATATATATATATATATATATATATATATATATATATATATATATATACACATTTTGATATATGCATGTATATTCATTTATATATGGATCTATGCCAGTTGATCGAGTTATCAGAAACTCAAAATTCATATCACAAGATGATGTGATCAAATTGAAAACTCGAACATTCAAAAAAAAGCACAAAAATCTACTTTTTTTTACATTTTTGAAGGCGGGCATGACCCCCTGCATCCCCACACCCCCTGCAAGTTATATATACCAACTCCAAGATCACATTACATTGAGGAAAATGATAAATTTCCGGATCTTCACTGTACCGAGATCTCCATTCAAAAGCTTTGAGTTTTTAGAAGTTCGATTATACCATCTTGCCAATGTGAATTTTCAGTTGGAAACTCTATCAACTGATTGAGATCCATATGTGTGTGTGTGTGTGTGTGTGTGTGTGTGTGTGTGTGTGTGTGTGTATATATATATATATATATATATATATATATATACATATATATATATATATATATATATATATATATATATATATATATATATATATATATATATATAGACACACACCACACACACAGACATATAAACCTATGTTTATACATATGTATATGTTAGTCGAATCCAAGTGATTGAATAACATGCATAATGGTGCTCAGAAGCATTGCAAAGTGCTGACAGTAGTGAAATTGGATAATACCATGTCAACTTATTTTAACTTTTCCCTGGTATTGTGCAATCTCAGGGTTAGCTTAGCCTTGTCAGAAAACACTAAAAGGTAGATTTTGCCTGTTTTTTGATAACAGCTTGTTTTAGTATATTTTCCTTTGAAATGTTGAGTTTGAATAAATTGCTCTTTGAAGGGGTTTTCTGCAACATACTGGCATATTACTTAGGAGACTATTGCTTTTAGAAAATCTGAGGAATTTTGGGGCATTCACTGGCTTTGGTACTGCATATTTAATTTTTGATTCATAAGTATTTTAAGGCAATTTATTCTTTTGGCCATATATGTTCATAGGTTCATAGGTTCATACTAGGCTATCTGCCCTAGGGCATTTATAAGCCTAGACAGAATGTGTTTGGCTTTCGCCACCCATTTTAAATTTATTTTGCTATGCCCTTTTTCGAGGTTAGTATACTGTGCCTCTGTCTAACAGTGACACAGAAGTGATACCCGGGGTAAACCTACGATCTCCCATCCACTCATCAAGATTCCTCTTGAAGAGAGTCAATGAGGGACTTTGCCTAACCTGGACTTGGATTTTATTCCAGAGTGAAGGGAGCCTCTGGGTTATGAATCTGTCCCTCCAGCATGTCCTATTTATTTCAGTGCTGAGGTTCAAGTCTCTCGACCGTGTAGCTCAATGGGATTTGGATTTTCTGAGGTGCAGCATGTCCATTAATTCCGGGTTGGACATGGCTTTATATGTCAGGCACAGATCGCCTCTGAACAGGCGGTATGCCACTGAGTAGAGCTGGAGTTTCTTTAACTGGGCAGCATATGGCATCTGTTTGAGCCCTCTTGGTGAGGTACTTTTGGGGTCTTTCCAGTTGCTGCAGGTGTCTGGTAAGGTACACCCCAAAAGGGGCATTGTACTCAATTATGGGCCTGATGAGGGATGAGTAAAGAGGCACGATGACCTCCCCTGATCTAGATGTGAATCCCTTCATGATTAGGTGGGCTATATAAAATGTTTTTCTAACCACTTTGGCCACGTGGTTGTCAAATGAGAGATTGCTATCAACTTGGGTCCCCAGGTCCCTAATTACTTCTTCTGTACTTAATGGATTACCACCTATGTGGTAATTTGTGGGCACTTTGTTTTTGCCAAAGGGATGACTATACACTTTTGGCATTTAGCTTGAGGTCATGGCTCTGGCACCAGTTGTCTGTTTCTATGAGGCCCTTTTGGAGGATGCTTGTGTCGGCTGGAGAGTCGATTATGGCACCCAGTTTGCAGTCATCTGCAAACTTGGTCAGCCACAGTCCTTCTGTGTTGGCCTGTACCTCCGAGAAATATATACCGAACAAGAGAGGTCCCAGGACTGAGCCTTGTGGGACACCACTTGTAACTGGTTTGGAGTCTGACATGGCTCCAGCAATTCTAACCATGTGGGTTCTGTCCTTGAGCCAGTTTGCAAAACATCTAGTGACATAGGGGTTTATATTTAAGCCGGTGAGCTTATCTATAATGCCCGAGTGGGGTATTGTATCGAAAGCTTTTGCGAGGTCCAGGTAGGCTGTGTGGACCACCTTCCCCTCGTCAATGGCCTTGGTGACTGTTTTAAAGAAATCAACCAGGTTTAAGAGGCAGGATATGCCCTTAACAAAGCCGAACTGGGTAGGATCCTGTGTCTGTAGGTCCCCAATATCTTTATTTATGAGGTCCATGATGATCTTTTCCATAGCTTTGCAGACCAAGCTAGTCAGGCTTATGGGGCGATAGTTTCCAGGATCCGTTGAGGCACCACCTTTATGGAGAGGGACCACTGTTGCTGTACGCCACTCTTTGGGCACATATCCTGTAGTAAGGCTGAGTTTGAACAGTAGTTTTATGTTTGGGTTTAGCTCTTCTTGGAGTTCATGTAGGACACAGCCCGGGACACCGTCTGGTCCCATTGATGCTGTGTTTTTTGCTTTGGAGAGGGCGGCTCTTACCTGAGCATCTGAGATGTCAGGGGCAGCACTCTGCTGGGATAGATATTTGCGCTTTTGGTGGGGGGGGGGTTGCGCTGAACCTGTCAGCTAGGATGTTGGCAATGTCTGTGGGTTTGGTGTATTTTTTGTCGTTTAGGACTAATTCTGAGCATATCTGGGAATTACCACCCAGGTTCCTAACATAACTAAAGAAAGCCTTGTGATTATCCTTAGTGTCCTGTGCAATTTTCTCTCGGAGCTGGCCTTAGACAATTTTATGAGTGCCCATAGTTTTTTGCTAATACTGATCAGTGATGCCTTCCCTTTTGGGGATTTTGCTCTATCATTTAGTAGCTTCCTCCTTCTATTGTATAGTTTGTTTATGGCTGGGATCCACCAGACAGGACGTCTGCCTTTGGAGGATTGGGTCTTGGTTTTATTCGGGATCGCATGATCCATGCATTCCTGAAAGTGTTCATAGAATGCGTTTATAAAGGATTCTGTGGTCTGGGCCGTATTTTCCACAGGCCCGGGGGCTTTGAAGGATTCCACCTCGGTTTTGAGGAGTGTGAAATTTGCTTTAGAGGAGTTTTTCACTGTGGTTTTCTGGGCAGGGGGGTGGGGTCAGGATGTGAATATCCAGTGAGATTAGTTTATGGTCTGATCTTACCAGTGAGGGATACACTTCTGGTCTGGAGCATAGAGTCCCCATGTTGGTGATGATCAGGTCCAGTATGTTTTCCCCTCTTGTGGGAGTGGTAACAAGTTGTTCCATAGCATTTGAGTTTATAAATTCTAGGAACCTTTGGGCTAGGTGTTGGAGCTAGAGTAATGCTCCCAGTCTATGTTTGGGTAGTTGAAGTTGCCCAATATAATGGTGTTTGGAGAGACCTTCATATTTTCCAGTGTTCTCAGGAAGGCCAAGTGGGGTTCCTGGGTTTGGGAGGGTGGTCTGTAGCAGGCTATAAACTGGAAGGCAGTTTTACCCACTGTTAGTTGCACATGGATAGTCTCTGATGCTTCGTGCTTTGCCACCAACCTGGAGGTGTGGGTATCTTTGATGAATATCGATACTCCCCCTCCTTTTGTGGTTCGGTCCATGTTTTGGGGCTGAAAAGCATGGTATGAGGTATAACCTGGTTGTGCTGGGGTGCTCTTGGGATCCCTGAACCAGGTTTCTGTTACTGCACAGATATCGATGTTCTCCATGCTAAGGAGAGTTTCGAGTGCGTGCATCTTGAGGTTTACACTTCTGGCGTTGAGTAGCATTACTCTTAGTTTCTTATCCCTTGTGATACCTATGGAGGTGGGTTTGTCTTTTGAGCCTTGCCTAAAAAAGGTACTAATGGGGGTATCAAGAGACTTTGCCAATATCTGAAAGCCCAGGGGTGACAGGTACAAGCCGTCCCTAGTGAAGCATCGTGGCTTGTCCAGCATATCATCCCAAGCTGACAGGCATTGGATCCCCTTTGAATGACACCAGTACTTAAGCCAATTGTTGAAATTGATCATCTTGTCTTCATATTGTGGCATCATTCTTGGTGAGGGTAAGATGCTACTCAAGTTCAGGGTCATACTGGCCTGGGCTACATGCTCAGAGAGCTCCTCTATGTCTCTTTTCATGTAGTCCATTGAGGTACATCTCAGGTCATTCACACCAGCATGTCTTTCAGTACCTACCATCAGGCTGTACCCCCTTTGTCAAGAACGCCTAGACTAGTCAATCCTGGTATAAATTTATAAGTGCCCATTTAATCATCCATGTTTCTTTAGAAGGATGATAGTAAATTGCACTGTTTAACTTGCAGGGCAAGTCTTTTCCCTACATGTTGTCTAATAAACCTGTCTGTCCAGTGTCTTCTTTCAGTTGGTGAAGATTTAGGTCCCTGTTTCTGGTATTAGTGAAAATGTTGTTTTTGGAGATACAGGAGCTCAAAAACTGAGTTTCTAATGGCTCAGTAGGTGAGCATAGGTCTCCCCTCAAAAGTCTGTAACAGACTGAACAAAGGAGCAGTGCTTAGAAGTCCTCTCTTGGTAACTCAGAGTCTTCAAGCTTGTGATGTTCTTTGTTAAGAGCCTCTTTGGCCTCTAAGCGGGTATTGCAATTGCCTAATCAATGCTGAATGGAAAGGAATTATGACCACTTTAAATCTGGATGATATTCCTTTTGTGATTATTTGTGCTAAGCAAACGAATTTGCTGACTGTTGTCACATGATCAAAATATAGGAAGTTATTAACCCAAGTTTCAAGGTCCATAACTTCATTTTCATTTTAATGAAGTCCTGTCTGTCAACAGTTAGCATTGCTGCCTCACAGCAAGAGGTTCTCTGGTTCGATCGGCTGAGGTGTCTTCTGTGCAGAGTCTGCATGTCCTCCCTCTTGTCACGTGGGTTTCCTCCGAGTGCTCTGGTTTCCTCCCACATCCCAAAGACACCTGTAGGTGGATTGGACACTCTAAACTGGACACACTAAATTGGCCCTAGGTGTGAATTCATGTGTGTGTGCCTTCTGTGGAAGGTTGGGCACTGGTCTGGCAACTTGATACCGTAAAACTCCACTGCCAATCATGAGCGGACAGGTGATCCGCTGTGGCGACCCCTAACCGGGAAAAGCCAAAAGAAGAAGAAGAAGAAATGAAGTCCTGTCTACATAGTATGCTGATGGAAAGCATTGTTTACCAAATTAGATTATATTACTGCGGTGGTGGTGCTGCAGTAGTGTTGTCACCTCACAGTAAGATGTTGTCCTGTTCAATTCTCAGCTAGAGTGTCTTCTGTGTGGAGACATGCGTGAATGGGCATATCTTCATTGAAGGTTGTGCGTCAGGGCTGGCAACTCGGCATGTAAAAATCTACCGCAATTATTTAGCAGAAGTTCCAGGCCATCTCTGGCAAAGCAGCGTGGTCTGTCGATCATGTCATCCTTGGCCAAGTCTATTTATGTTGCATGTACTTCTTAGCAACGGTCAACCGCTCCCAAAGAAGTTAACGATTTAAAAGGCATCTTACCCTGACAAAGCACAAGTGTTAAGCATAAAGTCTAGCAGGGTTTTTGATTTTGTAGTTTATCATATCATTTAGAATACAGTTCATGAACTTGGAAATGATGCTCAGTCAGGCTGATGGGTCTATAATTCCCGGCATTGGTGGTATGAGGCATCACGACTGTAGTGTGCTACTCTTCAGGGGCAAAACAAGTAACTAAACTTAAGATGAACAGGTTTTGAAGTGGGTCATCAGTGGAATGCTTCACACTAAATATCCAGTTATATTTTCAGACACTATGGAAGAATTATTTGGTCTTGTTCAGTGACCTCAGTACATGTTCCTTAATGATAAAAGGGAATGTAGAAGAGATTCAGGATTTGTGGACTATTGATAGTTTAGCACTGAGTTTGTTGGCAAGTTCATTTGCAATGTTATTTGGATTTGATTGAGCGATGTTATCTTGAACATTTTTACAGCAGTGCAGGATATTGTTCCTTAGTTTCCTTATATAGCTAGTCAGATATTTTACGATTATCTTTTGCAGCTGTTTTTAACCTTAGTTAATGGTTAGGTCTAGTGGACTAGATGGTTATTTTCAATATCTTTGAAGTGTTTTAACACTCTCCTAGATGTCACTGGTTTTAAATCTGCTGTATAATTTAAGGAGTTTCTTTCTTTTGTTGGAAAGCTTATCAACACTGATAGACCACCATGGTGGTTATTTTTTAACTTCCCATGATATTTAGCTGCATTAGAGACTGCCTTTTCTGTGTAATGGTGTGAATGGGCATAGAATTTATTGGTGTAGCTAGCCCTTGTGACTACGTTGGGGTAAGTGCAATCATAAGAGAATTTTGATAACTCACACTATAGCTAGCTATGTTATTCATGCTTGTTCATAGGTTCATAGGTTCATAGGTTCATACTAGGCTATCTGCCCTAGGGCATTTATAAGCCTAGCCAGAATGTGTTTGGCTTTCGCCACCCATTTTAAATTTATTTTGCTATGCCCTTTTTCGAGGTTAGTATACTGTGCCTCTGTCTAACAGTGACACAGAAGTGATACCAGTAAACCTCGATCTCATCCACTCATCAAGATTCCTCTTGAAGAGAGTCAATGAGGACTCTGCCTAACCTGTACTGGGATTTTATTCCAGAGTGAAGGGAGCCTCTGCCTTATGAATCTGTCCCTCCAGCATGTCCTATTTATTTCAGTGCTGAGGTTCAAGTCTCTCGGCGAGCTCGATGGGATTTGGATTTTCTGAGGTGCAGCATGTCCATTAATTCCGGGTTGGACATGGCTTTATATGTCAGGCACAGATCGCCTCTGAACAGGCGGTATGCCACTGAGTAGAGCTGGAGTTTCTTTAACCGGGCAGCATATGGCATCTGTTTGAGCCCTTTGATCCTCTTGGTGAGGTACTTTTGGGGTCTTTCCAGTTGCTGCAAGTGTCTGGTAAGGTGCATCCCAAAAGGGCATTGTACTCAATTATGGGCCTGATGAGGGATGAGTAAAGAGGCACGATGACCTCCCTGATCTACATGTGAATCCCTTCATGATTAGGTGGGCTATATAAAATGTTTTTCTAACCACTTTGGCCACGTGGTTGTCAAATGAGAGATTGCTATCAACTTGGGTCCCCAGGTCCCTAATTACTTCTTCTGTACTTAATGGATTACCACCTATGTGGTAATTTGTGGGCACTTTGTTTTTGCCAAAGGGGATGACTATACACTTTTTGGCATTTAGCTTGAGGCCATGGCTCTGGCACCAGTTGTCTGTTTCTATGAGGCCGTTTTGAAGGATGCTTGTGTCGGCTGGAGAGTCGATTATGGCGTCCAGTTTGCAGTCATCTGCGAACTTGGTCAGCCACAGTCCTTCCGTGTTGGCCTGTACCTCCGAGAAATATATACCGAGCAAGAGAGGTCCCAGGACTGAGCCTTGTGGGACACCACTTGTAACTGGTTTGGAGTCTGACATGGCTCCAGCAATTCTAACCATGTGGGTTCTGTCCTTGAGCCAGTTTGCAATCCATCTAGTGACATAGGGGTTTATATTTAAGCTGGTGAGCTTATCTATAATGCCCAAGTGGGGTAGGAGGGTGGCATAATGGTTAAGGTGTTTACCTTACAAACACAAGGGTCAAGGTTTGATTCTCACATGGGGTAATTGGTTAGGCTTAAAATGGCTCACAAGGGCAGTTAGCCTAGTACTAACCTATAACCTATAAAAAACCTATATTGTATCAAAGGCTTTTGCGAGGTCCAGGTAGGCTGTGTGGACCACCTTCCCCTCGTCAATGGCCTTGGTGACTGGTTCAAAGAAATCAACCAGGTTTAAGAGGCAGGATCTGCCCTTAACAAAGCCGAACTAGGTAGGATCCAGTGTTTGTAGGTCCCCAATATCTTTATTTATGAGGTCCATGATGATCCTTTCCATAGCTTTGCAGACCAAGCTAGTCAGGCTTATGGGGCGATAGTTTCCAGGATCCGTTGAGGCACCACCTTTATGGAGAGGGACCACTGTTGCTGTATGCCACTCTTTGGGCACATATCCTGTAGTAAGGCTGAGATTGAACAGTAGTTTTATGTTTGGGTTTAGCTCTTCTTGGAGTTCATGTAGGGCCAGCCGGGACACCATCTGGTCCCATTGATGCTGTGTTTTTGCTTTGGAGAGGGCGGCTCTTACCTGAGCATCTGAGATGTCAGGGGCAGCACTCTGCTGGGATAGATATTTGCCCTTTGGTGGGGAGGGTGGGAAAAGTTTGCTGAACCTATCAGCTAGGATGTTGGCAATGTCTGTGGGTTCGTGTATTTTTTGTCATTTTGGACTAATTCTGAGCATATCTGGGAATTACCACCCAGGTTCCTAACATAACTAAAGAAAGCCTTGTGATTATCCTTACTGTCCTGTGCAATTTTTCTCTCGAAGCTGGCCTTAGACAATTTTATGTGTGCCCGTAGTTTTTTGCTAATACTGATCAGTGATGCCTTCCCTTTTTGGGATTTTGCTCTATCATTTAGTAGCTTCCTCCTTCTATTGTATAGTTTGTTTATGGCTGGGGTCCACCAGACAGGACGTCTGCCTTTGGAGGATTTGGTCTTGGTTTTATTTGGGATCGCATGATCCATTCATTCCTGAAGGTGTTCATAGAATGCGTTTATAAAGGATTCTGCGGTCTGGGCTGTAAACTCTGAATTTGGATATATTCCCTGTGTGGGCTTTTTAGATTTAGAAGTGAAGATTACATGTTTGTTGTCAGACTGGAAAGTAAATATCATGGGTGGCATGCATGAGACAGCTATATTTATGAAGACCAAGACCAAAATAGTGTGCCTTTTGGTAGGTTTGTTTACAATCTGCTTCAGAGAAATTTTTGTTTACCAGGTATAAGAACCTCTGGGCATATTCCACATTTGCGGTATGTGTTCCAAATTATTGAGGGTTAGTTAATGTCACCCAATATAATGGAATTTTAGTTATCACAGAGATCATCGTGTATATTAAGGAATCTTAGTTGGTCCTGGGGGATTATCAGATCATGGGACTTGAGGGGATTCTTGCTGAAGTTAAGTAAATCTTGCTGATATTGTGGGTGGATATTTCAGTTCTGTATCTCTGTATTGAGAGGGGTTCAGAACTCCCAGTGTTGGAGTTCTGCTATTTCAACAGAGGACTGGTGGCAAAAGTGGTGTTGTCTGATGGCATCCAAATTGTGTGTGGCTGTGGTCAGGGATTCCTAGAGGTTGGTAATACACTAGTAGTGTGATTTGCTCATGTTTAGGTTAAACGTATAAAGGATTCATTGGTGGCACTCATTAGAATAAGCCCTCTGTTTGGTTTACATCATCATTAGTATCAGTGCCATGTTGGTAGTCCATTTGATTGTCACACAGGCCACTAGATTTGCTGTCTCACTGAAATCAGCACTCAGAATGATGCAGGCTTGATACTGGAGATGACCGTGTAGGTCTCAGAGGTGAACTGAGAGTCGATGGCTAGAGACACAAAGGAGTGCTTTGCTTGGACTTACAGGCTAAGAAAACATTTTTGAAGAGTTGCTGAGGATACAGTTTATTCTGTTTTGGAGAATGAACATATACAAATAAATACATACTAAACAAAAAAAAAAAAAAAAAAGGCAAACATTCACAGCTAAAAGGAACTACAATTAAGGTTAATGTTACCAGACTGTTCAGTAGGTTACACATTTATGTTTGATGGCAGGAACATTACAAGGCTGTGGGTTCTATCAGCATGCCAGACAACTTTATTCATAATCAAATGTTGGCAGTTGTGTGCATGCATTGCCAATAAATGCAACCACTGAGAGAACTGGGCCCAGCGTTTAACATGATGATGATGATGATAACCATAACAATAACAGGAGTAGTAATAATTGAATAAAATACAATACGTTGGGGGTCAGTTTTGGTGGGGTACACTCTTCTTTGATGCCAAAAGTTTAATAACAGATAGAGTTAATTCCCATAGTAGGCCCCTAGCCTTATTTAAATTAAATACAACTTGGGAGGGTGAAATCAGCAAACTTAAGCTGGGTTCACAGGTGAAAGACACAAATATCAGATGTCATGTTAGTCAATGCTGGAGAAGGGGTGAATGGTGAATCACTTCTGCACAAAATATAAGGATTTAGTTACAGTACCCCTTCCTTAGTAGAGGGAGTAGTTATGGGCATGATTCTTCTTGGAGGAGAGCATGGAGTCCACCTCCCCTTTTAATTAAGTTTAATGGGGGAAATAATTTCTGGATCTGTACCACAAGAACTATTTAGGTTTGGAGAATGAGATGTCTAAGGCTTGGTGCAGCAGATTATAGAGGTTAAAGCCCTAGAACAGGGGGCTTCATCTGCTTGCAGTGTGCCAGCAAGGAGAGCTTCAATATCATAATGGTTATGGCTGGAACAGTAATCCAGAAGGTCTGGGGTCCAGCCCTGCTTGTAGTATGATTAGTTATATTAATGGAACTCCATTTTAATTTCAGAAGTAGGACAATCATTTTTTTAGGTAATGGTAGGGACAAATGCATGCCAGCTACAGTATGGAATTGTCTTAGTAAAGCCAAAAACTGAGCGGAAGACATTCCCTGATTTTTACAAGATGGCAAGTATGCAAAGGTATCAGAAAGAAGGGAAGCAATAACATCACAGGCCGAGATGCAATTTTGAACAAGACAAGCAGGGGTGTACAAGACCAGAAAAACAAAGAAAGAAGGATGAAGAGGTAAGGAAAATGAAACTACCAAGAACAAGGAAACAGATGAATCCAATGACTCAAAAAACATGGTATTTTGAAGAAGAAATTGAGGTGAAAACTAATCCTGCTGAGGCGAGAGCAGAGCAAAGTGGCATGACACACTAATGACAGGTCCTGTCTTAGGAGAGTCCATTGCATGATATACTGATGCCCCTAACCAGGCTGAACAAGGAGAATATGCATGTTAGCTTCTTATCTGGAGCCAGAATCCACCATATGATGCATGCACTCAAGTCATTACACCACAGGTACCAGTATGATTACATCATAGCCCATGTAAGTGTAAATGACCTGAGATGTACCTCCATGGACTATATGAAGGGAGACATTATGGAGATTTTAGATCTGTGCCTCAGGTTGGGATGAGCCTAGCATTGAGCCTCATATTACCATAAACAAAGATGATGGAACTCATGGAGAGAGTAACCTAGTCTTTGTCCAACATTGGTACAAAGGTGGTAAGAAAATACTTCTATGTTGTTCAAGTTATAAGCAAGGGCATGGCATCTAGGTCCAAACAGATCATTATACCACTGTATTCAGCCCTCATCAGACTCATCATAAAGAAAAATGCCCCCTTTGGTTTGTACCTGAATGTGCAACTACAACAACTGTAATGTCCACAAAGGTTCCCTACAAAAAGAACAAAGGGAGTAAACACAATGTCTTAAGCTGATAGCCCTACTATATACTCAGTATCATAGAGACTACTGAGAGGTAATCTTTGCTGGCACACAGGGTATCACTGGACCCTTTTAATGAACTACTTGCACATCCACTAAACAAACAGCATCATAACTACTACATTGAAAGACCTAAGTTTTGCTTGTGACATAAATAAGACGTGCTAGAAAAACAGATATGTTTCACAAAGAATTCCCAGTCTCTGGAACAGGCCCCCCATCCATTCTACCTATCACTTTTTAAGTGCAACATGAAACAATAGATGGGCAATCAGAAAATTCACCCCTAATCTGGTACATATGTCTCTGATGGACAGATGCTGTATCTAAATCACCCCTATATAAAACAAATTTGTGGGTCACATTTGGGTTGCATGATGAGGTTTGTAAGAGCCCTAGTGGTCATTGTTGTAAATATGAATATGGGAATGCTGGATGGCAAATTGATTTCACTGGATAACACAAAGGGACTGCATGAGTATTATACTCTATGGACACCAAGCATTTCACAAAGAGACAAGGTTACAATCTGGTACATGGATTGGAACCCAAAAGGCTCTGCGCACTAGAATTCCTGAATGTGTGTTTGCCTTTAAGGGTTTAAGGTAATACTGCTGCAAATACCAGTACAGCAGCAAATGGTTCTGTCTTTAGGGGAATAACAACGTTATGGTTTCCCTGATAATGGACACTGCCAATAAACTGTGGATAACATCCTGCAAGCAATAAAGAAAACGATTTTAAGGGAGAATGCATTAGAGCATTCAAGGCTTATGACATGTACAGTGCTTATAAGACAGTGCAGTCTGACTGTCCAACAATTAAGACCTCACTGCGTCCCTTGTGGCACTGGACAAACAACGGCTGATCAGTTTGTGGGTGAGGATGTGGAACAACATGATTTTTTTATTTCTTTACCTGATGGCAGTTACTACTAAAAAGAGCCCAGAATACACTAAACACTTCAAGTGCTTTGTCAACTATCATTAGATTCCCTCAGTAATCTGCCCCTGGTCTGTTTATATGTGGTGCCAAACAGTTTTATTTATTTTATTAGTGAATCATGAATGCCAAAAAATATATAGTCCCTTGCATGTTTGGCTCCGGCTCAGTTACAAATTATCAAATGAGTCCAGAATCTTTTGGTCTGTAGTGAGAAATATAAGTCTTATTTACAGTAGATTCTTCTTCTTTGCCTTACATAGTATGTTTAAAATCCATTTTTGTTATCAAAAATCCTATTTATATGTTTCTTCCATTAAGACTGTAAGTCTAACAACCTTAACTGCTTCTTCTCCTCTGACACGAACACTTAATATTGTATAGTTTCTGCTTTAATTTATTGTTGACAAATTCCACTCATTTTGAACTATAAGTCAAAGCTTTTAATCCAAAGATTTAACATTTGCCAAAAGGTACTTTGAGAAGCTTCAAAGGCTTTGGTGGTTGTAATAAAAAGATAAGTGGTTCAGTGAATAATAAAATAATTTTTTTGAGAATGGAACATAATACTTATTGGTCTGATAATCTGTTTTAACATGAAAATATGAAACTATGAAGAACAAGACAGCATCTGTGCTTTATCATAAAACAACATTGCTACTGCATGTCTCATAGCTCTTATGATAGAGGTACTTTTGGCTTATTATAGAAACCAGAACAGATGTTAAATAGTACAAAATGTACAGTAGTGAAACGTGAAGATAAAATGTCATAAAATTCTAAATCTGGCATTGTGACTCCCTTTATATCAGACACTGTAGCATTTGTAAACAAAGCACATTCATTGTTGAAAGCATAACAAATATTAGGAAGTGTATGGTTTTACAATACAAGGATCACACAAGACACAACTCCCAGTATCTCCCTGAAAGATTGATGCATTTCTAGCTTAAAATAAGTCTATGTATGTTTCAGAAGCAGCTCATTGCAAAGCTACGTTAGTGATTCCTAATGAGAAAAGCTCCTATCACATCTTGGGCTAGTAGCCATATGCACAAACATTTACAGAACCACAAGAACATTTGGAAATCCAGAATATTATATTTCAGGTTGTGAAAAGACTACATTACCATTAGTTTAACTATTTTTGCAGTTGTACATTTATTATTTTGTTTAAACTCTGTATAAAGCAATGGATGTCTACCATCAGGGAAAGAAGGAATTAGTGGAGAGCTGACACTGCACTGAAGTAGTATGAAAGACATATATTTATTAAGGAAAGTAAAATCAAACACTAGTTGGCTTATAGGCACCATTATATACTGTGTTTTTTGGCACTAAGGAATAAAAACACTTTCAAGGATGTCTAATGACAGACATTGAAACTAGGGTACAGAATATCTAAACATTGTTAAATTACAACTCCTTTATGACAGACTGCTGCATTATGCTTTAGTTCTGCATTCACAATATACATTTACAGATTTTGCATTATAAGGTGTGTCACACAATTTATATGTTCAGAAGGAGATTTACAAAGAATTTGCAAGGTGAATGCAACAATGGGAGATTAATTTGTCACAATCATTATGGACGTCCATGTTTCAAAGGCAACACCTTGTTCACTGCATGCATTTGACTTGTAACATGTTGATTGTGTATTTAACATGTCACTTTCAAGAGGAGCCATGAGAAGAGTTTGCATTGTGAGCACACCAGGTTTCCTTGGTTCCCTTACACAAGCATAAACACAGCTGGTACTTATAGCCTGTGTCTATGTGTGCATGTAGAATGAAAGGACAGTGAGAAATCTGCATTTTTATTAAAAAAAACCCATAAAGTTATTTCATGCTCATGTTCAAAAATGTGTTTGCAAATACTTTTAAAATCACCACTACATTTCAGCATACGCCTTAGCTTTTCACTCTTATTCAGACGCATTTGCTGTATTTTTTTATATTATATTTTCTAATCATAACATTATCCTATCTCATCTACCCTTCAAATGCTTTCAGCTTTCTACATCTCTTCCGATCTTATCATCCTCTTCTCTATCTGTTCCATACCTCCTTCTATGCCTCCAAGGAGTACCATGACAGTACTCATTCTAGAACATTTCATAGATCCATGATAAACAAGGTTAATCCTTCTCTCATTTCTTCTCAGTCATGTCTGAAATGAACACCCTGAAGGGTATTGGACTCAGGATCAACCCATGCAGTACTCCACTAATCACTTTAGAACTGTCCCTCTTAACAAATCCCTCTGTCGCTCACCATTTAATGATACAGAAATCTGATTACTTAGACAAGATCTTATAAGTTAATCCAGTTGTTCTAACGACCTTGCTAAATTCTAGGTAGACCACATATACAAACAATCCTTTGTTGTATTCCCTTGCAATAGTGCTATAAATCTGGATCAAGTTGGTCTCAGTTTTTTCTGGCCACCTTCCATTCCTTCATCATTCCCTGTCATTGCCATTAGGCTAACAGGCTTGTAGTTCTCTGGATCGTTCCTGGTCCTCTCACTTATACAAAGTTACTGTAGTTACTATCAACTTGCTCCAAGGCACTTAGACAGTGGCCAATGATCTGTTGAAAACCTGAAAAGGGGGGATCTGTTAGTGCATTCCCATACTCTAGACCATACTGGAGACAGCCCATCTGATCTCTGAACTTTAACTTCCTTTAAGGAAGGATGTTTCAGCCATGTTCCTCTTCATGCTGGTGTATGTCAACTGCTTTTCTAACTCTGTTTACCTCCCTCCCATCTTGACATCTTTCCTCCTTTCTTTTCTTTTGTAAAAAGTGAAATGAAGTACTCATTTGAATTATCTGCTTTTTCCTCACATTCCCATGATTCCTTTCCTATCTTTGTCTATGTCTGTCTCTTCCTTCTTTCTTTCTGCTACATACTTAAAAGCCTTTGTTCCTCTTTTGGCCACTTCTGCCAGCTCATTTATATCTGTGCCTTTCTTCACCACTTGAGGTCTTCAACTTCACATTCTCCTAATTCTCGGTCTGTCACCTTCCACCTTTAAAATGCCTTTTGCCATACTTTCTAATCTCATTTTCCTATTCTGTCACATTGGCTCACTCCATTTTTTTTACTTTTTTTGTAAACATGAACACTGGGCACTTGAATATTTCTTGTAGCTTGTTCATTCCCTTAGCTTTCCCCTATTCTAAGTCTCACACAGTTTCATGAAAGCTACTCATTTAAAGTCGCATACTACTGTCACTGTGTCCTTATCCCCCCAATGACAATGAACCAGATAATGGCATGATCACTGCTTGCAAATTGTTTCTTGACCTGGCACTTCTGACCACACACACACACACACACACTATCTTGATTATGGCTACATCCACAACTCTATCCAATATGTCACAATCCTGCACCAGTAGACTATATAATGGTTAAGAAATTCAATTGGTTTCCACAACCTGTCTACTCTGGAGCTGAGAATATCCTAAAACTACTCTTGGAAAATTTAGATGTCCCAAAACTATAACCTTCTTCCTCAAACCATACTCGTTTATTCTCTCCTGATGTCTTTTGTTTTCCCTCCATGATGTATCCAGAGCCAACCAACTGCAGCAATTTACTAGCATCCTCCCCACTCTGTACCTTAATTTTCAGGGATTTTATACTGGATTCTGCCTATGCCAGCATCCTGGCTCTGTCTGATGTGCTCCTTTTATATAGGATTGGTCTTCAGCTCCATCCCTCCATTGTCGATCTTTCCTGAACAGCCTAATTCTGTAGCTGACACACCTTCTTAGAGGGTGCAGGATTCTTGTGACACAGAAAATGTTCTTCATTCCCTTTTGTATTAATCCTTACAAATCTCATTTCTTGCTTAAACTCATTTCACTAGATAAAAAAACGGCTCAGCCACAACTTAAGTCAGACTGATTTAATCTTCAGCAAGGTTCAGTGCAAATTGTTTCCTTCTTTCTACCTCTTCAATATCAGCTCCATTATCTGCACCTGTTATATGACCCTCTCCTTCCATCTTAATTTAAAGGCACCATCACTGAGATGCACTTCCACAATTCAGTTCTGAGCACTGCTGTCCCATCTTGGTTACGATGGAATCAGTCTCTGGAATGTAGCTGATCCTTCTTCCAGGTGTCACCATTCCCACTTCCTAATAAGGTCTGCCTTATGCATAATAAATATTGCTAAAATAGAAATGTTGTTTGGTGTCTCAGTGATTCATTTCTGTTAGACAATAAATTTTAGAAAAAAAAAAAACAACCCAGACTTTTTATTAACAGGTGTATCCAGTGTTATCTGTTTGCAAGCGCCTAATATTTGCAATCCTTTAAAAACAGACCTACATTACAGCCTACTACATTCTCCTACAATTAAATATAATCCAAGTCAAATCCTAAAAAAAATCTATCTATTTCAAGCTGAGAAGTAAATAAGAAAATGAAAGAAAGTGTATGTGTGTGTTGGGGGGAGGGGCTTGCTATTTCTACTTCGTTTAGAATTGACTTTGAGCTGCCTCAAATGCCTGTACTCATTCTGCAGGACTACAACCTACCACACTTCTTCTGGACTTGATTCATCTATGTTCTTGACCAGCAAGTAGATTAAGGTATCCTGGGATGGTGTCATATTTGTGCATTCCCTTACCAAGCACAACAGGCAATGCCTCTGGGTGTAACTGAAATGTGTTTTAGTGCTAAACTATCCTTGAATTCTGCAAGCAATTGATGTCAGCAGAACACCCCACTCACTTTCAGGAACCACCACACTGCGGCCTCCCCTGTCTCTAGTGGGGAACTTAAACCACATGAGTTTGCCCAAAGTGTATGCACCACCATCCTTCCCTAGTATGGGCAGTCCCTTCCAACCTGCACCATCAAATGCTTAAGCTTTTAGCTAAACCAGGTCATCTGGGCCAGAATCAGGGCATTATCCCTTTACATCATCAGCAAGGGATCAAATATTAAAGTTTTATGTTGAAGTGAAACATTCAAGAAATAAAAAACAATTTGTCTGTTAGGTAGTATTATTAATATAGTGATTTGCCTAACCGATATTGTAGGACCTGCCTTCAGTCATCTGAAGGAAATACCATCACCACCACCACCTTATTCCTTAGTTTTATATATTGATGACAGCAGGAGACAAGACTACCTAGTCTGATTGTTCAAGTGCCCTAATAGTCTGCACCTCCCATTCATCACAATTTTCCCCTTACCCTTTTTTAAATGTCTAATATCTTCTTCAATTCATCTGTAAATTCATTCTCTATGCCCATTCTGTTTATTCATCCCATGTGTTCTCAGCACCTCACTGTTAAAACTGACTTTTCAAAACAGGATCAATTAGTCATTACAGTCTCCTGCCTGGGCTGTCTCACCCTTCTGTTGTTCCTCTTTAGAATTATACCTTCACATCTCAATGATACGATCTTGGGCAGAAGTATCAAGTCCTTCTGTCTCTTCTAGTGTTACGTGATAAGACTTCTAGGTTGCCTAGCATCTGATCATATTCTTTCTTCACCCATTGATCACTAAATAAGTTTTGCTCTGAAATCCATATAACAGCCTGATATCATTTTTCTCTTATGGCCTCCCGAACTGGATGTACTACTCAGGGTATGCTGTAACCAAAGCCCTGCAGAGTAAAAACACTGCTTATTTGTGTCTGAAATCTATCCCAAGAGGATAAACCCCAACATTCTACCACTGCTGTCTTATTTTGAAAATAGTAGTCTAGCCAAGGTGTTGCCAAAACCTCAAGGCCTTTTTTCTGCTGTATTGCCTTCAGTTCTAAAGGTCTAATTTGCTATTTCACATTAAGGTTGTTGTGGGCCAGGTCTAATACATTGTATATTTCTTGATGTTATGAGAGGTTAAAACGTTAATGTTAAGGGTACTGTCACCATTTTTAAGTTCATTAAAATTGTTCTTTACAAAGAAAATGAGAACTTTGGCTTAAGTGAATATTTGTGGTGATATAACTACACTGTTACACATCTGATCTGCACTTAAAAAACAGAACATATTTATTTATCATCTGTATTTATTTTCCATGGCAGAGCAGTTATCTCCATAGACCTTTTTCACACTCAGCCTGGGAGCAGTGTCTGATTCAATGACTTGCTTAGAGTCACACAGTTAGGCAATGGAGGCAGAGAGAACTGAACCTTATACCTCTGGACCACAGGAAGCAGCTTATCAGCTTCTTAATCCTGTAAGTCAACTGCCAGACATAACACTGCAATTGTCTCATCTGTTATTCTCTGTTAGGAAAATCCTTACCCTTCCTTATTAAATGGCCATCACTGGAACAAAAATAACAATGAATAGTAAAATAATAATAATAATAACAGCAATAATAATAAAAATAAATAAAACATAAAAATAAATGTGCAATGTCCTCAGAATGGGACAAAGAAAGCAGCTACACTTTCTTTTAGTAACTTCTTAGTCAAGAAATAATAAAGGCATTTCGTTTGATATCTCATATAGTTATTTGCTATATTCTCTGCACATACAGATTCGATCCTCTTCGCTATCAGGAAGTATTGACCATGGTATATGCCACTGATGAAATCAATGATGACCACTCATTAATACCAAATATAACACTGGGATTCAAGGTTCTGGATTCATGCTTCTTTGAAAGTTTTGCTGTTGAGAATGCCTTACGACTGCTGTCTGAGAGAGAGATGGCTGTTCCAAATTACAATTGTGCAACAAACAAGAAACTGCTGACTATTTTAGGGGATCATTTCTCAACATTGACTGTACCAGTTGCAAGACTGCTGAGCATCTATAGATTTCCACAAGTAAGAGATTCATTTCTTTAATTAAAGCACTGTGGTGGAATTATTGCAAAACAAACCGAAAAATAAACAAACATGCACTGATGGGTGACCTTGCATACAAAGAAGTGCAGACCTACTTTTAAAAGTTTGTATAGCTTACATTCTGGCTATGAGCTATTTTTGTTACAGATTCCCTCTTTTAGAAGAGGATATACATATTGTACCTTCAACAGAAAATCTGGAAGCTGGCTGAATGGTGGGAGTGAATCAGAAGAGATATTATAATCGCTTTAAAATAATTGTGCATAATTGTTTAATCAAAACTGTTCAAAAGCACAATAAAGCCTTTTCTGTGTGGTGCTGTCACTGCATATAATGTTTTGGGTCTATATTAAAAGACTGAAAAGGTGTTTCATCGAACACCTCTTAGTCAACACATAAAGAGCGAACGCACTAAAGCGTGAATGCTGAAAACAGCAATTTCTTTTCCTGGAAAAGAAATTGCTAGCACAAACACACACACTTTCAAACATAACAACATGGGGGGGCTGTGCCCACCACACCCCCTAACTAAATACACCAACTCTGAGATTGCACTACAGTGAGGAAAGTGGCAAACACATGGGGATGGCCAAGCAATTTCTTTCCCAAGGAAAGAAATTGCTGGTTTGAGCATTCGCGATTTAGTGCATTCGCTCTTTATGTGTCAACCAAGAGGTGTTCGATGAAACACCACTTCGGTCTTTTAATATAGACCCAATGCTTTACAGTTGTTGTCCTAACATAGCTGTCTAATCTTCATCCTTGATACAGACAACCTAATCAGTATCTGTAAACTTTTATTTCATTTACCATGGATGCGAACACAGGGATCAGAAACCACAACCACTGAGGTGAGGGGTCAGTAAACTCATGCAGACCTAGGATTCTTTCACATGTAGAGAATAACTCAGTTGCTCTAATGATGTCAGCGAAAACAGCCAATGTCAAGAGTTTGGGCAAACTTCAATATCAGATCACTCATTTTAGAAACAGAACAGCTTATCTACCAGCTGAACTGCTCCTGTAATAGAAATAAGTTACACATGATCCATCAGCAGAGTACTTCATTGATCATAAGTTACACTGCATATTTTGCTCAGCAACTTAATTTGAGTACTGTGAGAAAGGGTCCAAATAAGTGAGTCCATCGATTGCCTTCAATTAAATACCAATATGGGTGGCTCAAAGTAATTCACACCAGTGAGCATAAAACAATGTAGTCTTCTGGTCTTGAATGACAGTGATAAATGATGAAGTGTAGCACTAAGTAAAAAAGGTGCATCCTGAACTGCAAGAGTGCAGCAGTTGTTGAGGGAGAAAATGCATTGCTGCTGAGGATGAACAAAAGAGCATCAGGGGGCACCATCATTATGTAGAGCTTAGAATGCACTATAAGACCCACTTTCACATTAATGGTAAATAGCAGACCACCAAGATGCATTCTACACTGAAATACAAAGCATAGGTTCATAGGTTCATAGGTGTGTACTAGGCTAATGGCCCTGGGCCCTTTACAAGCCTAGCCCACAGAAGTATCCTGGAATTGTGCCACCTGTTGTTAGTTTACAGTGCCTCTATCAAGTAGAGCCACTGGAGTGATCCCCGGGGTGAACTTTTTAATTCCCATCCACTCATCAAGATTTTGCTTGAAGAGGGCTAGTGAGGTGCTCTGCTTGACATGTATGGAAAGTCTATTCCAGAGCATGGGAAATCTCTGGATTATGAACCTGCCCCCCCAGCAAGTTCTGTTGATTAAGGTAATGAGATTGAGGTCTCTGGATCATGTGGTGCAGAGGAATTGGGATTTCTTTAGATGTAGCATTTCTAACAGAGTTGGGTCAGACATGACTTTGTATGTCAAGCAAAGATCGCCTCATAGTAGATGATATGAGACAGATAATAGCTAGAGATTTTTGAGTCTGTCCATGTAGGATATGTGTTTAAGGCCTAGGATCCTCTATGTGAGGTACTTTTGTGGCCTCTTCAGCTGTTGCAGGTGTCTAGTGAGGTACATGCCAAATGGGACATTGTACTCTATGATTAGTCTAATTATGGAAGAGTAGAGAGAAATATGACCATTTTTTTCCTGGATGCAAAACACTTGGTAATGAGATGTGCTACACAGAATGACTTTCTGACCACAGTGGCGATGTGATGGTCAAAGGAGAGGTTGCTGTCAACCTGTGTCCCCAGATCTCTTATAACACCTTCAGTGTTCAGTGGGCTCCCATCGATGTGTTAATTAGTGGGAACTGAGTTTTTCCCAAAAGGGATGATGACGCATTTTTTGATTTGGCTCTTTTTTAATTTCTCCAAGTCTTTTGGATTTCTAATGCCATGATGGGAATGGACTCCATTCCTAAGTCAAAGTACGATTAAAGTTCATGAAATTAGTATTGTCTCACTCTTTGATGTTAGCCAAAAGTGCTCTTCGCAGCACCCGCAATGTGCCCAGTAATGACTCCTTCTGTAATTCGTATGGTGTTACATAAATTGGTAACATATCTAAATATGATTGTAAATTCTTTTTTATAAGACCAGTTGCTCCTACTACTATTGGTACTGTTTGGGTATCTTTCTTCCACATGGCTCTCGTTTCTGCCTGTAGATCAAGGTATTTTATGACTTTGTGTCTCTCTGTACGCAAGACACTGTAGTGACTAGGTGTGACGATTTCAATGATCAATGCTACTTTTGTCTTCTTTTCTTGGACCACTATATCCGGTTTTCTAGCATCTGTCTTTTGAACTGTTGGTATTGGGTGATCCCATGAGATGTAGACTTCATCATTTTCTATGATTCTCTGTGGCTCATGTTTCCAGTGTTTTTCAGCCACTTTGATACCATAATGTTTGCACAATCTCCAGTCTAACAATCTCGCCACATTATTATGCCTTTCAGTATACAGTCCCTCTGCCATTAGAGAGTAATAACCAGCAATATGGTGTGTGACTGTTTCCAATTTGGTTCCACAAAACCTATATATGTCTGTTTCTCCACATGTTCAATGGGCTTAGCAAACCAGTGTGTAAGCAGCCCACTATCTCACTATCTTGGGCTGCCAATATTAAACTTTCATTTCTTGATGTAAATTCACCTCTCATTAACCATTCCTGCATTCGTTCTTGATCAACATGAGGCTCTTCCAGTAGGTTTCTGTACTTGCAACTATATTTATGTCTTTTCCACAATTCTTGCCTTCTCATCTGATCCTTTACCTTATATTCTTTCTTTTGTTTTTTAGCACATTCATTTGCTACCTGTTTTTTACCCAGTTCTGGTTTGATTTCCATTCCTGCTTGACGTCAGTATGCTTCTCCTAAATTAAGCAGAGATGTCATCTTAAATGTATTCTCCTCATGTTTCAAAACTTTCACCACATTTGGATTTTGTGAGGTCAGTAGATATGTGTGGAGTCCCACAATTGCAGATCTATACATGTAATCAATTTCAAGGAGGCCCATCCCTCCTTCAGAACAGGGAATATACAATTTTGGTATACACTGATTTTTATAAATCATTTGGTGAGCATGGAGCATCCTTCTTGTTTTAATATCCAATCTGTCCAATGCTTTTTGGTGCCAGTTAATCACTCTAAAACTGTAAGTTAGGACAGGAAGAGCAAATTGATTTACAGCTTGGATCTTGTTCCTAGGTGTCAGTGCTGTTTTTAGGATTACTTTATGTCTTCTAAAGTACTCCTTACTAAGCTTTATTCACATTTGTTCATGTTGTATTGCTGATCCTTCATCAACTCCCAAGTATTTATACACTCCCTCTTGCTCAAGTTCTTTTATATCACATTCTTGTCCCAAACTTATGTTTTGCTGGTGCTGCAGTTTTCCTTTTTTAAAGGTTGCTTTTGCACATTTATCAAGACCAAATGACATTCCAATATCATCTGAAAAAGTTTTGACAACCTGCAGCTGTGCTTTCAGTTCCTCATCTGATGAGCTATACAGTTTTAAATCATCAACAAAGAAAAGATCAGAAATCATTAGACTTTGTTGTTTTCTAGAAGCCAAATTATAGCCATGACCTACGCTGTTAAGTAAACAGCTTAATGGATTAATGGCAAGGTAAAATAGCAACGGCGACAGGGAGTCACCCTGGAATACCCCCCTTTGGATTTTTATCCCTTGGATAATAATCTGTCCTTTATCATGGCTTAATTGCAAAGTGGTCTGCAACTGTTTCATGGTTACTGTAATGTAATCAATCAGTGTAGGATGTACCTTATACATTTTTAAGCACTCTTTTATCCATGAATGTGGGATACTATCAAATGCTTTTTTATAGTCAACCCATGCCATACTTAGATTCTTCCCTTTCTTACAGTTCTCCACTATAACTTTATTTAACAACAAATGATCCGTTGTTCCGTATGACTTTCTTTTATTGCCCTTTTGCTCTACTGCCATAATCGAGTTTTCTTCTAAATGACTATAAACTCCATCGGCATTAATCCCCGTGTATAGTTTATATGTCATCGGAAGACAAGTCATTGGTCTATATTTTTTAGGGTAGCTTGCAGGTTCACTCTTAAGTAAGGGACTTGGTTTTCCTGTTGTTAACCTGTGCAGTGTCTGTTCGGGGTGTGCATGTGAATAGTTCTTACTCATGGCTAGATCCTTGTGTAAAGAAGTTAATACATTAAGCCAAAAGTTAGGTACTGCATCTGGGCCTGGGGTTTTCCAATTAGAGGCTTTTCTCAACTTTTGTTTCAGTCTCTCTGGCTGTTATTTCATCCCATTTCATATCCTGTACCTTTAAACTTCTTATTCTTTCTTTACTTCTTCTATCCATTTAGCATCTTTGTTATGTTCCACGGGATCTTCATAGATACTTCTCCAAAATATATCTACTTTCTCTTTTTTTGTAGGGCTATCAATTCCTTTTACCTTATTTACCAATTCTCTATAAAAATGTTTTGGGTTATTAGGAAATTGCTTATTTTGTGCTTTTCCCTTATATTTATCTTCGTATCTTCTGAGTCTTTCTGCCTGTTTTGAGATTTTTAGTTTGTTATCTCCAATAGTGCATAATAGATCCTGGTCTGTTCTAATACTACGCATTGCTTTTATCACATCTATCGTTCTTAATATTTTTGTTGATCTGTTCCCTCTTCTATAATCTTCTAACGATGACACTTCTTGTCTTAGCTGCTTTATAGTTTTCTCTATTCGATATTTCCATGATGGTATTTGCTCCCCCCCCTTTTCTCTCTCTAGCCTATGTTCCTGTGGTAGACTTTTATCAGTTATTAATTTATCAGCACAGTAATATATTCTGTTTACTTCTGTTATATCGCATGGATCTCTATGGACAGTCCTAATTACTGTGTTCATTTGTTTTATCAAGCTTCTGACTTGGGGTTTTATTAACCTTCTGCAGTTTATTTCTCTCATTGATCTTGATATAGCTGT
The DNA here is from genome assembly GCF_019279795.1 of Protopterus annectens. Taxonomy (NCBI): domain Eukaryota; kingdom Metazoa; phylum Chordata; order Ceratodontiformes; family Protopteridae; genus Protopterus; species Protopterus annectens. The sequence continues at coordinate 234,916,145 of NC_056739.1, forward strand.
CTTTTGGCATTAAGCTTATGGCCATGGTTTCAACACCAGTCATTGGTCTCACGGAGGCCTTTCTGTAGGATGTCTGCATCATTTGGGGAGTTAACAATCATTCCCAGCTTGTAGTCATCTGCAAATTTGGTCAGCCATAGTCCGTCCATGTTGGCCTGGACTTCTAAGAAGTAGATGCCAAACAGGAGAGGACCCAGGACTGATCCCTGTGGGACTCCACTCGTGACTGGTCAGCAGTCGGACTTGGAGTCCACAACTTTCACACTGTGAGTTCTATCTGTGAGCCAATTTGCAACTCACCTAACGATATAGTGCTGATGCCAAGTTTGCTGAGTTTTTCAATATTTCCTGAGTGAGGAATGGTATCAAAGGCCTTGGCCAGATCGAGGTAGGCTGTATGAACTGCCTTATCTTCATCCACCGATCTGGTGATTGACTCAAAGAAGTCAACGAGGTTGAGCAGGCATGATCTACCTTTTACAAAACCAAATTTCATGGGATCTAGAGTTTGGAGATTCCCTATATCCTTGTTAATTAGATCCATGATGATGCGCTCCATAGCCTTACATATCAGACTCATCAGGCTAATGGGGCGATAATTTCCAGGATTTGTAGTCACTCCTTTATGGAGAGGGATGAGTGTAGCAGTGCTCGATTCAGTAGGGACAAAGCCTGAGGTGAGGCTGGGAGTGAACAGAGCACACAGCTGTGGTGCCAGTTCACTTTGTAATTCATGTAGAACACAGTCAGGGATCTTGTTGGGTCCCATGGAAGCTGTATTCTTGGCCTTAGACAATGCAGCTATAACATGTGCTGCAGCAGGACATATAGCAGGACATATAGTGAGCCTTTGCTGCCAGTCTAGTTTGAAGGAAAGGACAATGCAACTTAGAAACATGGCATTTTTTTCAGTGTATGTAATTTTCTTTTCTGAGAAACTTGGATATCAACTCCATTTTGTTGAGCAAATAATTTGCAACAGTATTTTTACTAGTTTAGAGGGTGTGGGGGTAAATGTCTTCCTACATATAAAACTATTTATTGCCACTCACTTGTCAAAACAGATTGGATTAGAACAGTTTTGGTGAAAAGAATTATCCAAAATAATTCATTCACATAAACAATATTTGTTGACTAGCAGGATACATTACTAGCCAGATATAGTAAGTTCAAACTCCCAGTACTAAAGCAGTAAATTTGTTTAGTGTAGCGACAACAACTTTTTTTGTTGAGGAGACAAACTGTTATTATCTGTAGGCCGATACTGAATGTTGGTAATTTTAGAAAAACAAAACTGTATTTGGACAAGTATTAGAGTCTATAGTATGGAAGACCAAATAAATGCATTCCAAGGAAGTGTTGATGGTGTGATGCTGATAAAAATAATTGACTAACGAGAAGGAGGGGCAATAGATTGATGGGGGGGGGAGTTGTATGTTTAAGGAACTAACTTATAAAACAGGGCCTATTCTTACAGGAGACACTGAGAGTGGCAGAATGTAAATATGTAAATTAACAAGTAGTAAAGAAGCAAAAGACATACACAGTTGTCAACAGAGCTCTGTTTAAATTAGTCCACTGCACACAAAGTATGGTTAAGATCAAATACATTAAACTCTCAGTTAACTGGAACTCAAGCAACCAGAACAAAAACTGAAGAAATATATTATTCAGTTTTTCATGTGTTGCATTTTGCCCACCCCCCCGAGAAACATACCTTACGTTTTTTAGAGTTTTGGAGTTTTAAAAAGGAAGATAGAAATAAACTTCTTCTCTCCCCAACCTGAAAACAAGTCAAACCAAACAAGTCCAAAAAGAATAAAGCTAGTGCTTAGCCAAATCCCAGTTCAGCAAAGAAATAAATCAGCAAACCAAAAACGTCACTGGGAACTGCTGCTGTACAAATGCTGTAAAATGTTTATTAAAACACAAAACAAACCAAAAAGTATCAAAGTGGCCCTTCTTCAGACAAAGTGCTTCTCACAAACATCACATTTTAAAATAAACATACACCAATCACTCTTCAGTAAAAAAACCCACCCTGTTTTGATTGTTAGCTGAAACTAACAAGTCATCATTAAAAACACATTGCCACTACTCTTACTTAATAAAAAGTAGCCTACTTTTAAGTGTTGGCTTCAGAGGCACCATATCATTCAGCCCAGGTTGAATATGGGCTGTTAAATCTAAAATCCACTTTGATTCTATGGTTTCTGTCTTTAGCCTAATGTCACCTCTCTTATTAATGAATACATTGGCTATCACCTAAATTTAAATCTATGTGTGGGATTATCCTTTACATGATTATATAGCATTGTGCTCATCACAGTTCCTAATTGAAATGTGCTGTAGTATCCTGACCTTAAGCATATTGTTGGTTTTACCAACATAATATCCTGAGCATGACGTGCAATCAGCCAAATACACCACATTGATGGTCCTACAGGTAGCTCTCCCTTTAAAATAAAAACTCTTCCCTGTGGAAGGATGTACAAACACTGTCTCCCTATTAATATGTTCACAAGCCTTACAGCCCCCACATGGGACAGTACCCAGCAATCTAGGTAGGCATGTGACCTCATTGTTTCCCCTATCGTGACAGAGTATATCCTTCAGGTTCTTATTCCTCTTATAACTAAATTGTGGAAAGTCCCCTACTATATCACTCAAGTTTCTGTCACTAGTGATAATGTTCCAATTCCTCTTGATGATGTCACACACCCCTTTGACATTACTGCCATATGTTAGTGTTATCCTAGGTATAGTTTCCTTCTTCCTACCTTTAATCCGTGACCATTGTGATTACTATAATTACTTCCTAGGCTCGTGTCGTCAGAACATCAAGCCATGGTCTATATTTACCTTGCCTGTTCTCTTGCTACTGCTGTTTCCACTAGCTCACATCTATACCCTCTTTCTTGGAAACATTCTTTCAAGTCATCTATCTCTCTCTCAAAATGTTCATCCTGTCGACTGATCCTAGAGATCCTGCCAACCTGCCCCTCCACTATGTTGGAAAAGGTATATCTAGGGTGCATGCTGTCAAATGAGAGCAAAGAATTCTTCCAACTCTCTTTTCGATACAATCTGGAACTAAAGCCTACGGGTGTAAGTTCTACTGTGACATCCAAGAAGTCCAGAGCCTCACATGAGCTCTTGATATCAAACTTCAAGAAGGATGTGGTAGAGTGTAAATATTCCATAAAAGTATTTAGCCTTTGTTCACCCCCCTTCCAGGCAATAAAGATATCGCCTACAAAACGAGATAAACCCCTATATGTGGACTCCAATCTCTGTGGTTTAAGACATGTTTCTTTTCCCAGAAGGAGAGAACTAGGTTGTTTGCACAGGGGTACCCATGGCTATAAACACTGATCCATTGCTCAAGAAGATGTTATTCTCCAAGACCAGTTTCAGTGACTCTTCTATGAGGAAAAGTTCTTTCTCTACAACACCCACATCCTTCAGAATCCCCACACAGGCTGCTATGCCATACTCATTGCCTATTACTGTAAACAGGCTATTTACATCTAGGCTTACCAACATAGTGCCCTCCTGGCTACCTTCCCTGTTCATTTCACCCAAAACTCTAAGGAAATATGCAGTGTCCTTCAGAACATTGTTCATACGATCCACGTAAGGTCTAAGTGTGCACTCCAACCATATTGACAAATGCTCCATGACCCACCCCCTGCCCAAACAAGTCAAATCGCTAAAATGTCAGTGCTTGCTCCATACTCGCTCAATCAGTTTGCATCAGATTGCACATTCTCTCTCCGATATCTCACATATGCGGAGTCTCTTCTGCTTTTATACATGCATTCACTCACTCTTTCTCTTTCCAATCTCTCACACACACTCTCTTCAGCTTTTATACATTTCTCTAATCTCTCACACACAGTCACTTCTGCTTTCATACATGCATTCTCTCTTTTTATTTAGTTCATTCAGTTCCAATCCACTCAACGTGAACTGAAAACCATTCGTGTGCCACACTTTCTAGTGGAAATATACATTTAAAATATTATTATTCCAGCCTGGTTTTTAATTACTGTATTTCAGTATTAAAATCAAATCAATGCAATGTTTATGTTATGGTATAGTATAAGTTACAGTATTTGTCAAGTCTATTTTTAATAGTAACTTTCAAGCAACCAGAAGCTACACTTATCCAGCATCTACCAATCCCCATGAATGCCAGTTAACTTAGAGTTTACTGTATGTTTAAATGCATTAAAAGAAGCCAGAGCAATATGGTCTCCGAATATACTGATGTGAGAGTAAAGGGGAATATAATTCATGTTTTGGTATTTGTACTGAGAATGATGGCTAGATACTTTGTAATCTAATTTCAAATACATTCCCATGTTGATCAGAGCTGGGTGCCTTCCTTGTGGAGTTTGCATGTCCTCTCTGCATTTGCATGTGTTCTGTATTGGTGCTCCACTTTCCTCCCACATTGCAAAAACATGCAGTAGATGTATTGGATACACTAAACAGGCCATAGGTGTAAGTGTGTGTACATGGATATCTGCCCAGCAGTGTGAACATTGGTTCCAAATGATGGCACTTGCTGATGTGATGCCCAGACCCCATGTTCTAACATGGAAAAAGGGGGTAGAGGTTATGGACGGATGGATGGTTAGGTTCATTTCAGTACTTCACTCACTGACATTATGTGGGTTTATTCAGTATATGCCCACTGTAAATATGTACAAAAGGATCTATTGCTTCTTTCTTTCTAAATGTATGCACTAAATCTGTTTTTTAATCTCAGTTCAAATGATTGTGTGTTTTTTTGCATATACTTTTATTTTGAGCACTCACAAAACTATTATATCTTTCAATTTCTAAATTATGCAAATGCTTGTCTTTTGCAACATTTTGCCATAGGACTCCACTGAAAATGAACTCTTTGAGTGCTGACAAACTATCCTCATAAACAGATGACCAGGGAGCAGGTACTGGTGATGCTTGCCAAGGCCAAGAACACAGCATCATTGCGATTAGACATCATCACAATATTCTTCCTAAATAGTTTGAAACATGATCTATCAGGACAACATTAGTCAGTTTTCAACTATGGCATCAAAACAGGCTTTGTACCAGGAGAATGGAGGACTGCAGCAGTTATCCATTTTTACAGGGATTCACTTATATATACTAGGCTAACAACCATCAGGCCTTTATAAGCCTAGCCATGCAATCCAACCCTATTGTGTCCCTATGTTTCATGGCCATTTATTACAAGAAAGACACGTTGGTTACAAAGTTTCTATAGGTTATGTGGGTGGGATGTTACTTTGGGCATTACTGTCTGCCTCCATCTATCAGAAACATGCGGTCCAGTCCAGAGGTGAATTTCCAATTTCACATTCATTGATCAAGGTTAGACTTAAATAGGGTTAGGGATGGTCTCTGCTTCATATGGATGGGGAACCAGTTCCAGAGCATGGGGATCCTTTGAGTCACATATCTGTCTCACCAACATACCTTATTAATGTCACAAGCAAAACTTAAGTCCTTGTTTCTAGTGGTTCTGATGCTGTTCACTTTATGAATGTGCAAAAAGTCCATTAGAGCTGGATCTAAGGATGACTTGTCTGTCAGGCATTGATCACTTCTCAGTAACCTGTAGGAGACAGAGTATAGAGATAGGGCTTTAAGGTGATCCATATAGGACAATGTGTTTATACCCTGGATTATCCTGGTAAGGAACCTTTATGGGCATTCTAACTGTTGCATATGTCTGGTCAGATACATGCCAAATGAGCATTATAAGCAATGAAGGGTCTGATAAGGGCTGAGGTAAGTGGCACTATGACTTCCTTGGATCTGAATGGCATGCCCTTAAAAGTTGGGGAGCATAGAATGAATTTCTTACTACCTTGGCTACATGCTGGTCAAAGGCCAGATTGCTGTCTACATACTTTCCCAAATCTCTGACTACTATGTCAACTATTAGCGGTGCGTTATTGTTGGAGTAATTAGCAGCTTTCCTAAAAGGCACTATAATACATTTCTTGACATTGACTTTTAATCCATGATTTGGCACCGGTCATTTGTCTGCATTAGACTCTCTTGTAAGATGTTTGTGTCATGGGAAAATGTATGATGGCTCTCAATTTGTGGTCTTCTGCATGCTTGGTCAACTAAAAGCTCTTGACATTAGCTTTTAGCTCTGAGAAGTAGATACCAAATAGGAGTAATCCCAGCTCAGAACCCTGAGGTACCTCTCTGATGACAGGTCTCTTAGCGGGTCCTGCCTGTGAGACAGCTGGCAATCTAGAGAGTTATATTTTGAGCTGTTGCACATGCATTTACTTCCTGCTAGAGAGCACATAAATCAGTATCACTGCAGTCAGTTTCAGGTATCTGGCTTTATTATTGTTCAACCCTTTCTACCAAAGGTTACCATATACTAATGGAGCTCTTTAACTCTATCCATCACTTGAATACCCTGCTCCCATCCTTCAAAACCATACTGAAAGACTTTCTAGCTGAAAACTGTCTCTGTTCCTGCTCAACACCCTGAAAAACTATATGCCGAAATGTGGACAAATACCTATTCCTACCTTACATCTCCTTACTCTTCCCTCTTCACTCACTTCCTTACTTCTATCAATTTCTCTCCCATGGCTTTTTCTTTAAATACACCACAAGTTTGCTGTTCTCTCAGTTTGTATTGTGGTTCCTGTTTGTATTAAACTAAATTACTTTTAATTTCTCTGTTAACTGGCTAAAATTCCTCTAACTATTATTTAATTGTCATATAACTTGTATTTATTCTTAATCAGCGCTTTCATATCATGTGTAATTTGGTGTAATTGTTTAAACTGCATGTTTTATATTATTTTTGAAAGACTGTAAAATTGTTATTCTTAAAATGTTTTGTAATAGTTTGGAGCTATTCTTCTCTAGGCTCTGTTGAAAATAGGCTAGCACCCAGTTGGACTTTCCCAGTAAGCAAATCTCAGAAAGTAAATAACTGATAATGATTGATGGTTGGATGGGACAGGTTTAAGAACCTGTACACTATTCCTTCATAGCTATGCTGTACAGTGTGATTAAGCCATCACATCAGTCAGTCATATTGCTCTTTTCTTGGGCTATTTAGACATACAGAGAAGTGCGTTAACACCCCATGTCAAATGCCTCCTTGCTATACTCTCAAAATTATTTGAAATATATAAACATGGACAAATAAAATTAGCATAAAATGATTAAGAATATGTCCCTTGATTACATATCAAAAGCACAGCTGGGATGACAGTTAACGTTAACAGCAGCAGTTCATTTTCTACTATGTCCGAGTCCAACAGTACGTGATAAAAGGCAAAGCATCATAGGCATATGGAGCAAAATAACGACTGCAGACATAAGCTGAGATGTCATTAACTTCTTCATATTATACTGCATATTCACCAGATAAAAACAGCATATTGCACTTAATGATTATTTGCCTTTTTTGCCAGTTTTTCCCTGTGAATAGGTCATTAAATTGTTTGCCTAATTTTAGGATTACAAGTTTAGGTTACATATTAGCACCTTTAAGAGCTTCAAGTACAAAAACATAATAACACACTGCAGTTGATGGGTCTGCAAGGAATGGTGCCGGATTCCTGGAACCTGTCTAGTCTTACATTTCTACAGTCTCAGTGGCTTTGCTATAAAATAATGGCTGGTCCCACCTTCTGATTTCATAATTCTTGTTCAAACCCATAGAGATATCATACTTTTGGCAACATCTTCTCTATGTCATGTTGGACATCTCAAAGGTGGACAACCCTCTATGCAAGTTGAGCTACCTTGGTATAATCTGGGACATTACTTTTTGCTTTGGGGGTATACTAGAAACACAAAAAAACTGTAAACAAAAAGGCATGTGATAAGTTTGAAATCTGGAGTAAATAAAGTGGAAAATAATGAAAAACAGTGGATTAGGCAGACTTAAAGGGTCATGGGGCAGGATTAGCTGGATATGGGGAACGTTCTTGCATGTTTATAATAGGAATTAGTATAAAAAGGGGCAGACATTATGTCAGGTGAAAATAAGTCAGATGTGAAAGGTGTCTTAGGACATAACAGGGGTTCTTTTTTGGTATATACTATTTAAAACATACTTAATGTTTATGAGCATGCAAACTGGCATGTAAATGGGATTCAAGTTAATGTAGAAAGACAAAATATGAAATCAGACTTTTTAGTGAATAAATAAACGCAAGCTGAAAATTCTGAGTCCTATTTCTATTTTAACCTAATACTAATAGGATAAGTGACACACTTATACACTTGTACTGTTGTGAACCTATAGAAGATACTCTGAGCTGTTACAGACTGTTAAGTAAATGGTATGACTATCACTCTCACTTATCAAGAAAGAAGTTATTTACTATTACATTCTTTTCTGCATTAAAATGAGACAACGGATATTTAAATTTAGACTAGAGTTATTTGCTTCTAGGACAATAATCATACCAACATCTATATGGTACACTGTTTTTATATTACATGCATGTTAATCAGATGTGGTGCTTTAATCCCTGAACATCTGCTGAAAAGGAACACTTTTGAACTTAATAGATCTTTCCAGTTCGCAACTAAAAAACAAACAAACAAATACTTGCATAAATTCAAATAAATATTTACTCACACGGTTCAACTTAGGATCATAGGATCATAGAAAAGTTACTAGGCTAATGGCTCTAGGGCCCTTACAAGCCTAGTCAAGTTCTGCCCTTGTTTCCATGATCAGCACTTATTGCTCCTGCCCAAGAGAGACAAATGTGGAACCCCTGCGGTGAATTTGCAGTTACCCATCCAATTTTCCAGATTGCACTTGAACAGGGCCAAAGAGGTGCTCTGCTTGATATCAATTCAGAGTCTGTTCCACATGTAGGTAACTTCTAGGAGACAAACCTGTCCCTCCACAGGTTCTATTAATGTCACACACCAGGTTAAGGTCTTTAAAGCGAGTAACCTGTTAGCCGTTGGACTTATGGGTATGCAGCATTTCCAATAAAGCAGTCAGATATTGCCTTATATACAAGACAGAGATTGCCTCTGAGTAGTCTGTATGAAATGGAGTAAAGTGACAGTGATTTCAGTTGATCCACATAGGACAGATGATGAATACCTTGAATTCTCTTTGTGAGGAACTTTTGTGGTCTGTCCAATTGCTGCAGGTGCCTGGAAAGGTGCATATCAAAACAGGCATTGTACTCAATTATTGGTCTGATAAGGGAAGAGTACAGGGAGGTTATTACTTCCTTTTTTTCTGGAAGCAATGTCCTTAATTATGAGATGAGCAATACAGATGCCCTTCCTACCACTGTGGAGACATGGTGATTAAAGATACGGTTGCTGTCAACCTGTGTGCCTGGGTCTCTCTCCACTGGGTTTGTGCTTAGGCTAATTCTATTGATGTGGTAGTTATCTCGAACACTGCTCTTTCTGAAAGGGCTGAAATGGCTGAAAATACATTTATTGCACTGAGTTTAAGTCGAGACTTTAGCACCAATCATTTGTTTGCATAAGACCCTCTTGTAGGATGTTGATATTGTTTGGGATTCTATGACCACTCCCAGTTTGCAGCCATCAGCAAACTTTGGAGAAATAGTTTCCAAACATTAGTGTTCCCAGGACTGATCCCTGTGGAAAACCGTTGGTTATAGGTCTGCTGTTGGAGGTGGATTCCCCAATTTTGGTTGTATGGCTTCTATCGGTGAGCCAATTAGCACCTTACCTAAAATATAAGGATTGATACCTAGCTGAGTAAGTTTGTCAATAACGCCTGAATGGGGAATAGTTTCAAAAGCCTTGACCAAATCCATGTAGGCTGTATGCACAGTTTTCTCCTCATCCAGAGCTCTGGTGACTGTCTCAAAGAAGTCTGCCAGGTTTAACAGGCATGATCTCTCTTTGACAAATCCAAAGTGAGTAGGGTCAAGTGTCTGGAGATTACCTATATCTTTGTTGATTAGGTCCATGATGATTCATTCCATGGCGTTACAGATGAGGCTAGTCAGGCTAATAGGTCAGTAGAAGGACCACTCTTGTGCAAGGAAATAACAGTGGCCATTTTTCATTCAGTTGGGATGAAGCCAGTGCTTAGACTATGATTGAAAAGAGTACACAATGGTGTTTCTAATTTTTGTTGGAGCCCATGTAGAACACAGCCTGGGATGTTATCAGGTCCCATAGGTGCTGTGTTTTTGGCCTTAGAGAGGGCATTTACGACCTTCTTTATAGAGATACAAGGTGGGGGGAAAAATGGAAGGAATGTCATGGGGTATGTGTAGTAGGGACAGGGGAGTTAAGTTTTTACAGAACCTGTTGGCTAACAGGTTTGCTATGTCCACGGCTCAGTATATGTGGTATCATTAACTACCAGTTCAGAGCAAATTTGGGTCTTACCTTTTAGGCTACAGATGTAACTAAAGAATGCCTTATGGTTGTCCTTAGCTGAGGACACTAATTTGGATTTGAAGTTTGCTCTGGAGGAATTCACAAGAAGTCTTATTTGCTTATATATGCTGAAGAGGAGCATTTCCCAGTTTAGTGCATGCTCCCTTAACTTATTAGACCTTGTTACTGCCTCTGGGAATTTCTCTGGATCAGACTACATATTCCTCAAAGCATTTAATATTGCCCATCATGCTTCTCAACCTCTTAGTGCTAGAAATCTGGACAAAGCCCAACAAAATGGGGGCACAAAGGCCCAAAAATAGGGACATATTTTAAATATTGCTCTTATAAACTTAGAAAGTTACTAGAGTAACATGGTTTGTTTTAACTTACATTTTCAGAAGGATTTGAAGTCTAAAACTCAAATGTATGTTATTATTTAGTGACTTCAATCCTCAGATTACCCAGTGTTTTACCAGAAGAACACAAATTTTATGATTAACAGAGCAAAAATTTACACTGTTAAGAGTGATTTATAAAACCCAGTCTAAAATATAAAATGTAATATGTAAAAATTAATTGTGCTGAAATGCTTGCCATTTAGAGTAACACCTATGGTACTAGAGATAACATTTCTTTAAACTATGAGGATATAATCCAATTTTGTTAACAGGCCCAGGAATCAACTGCAAATTAAAGTGCAACCTCCTAGAGCTCTATTGAAAGGAAATATTTAAGGGGGTTTACATGCTTTACAGGTACAGGAAATATTAAATATAATATACTTCATTATGCATATATGTGTATTAAACGTCCAAAACACATAACATCTAATTTCAAAACAGCGAGACCATAAGACTCACCCAGAAGGGTTTTCTGGCTGCTCATAATCTATCCATGTTTGTATGCCTATAAAAAATATATGAACTTGGGATTTAGTGGGCCTTTGCACAAGTATCATAACCTATTAGGAGTCTTTACTCCCCTCACACCATTTGCTTCCATTTAATCTCTGGCCTACGATTATGACTCTAAGGAGGAATGCTCATCCTATACGCATACTCCTCACACATCTATTTTAAAACATGAGCATTTATTCATCTGCCGTCACTACATAATTTATTCCCCTGCATCAGAAAGCTGACATGTATATATTAAGACTAAAATAAAATTATATTTTTACAGCAGAAAAAAATACTAATCCTGCTGCTCTAATAGAAGCCATACTTAAGTTTGTTTAGGTTGCATCCATTGGAAATGATTGAACTGCATCCCTGTCCTGCCAAAAGATATTGTAGTGAATAAGTCTTCAAAGTTTCTCCCCATGCATGATTTTAGCCTACTAGTAAACCATCATAATTTTTCTTTGCTTATTAAATTCAGAGAGTTTGTCATGAAATGACACAGAACAGTTCAGTCTTGTAATACTTATGAAAGTCCATACTAACCTTGCCTTTATTCTAAAGAGTAACTCGTGCTACATGAGCATATAAACTTCAGTCTACCTTTTGCTATTTTAGATTATCTGTCAACCAGCTCCTAGTGATGTTACAGTATCTTCCACCATGAATGTCAGAGCATCCTGAATGAACTGATGATCACCTTTTCTCCAGAGGCAACCATAAACAAAGCAAAATATACTTAAACAATAGTCATTTAAATGAATATGGTTATTTTTACAAAATCACTAGCTCTCCCTTCCAGTAACCTCATGATGAATACAGCACCTACATTTTGGTGTTTGTTTGCATATGGTTTCTTACTGCCCTGTTGCTTCTTCCTTTAGGCAGAAAATGTCTGGCTTCTCACTAAACCTAATAAAATAGTACACAGGTTTAAATGAATGCTTGACTATTTAGTGAAGAAATAAAAGGAATCATTCCAAATTAATACTTTTTTCATGCCTTGTCAGCACTCCATTTCTTCACTGAAGAATAAGAAGAAAACATATGCTGAAGGGAACTTGTTCAATGTACTGGCATAAAATTGAATTTAAGGGAGCTAAATATCACTGCATTAAAGAAATCTCATGCACTAGGACTGATGAACAGTGGTCAGGCTGATGTTTCTGCATTCTGTGACACACCAAATGAGATGTCCGAACGTTTGCAAAAGAGTACAAGGGTAATATAAAACTGTTCCAGCTTTTACTGGCACTCTTACCAAAGTTCAGAAATTCCATGAATATTCAAGTGTATTTTTATAGCAATAGTAAAAGAATATGATTCACAAAAGAACTGTAGCAATGTCAAGTGACAACAATTTCCTGAAAATCCAAATAAGCAGTGAAGAAGGCAGACCAACCCCCCCCCCCACCTGATTAAAATCAAGATATGAATAGAGCTTAAAAGCTTTAGATTCATACTACCATTTACTGATATCCATAACTAGGCAAAAACTGTAGAAATCTGCATGCCTTTCTAATCAACATATATCTTGCTTTATGATAAACTAATACACAGCATCAGTATAAATAGATATAATCCTTTTTAGGGTGTGCTGTGATGTGTGACCACTTTCCTTACCACAAGAGTTAACCATTTAAAATGTTCAGAAATTAGCAAGATCTCCAGGTTCAACAAAGTGAGAAATATGACACTGCCAAACAAACTGTTGATAGGCCAATGTAAAAATTAAGTAATATAATATTACTAATCCAAAAATGTCTTTCTATAGATTTTACATATTATATAAATCTTTCAGTATCCTGAAAGTAAGGAATAAAGTTTATCAAATAAACTCAAGTTTCCTAAACTATATATTCCTGTTACATGTACAGTCATGGCACTGGTTGATAGCCCTGTCATTGTTATACATAATAATCATTTAAATCCCCTTCTTCCAAAGCTCAGGAATTATACATTTATCGAAGGATGAACACAGGATAGCAGCAGATTTCTTCAGCTCCACCAATTTCATTACACTGACAGGAATTAATTACTTAAAAAAATAATTTTTGAAGTAATTTTCTTTCTAAATATGTTTGTTTTATATAGTTCTTGAACTATATCTAAAAAAGAAAGGAAATTTTAACAATATTCCTGTCAGAAATCACATTGGAAATTTTCCTGTCAGTTTATCAGTCTAAAATGAGTTCCAGTAAGACAAATTCTCAAGACTCCAGCATCAAGAAAGAACTTCAGTCTCTGATAACTATAATCCAGCAACTTACTGCTAAGATGGATAAAATGGATACTAAAATTGATACCTTCATAGAAAAACTACAAAACAAATAGACTTGTTACATATAGACCTGCAACAACAGAAGATCCAGATGACAGGCATAGAAGAAGCTGTGAATGACATGGAAAATAGAATCCAAGAAGAGGAAATCAACATTGAGTTTCTGCTGAAACAAAATACACATTTACAAACAAAGCTGGATGACTTGGAAAATAGATCTAGGCTAATAACATTAGGATTTTTGGACTGCCAGAAAATATTGAAGGTAACAATATTTCTTCATTTTTAACAACATGGCTCCCTAAAACTTTAGACTTACCAGAAGCATTCTCTTTTGGTATCGAAAGAGCACATAGATATATAGCTAATACTAACTCTAACAAAAACTATCCTAGATCAGTTATAGTTAGATTTCTATCATCTTTTGATAAAGAGATGGTTCTTAAATCTGCTTGGGCTAAAGCTCCTGTTAAGATTAATGAGACAACTGTGCGTTTTGACAATGACTATTCTTCCTTGGTAATAGCTAAAGAAAAGTTTTTCTGCCACTAATAAGGGAGCTTAAAAAAGCACAGTTTAAAACATACCTTCTGTTTCCTGCCAAGATGAAAATCTTCCTTCCTGATGGTCCTAAAATTTTTGATGACTTAGACTCTGCTTTACTGTTTATCAAAAAATAAGATTTTGGATAAAATAGAGGAAATGGAATGGGCTAGTCCTTCATTAAAGAGACTGGCAACTGAAACTTCGTGGAAGACTTCAGAGAAGAAGAAGAGACTAAAGAACAAATGATTTGTTCTATGTTTTTTTTCTTTTTCTCTCATCATTTTACTTCATTATTAATCTTTTTAAATATAGTTCCTGCAATTCCAGAAAGCCACAAATGTTCTGAAAAAGATTTAATCAAAGTTATTCTCTGTGTGCAAAGACATGTTTTGTTTCATAACCAGTCAAAATATCTGAGGAACTAATAACAAGCTATTATTCAATTTGTTTCTCTTTCTGAAAAAGAGAAGTAAGGCCAGTGATTTGATACATTTTTTTTCTTTTTTTTCTCCTTTTCTTCTTTTCTTTGTTTAAACAATGACATTCTATTTAGATTATGTAGTGGGTAAAGGGTGGGGAGGGCAGGAGAGAAGAGTAATGAAAATATGATAAATGGAATAATAACATATTTATTCCTTGTAAAAAGTTTATATGTTCTTCAAATGCTATTCCTAATTATACTTTCTTGATTATACTGCTTATGCTTGTTTGTAAATAATCTGTCATGCTTTAACTAATAATAATTAGAACTAAATAATAGTAAATAATATGTTTTATTTTTAACTCTATTAATATAAACAGTAAGTAATATTCCATTGTATATACTTCTTATAGCTTTCTCTTACATTTTTTATTTCTGCTTTACACTCTTTTATTTTCTACTCTTTTTTCTTTCTTTATTCTTTCTCTTTATTTTTTTTTCTCATATTAATATATAGAAATGCTTTTGATCATATAGACACAGTAAATAATAAGATTTGCATAAAAATTGAGTTGGGACAAAAATATTGAGTTTTATTACTTATTAATAACTTTGGGCTTAATTTCACTTACATAGAGGCTGTAATAACCTGTAAAATACATTGCGAAGGTTTTGTCATGTTTAGATGCACTTACACTGCTAAATGAATGTTTGTCACTAGTTTTTAACAAGTTTCCCGCCAAAATGTTAAGGGAGACAATCTGGGATGTGGGCTACGTCATGAACAGTGTCCTCATGCTGTTTCAAAAGCTTCAACTCTCAGAATTCTCACAGAGAAGCTGAAAGCAGTCAATCTGACCTTTGACCCAGATATCACACTGACACATCACAGATTCAGGAAGAACACTCTACCAGGAAGTAGAACTGATTCAAATGCGACTATGTGAAGGAAAATGAACTCTTTGGCATTTAAATGTGAGTTATTTTATATAATTACTTAAATATCTATGTTATAATTTATAAAATATGTCAGTTATAATGATTTTAAATGATGCAGTTTCTTGTAGTAAGTAAATGTCTTATTTTAGAAGGCATAGAAAATGAAACATTTATTCAAGTGTTTTTGAAAATCTGCTTGACTGCAGCATACTAATCTGTGTTAAAAACTTATGTTCCAAACATATACATTACTATTACTCATTTAATTCATCTGATTGACAAGCATAAATAACTTTATAACTCTATACTGGAAGAAATTGTCATGTGATATATTTTAAAGCAGTAGTATAGACATACAAAATACAGATGTTTTTTACAATAATGCAAGTGTTTCTGAGAATTTGCATAACTATGCAGTATGATTTATAACAATTTCTATAAATATAATATTTTATTCTATTGACAATAATGAGTATGAGTAAAATGCTCATATACAAGCAATTCAAGGTTTTTTTTGGAAGCTGTTGACTGCATTTACATGACAGAAAATAGATGCATCTTAATATATGTAATGTCTGAACCATATTAGCCAAAGTTTTGATTTAAATGAATGTTAGAACTTATTTTTACATACTTTGAATAAATTAATATGTAAATATGCCTTCCTTTTTTTCTCTCTCTTTCTTTCACTCTCTCTCCCTCTTTCACATCTTTTATTTCTCTCTCTCTCTTCTTGGTTCCTAATATCAAGTTTATTTGAATGCTATTTGAATACAAGTGTATTATATTACATAGATGTATATAGTAGTATGAATAGTTTTTAAAAAAAAAGTTTATTTTAGTTTATATGATGCTGTTTTATCAAATGTGTAGTCTTGTCTTGCTAGATAATTGAATTGAAAGCTGTTAATTTAAGTTAAATATAACCAGTATTAAATTGATAAGGTGGTAGCTGAGGTACTGCTGCTTAGGGTAGGGGGTTAACTTGAGTGGTAAATACTACTCTAAGTTGGAGTTTTTAACTCCAGGCTGGATGCAAGGTTTAATCCTTACATTATTTTCACTTGTTCATTGTTATATGTATATAGTTTTGACATCCACAATATATTTTGTACACTCATTGTCACTACAAACAAAATTGAATCCTATACAAAATCCCATAAGAGATTCAATAAATACAGCTATATTTAAAGGTACACCTAAAGGAGGAGGATATATAACATTACTTATGTTGTTATTTGTTATTTTGATCATAAGATTCTTAAGTTTTAAAAATGCCAAATGACATCTTTAAAAGGAATTTCTTTAAACATTAATGGATTGAATAATCCGTGTAAAAGGGCAAGCCTAATAATATACATTAATTTACATAAGGCCAACTTAGTCTTCATGCAAGAAACCCATCTCTTGACAAAAGATATTGATAAACTAGCCACAAACAAATATACAGTATTGGTTAGTTCAGAGCACACTCAGAAAAAAAGAGGAGTGGCTATTTTATGGAATAAAAGTATGCCCATTCCTAAAACCATTAAGTCTTATCAGGATGACAAAGGAATGTTTTGTATGGTTACAATACAAATTAATGGGAAGACTTACACTTTAATTAATGTATATTGGATACCTGGAATTGGTATTAATACAGTGAAACATCATCTTGATAAGATCATATCATTCTCTATAGGAGATATTATTTTAGCTGGTGACTTTAATTGTATATTACATGAAAGTGATACTACCACTACAGGAAAAAGAAGAATTACATCTAATGCAAAACACTTAAATGATTTTGCTAATTCTTATCATTTGAATGATATTAATAATCAGATAGATTCAAAATCATTACCATACACCTTTTTTTTCTAACAGATACAAAACTTATTCAAAAATAGATAGGGTCTTTATTTCTAACCAGATGGTAACAGATTTAATTAATTCCAAAATCATTTCATGTCCTATATCTGATCATAATTCAATTGTTTTGAATTCATGATAAAAATACTCATAATGTTCAGATCAAAAGGATACCAGCATACTTAACTCAACTAAAAGACTATAAAGAATATATACTTTCAGAAGTACAACATTTTCTAGACATAAATAATACTCCTGAAGTCGCCATTGTCTATGTTTGGGATGCCTTAAAATCATATCTATATGGGCAAAGTATAAGATGGTATAATAATAAAAGGAAATCTTGGGATAAGGAATTGTTAGATATTCAAAGTAAATTAGACTCTTATAAACATAATAATAAAGAAAATATTATGGATAAGAAAGTCATTGAAGAAATAAACAAACTAAATGAGAAATACAAAGAAATTTTAACCCATAAAGTTAAAATAACTCTAGAGAAATACAAGTTTTTGTCTTACTCAATAAACCCCAAATACTTACATAGACTTAAAAATAAAACAAAAAGGTTGAATAAACAAAACCATATCAAAGAAATCTTTTCTCTAAGGAAAAAGAAGAATGTTTCTAATCTACCAGAAATACTAGATGAATTTAGAAATCACTTTCACAATATTAACAATAATAACATTAACATGGAACCTAAAGATAAAATAAAGGAGTTTATAACCACAAACATGAATAAAAAGCTTAATAAACAACAGATTAAACTATTGGACAAAAGTATTTCATATACAGAGGTTATTACACAAATAAATAAGCTTAAATCAAACAAAGCACCGGGTAATGATTGTATTATACCAGAGATATATAAAATCCTTTCTAAAAGTACATATTCATTAGTACATAAGGTTTTTATTTTGGCCCAAACTGAGTTAATAACACCCCCATCTTGGCAATATACATTTATTTCGCCAATTTTAAAACCTAATAAAGATCCAACTAGATGTACTGCATATCGGCCCATCTCATTACTTAATGTTGATTATAAAATGTTTATGAGTATTTTTGCTGATAGATTGAAGACAATCATTCCGGCATTATAGATATAGATCAGACAGGCTTCATTGTAAATAGAAATACTTTTGATAATATAAGAAGAACTTTAACATTAATTGATTTTGCAAATAGGAAAAAGAAAGATTTAACACTTATTAGTCTTGATATAAGTTCAGCATTTGATTCAGTAAGTTGGGACTATCTGTTTACCTTACTGAAGTGCACAAACTTCTCAGATGCATTTGTAAATCTAATTGAGCATTTATACAAAGGAATGTTGGCTTATATTAAGGTAGGAACATATGTTTCACAAAAATACCCATTCTTAAAGGTACAAAACAAGGATGTCCACTTTCTCCACTATTATTCACTTTAGTAATGGAGCCTTGGGCTAATTTGATCAGAAACAGTACTGACATAGAGGGTTTTGAAATAGATGAAAATACAACATCCAAAATTCAACTTTTTGCAGATGATGTTCTAATTACATCAGCAGGATCTAATTCTTCTATGCAGTCTCTATTTGATAAAATGATGAATTTTAAAAGTATTTCTGGTTTAATATTCAATGAAGAAAAAACTAAAATGCTACCTATATATACACAAAAAATATTCTCATTAGTGATTTTACTAAATATGTACCCAATTCAGGTCAGATAACTTATTTAGGTATAATACTATCTAAAGATATTAAATCTATTATATATAATAATTATAATACCTGTTTTCTTAATATACAAAATCTTTTTAATACCTGGTATAATATGTTTTTTACTATGGAGGAGAGACTTACAATTATTAAAATGATAATATTCCCCAAGATTTTATACTTAATACAATCAATAATTCTTCCACCTACAAAAATCATTATCAAGAAACTGAATACACTAATGTTAAATTTCCTATGGGAACCTAATAGACCTAGGATTGCATTAAAGAAACATACTAATAGCTGGTCTCAAGGGGGTATTTCTTTTCCAGACTTTAATTTATATACTATCTCTTCTATTGTAAAAGTTATTACTTTATTAATAGATCAGTCATATGTCGCAAAATGGAAAGATTATTGGGAGCTAATTAGTATGCACTTCATGAAAATCTCCTTAACACATAAAAATATGATTGTAAATAACTCCATGTTATGGTTACTAAAGGAATTTTGTACTTCACCTATTACACCTAAACATATGGTTTGTTACCCATTAAATATTATTATTAGCTATCGTAACTTTATATTCATGCACCCTAAGTATAGGGAATGGAATTTTATTATTTCCTATAATGTATACTCAGGGTATGCTTTTGTCATCTACTTCTGAAGGAACTTATTTAGCTATAGATAATGATCTAAAGTACTGGTATCAGTTGATATCTGATAATAAAGTTAAAATCTAGATTTCTTAAAACAAGAATTTGATCTAAGAGAAACTTGCTGGTTAGAGGTTCAGACCTTTAGACAACATCTCATTGATAGAATAGATCTAATGTCTATAACAGTTAAAGAATCTATTCCAACACTGATTGATTACTTGATATTAAATTTACAACATAAAGTTTCTGATAAAGGTAAACTTTCATACATACATAAAATTATCAGACAAGAAACTTTTTACAGTGTAAATACATACTGGAATTATTTCACTTCTATTAATGGGGACCCACCAAATCAACAAGATAAACAATATATATTGGAATCTGCCTATAGAACTATGTCTTCCATTGTCTGGAGACTTTATACATGGAAATTTTTACATGGATCTTTTTATACACCTTTGATGATGAATAAAATAAATAATAAAGATAATCTATGTAAGAGATGTAATGTAGAAATTAATGCTGACTGGGCTTATATGTTTTATGACTGTATAAAATTGAAAGAATACTGGAAGTCAGTTAATGAATTTTTGCAGGCTCTTTTTACAGATAGTTTTATTATTTCTAAATCTCTTATATTATTCAACACACCTGTACCTCAAAGTGTTAAAAAGGTTAAGCTTCCCTTGTTATGGTCTATTCTAGCAGTGGCTAGGAAAATAATAACCAGAAATTGGATTTCAGATATACCTCCTTCGTTCAATGAATTTAAAAATGTTATGAATATAGTGTGCCATATGGAAATAAACACAATTAGGTCAAGAACAACTAGAAAAACATCGTATTATATTGTATGGGATAATTTACAAAATTTGTTAAAAAAATCCTAATTTCAATAGCATGGTATTTTAGTTTAATTAATTGATCTGATTGTAGTGGATGTCTTTGTAAATACTTTAGTTGTTTTGTTGAATGTTATAATCATATCTATTTTTAATTACTTGTATAAAATTGTTATGATATTTCTCTTGTATGTTAAAACAATAAACCTGTTTTGAAAAAAAAAATGAATTATACATTTATCCATCAGACTATTCTTTTGTGCAACTATCTTGAAAGTAAAAGCTCTGAGTCTGTAAGTAAGACAATAAATTACAACGTATCATTTCATATCCTGGGACAAACCCAGCCTGTCATAAAATGATACAATGCACAATATTCCTTATAAAGGACCATACCGTGAATTGTATTTTTAAGTATAAAATCTGCACTGTGATCATCAGAAAGAACTTAAACTTTTGTTTAAAAAATAACAGTCTTATAGTAACACTTCTGCCCAAATTAATATTGCTTATGAAGAAACTCCCTAAAGTTTACAGTATTACTTCCTTTACAAACTTCGAACTGCTTCCCTCTTCAGTATCTCCTCCTTCCAGGTGAGTCAATGTAACTGTTCAAACTGTATATGTATACTTTTACTCACTGTGAAACCCACTATGCAATATAACTGCAATGCTTTAAAAATGTACTCCATGTTGTCCATTAGGTCTTTAGGAAGTCTAAATCAATGAAGCCACTTCTGACTCACTTTACGGCAGTTAAACAAAGACCCCATAAAATGCTCTCCACACTTAACTGTACATCACTCTCAAAATTTGAATCACTGCTCAGGGGTTGTGGCATAAATACGCTAACTTTAGAAATTTACGTGAAAAAAAAATCACGGTTACAACTTATGAATCATATGCATTAGTAAAATAAACTCACCAAGAGTACTCTGTAAAAGTCAGCAAACCATACTGTTTGTACTCCTTTTGTTTTCTTTGGTGAGGTATCACCTTAAAAGCATGTCACATGCTGGCTGATTAAGCTATAAATCTGCTTTAATATCTATCCTGCTCTATGCCCTATTCATCATCTGAGTATTAAATGGACCAGCAGACAATCATAGGCTTTCCTTGGCCATGAGTTGGAGAAATCCTACAAAACAAAATAATAGAAGGAACAATGTATGTTTTTTCTTGTAACTTAGTATAAATGTAGTTCCATCATTTCAGTATTATAAGATATTATCAGAGAATTTCATCATATTGCATTGTTTTAAAACTTTATTGTACATCATTACATAATACATTTTTATTTTACTCATTCTGCAGTTATCTTTCATGATTCCAGACTGTTGTCTATGTCTACAAGTGCAATCATTAACTGTAAATTGTATTTTTGTACTGGAGACATTCTCCCTGAGCCTCTAATGAAAAAAATGTATTTGTAGACCCAGTTGGACAAACAAGGAAAATAAATGCCAATTAAAAAAGAAACATTTCATGTAAGTATATTTATTAAAACAAAGTTATATCACAAATATCCCCCAAACCTGAGAACGGGATTGTGATTTACATAGTTCAAATGAAAACCTAATTTTGAAAATGGTGTTTCTCCACAGTGCTAATTACACAAATACTGTTGTTTCATAATGTAAAAAGAAAATATCCCTTCAGTTTGCAAGGAAAACCTTTATTCTCCTTTAATTGCATAAACCATGTTATCTTATTCAGATTGCCGTTGACATTCTAACGGATCTGACCTGAGCAATGTGCATCTGTAGATTTGTACAACTATTGACAAAATCTTTGAAATTTGCAAAAATGAAAAGGTCATATATACAGAAAAATGTTTAAACTCACCTGAAATCATTAATACTGATGTTTAGCAATAGTAAAGATTATACTTTGTTACTAAAGTATTGCAGCAGTAAAAGTAATACTTTTCAGAGCATTTACGTAACATTTATAAATAATGTCTTCATTGCTGTTGAATAAAAGATCAGTCATGGTGCAGGACATCCAATACTGAGTGACAAGCATCAGTTTCCTTCATTCCTACGTACCGTGGGAAGTATATATCCTGAACGATTTGGTCTTGCAGAATTTGTGAAACACTTTGGGTGGACCTGGGTTGGAATTCTTTATGCAGATGATGATTTTAATGTAGAAGGAAGCCAGCAGCTAAAGAAATTATTAGCTGAGGCAGATATTTGTGTAGCATTCTTTAAGATCATTCCAGCGAATCTCCAACGGAAGCATATTCTTTCCTTAGTAGAGACAGTACTGACTTCTTCTGCCGTTGTTGTCATAATTTTTTCCTATCCACCAGAGGTAACATTAATCATGGATGAAATGTCTACACAAAATATAACTGCAAAAGTCTGGATAGCATCTTCTGGCTGGATAGATGATGCTATATTTTCAAAAAAGGAATTCTGGAAAATATTAAATGGCACAATAGGATTTGCAGAGCCATACAGACATATACCAGGACTTAAAGATTTTCTTCACAGTATCACTTCATCCAAGTATCCAAATGATATTTATATGAAGCCATTTTGGGAATTTGCATTCAATTGTAAGTGGGTAGATAATGAAAACATGACAAATACTCAGCATAAAGAAAATACTGTTGGACTCCAGTTGTGTACTGCAAAGGAAAGCCTAGAAACACTGGATAACAGCATATACCCAACTGACAGTTTCCAGTATCAGTACAACATGTTTAATGCAGTGTACTCAGTCGCTCATGCTTTACATGATCTGCGGACATGCTTGCCTGAGCAAGGACCATTCACTAACAGGACATGTGCAAACAGGATCCATTTCCAGCCATGGCAAGTAAGGTACTCATACACAAATAGTTATGTAATCAGATGTAGAATTAATATATCAGATAAAAAAACAAGAATTATCACCATTGTCTCTAATTATCTGTAGGCTGTTTCAGCATTCATTTCCACAATTTGCAATGGTAATCTCTGGAAGTCATTTAAATGTTATCATGTATGTTAACTTGCAATTGGGCTTTATCTTTTCTAAAACTGGATAAATAAGATGGATTCATAAGCATACTCTTCAAGTCAGGTAAAGCTGTCTTTATTTAATAATATCAGACAACTTTTTTGAAACCCAATGAACTAGAACTGGATACAACAACCCTCTTAAGCAAAAAATATGCTATTCTAACTATTTCCTTTGAGTGTACTGTATCAATTATCTTACGTTTCTGTAAAAAAATACTAACATTTCTTCTTTTAGAATGAAACAAACACATTCTATTTTCTCTTACAGGCATTTTTCACAATGATACTAATGGAATTATCAGATATCCTGATGGATCTACATCAGCAGGCAGAAAAGACACTTACCCAAAACCCATTTAACCAAAACAACTCTACTGATACTTCATTTCAATGAACCAATGGACCACCGATAATTTGAACAGGGAAACTAACCACTTGGCCACCAAGACACAAAAGAAAACCAAAACAAAATTAAAGCCATGCAAATGGGAGGCTTCACTCCCCACACCCCCTTAACTAAATATACCAATTCCAAGACTACACTACACTGAGGAAAAGGGCAAAGTTCACCCTGTTGGCCAAGTGGTTAGTCTCCTGTTCAAATTATCAGTTGTTCATTGGTTTGTTGAAATGAAGTTTTGGTGGAGTCATCTCAGGTAAGTGTCCATTTAGTCTACTGAAGCAGACCCATCCTGATATATTGGGTCTCCAAGAAGTTCTCGAATGTCCCCTTCAGAAGTGTATTCTTGACCTTTTGGACAGCTCATGAGAATGAAAATTATCCTTGAAATTTCTGGTTCAATGTCTGCTTTGAAGTTATGACTTTGATCACTTTAGATTTGCTCTAAAAAGATAGCTACTTTTACATATGTTCCTAAGCGCTTTCAGTACTAAATACAACATATATACACAGACACACACACACACACACACATATATATATATATGTATATATATATATATATATATATATATGGGTCTACTACTAATGCCCGAACGCAAGCGATTCCCCGACGAATGACCGACAGGTAAGTGTACCGACAGTGGTGATTTGCCGACAGCGGAAAAGACGACAAGGAATGATGTGATCGCGCGCGCGTAGTGACGGAGAGGCGAGTTAGAGGAGAAGAGCGAAGATTGTGGGATGCTGGGTTAGGCTGTGTGCTGTGGAAAGGTGTGTGAGAGTGTGTTGTGGTGGTAATGTGGAGGTATGGTTAAGTGTGTGCTAGTGACATATATATATATATATATATATATATATATATATATATATATATATATATATATATACACATATACATATGCACATACATGTAAAATATATCCATCCTTATTATTTATATCCTTAGCACAACTTGACATGGACACCCTAGACTTTTCCTTCAAACTCACATTTATAGCCTCAGGAAGTTTAGACAACAGCACTTGCATTCATGCCCTGCATCAGCTGTAGAATTATGTACTTTGAAAATGGTTCTGAGCCTATAAATATGCATTTATCATGTTCAGAGATGGGTAACATTAATCCAGCATAAAGCCTGTTCATGATTCCAGCAAGTTTTAAGACAGGAACTCATTATCACTTAATGTTGGCAAACTGTCTCTTCACCAATCAGATATTCATTGATTACATTTTAATGCCCTTATGTCTTTGTTGTACAATGATTAACTTAATGATTTCAATACATTAGCCTACAAACAGTAATTTATTTTTTATAAAGGGAAATTTTAATAGTAGTATAGAATGATGTACAAATAACACCACAACTGATTTGCAAAATGATAGATGAAAGGTCAGCACTCTCAGTTATTAACAGCCTTTCTTCTTATAGGTTCATTGGTAGGCTCTAGACTGTCGGCCCTGGGACCTATACAAGCCTAGCCAAAAAGGTTCCCTGGCTTTCACCACTCAAGAAAATTATTTTCCTGTGTGTGGTTATCTTTTTGTCCTGGTATTTCTATTTGTAATAAATCTAGACCAATAACCTTAAAAAAGTCAGTGATTTGGGTTGCTGCATTTTTTAAACATATTAAACAATAAATCACCTAAATTAAACAAATATGAACACATACCTGCTCCAATCATATGACAAACCATATGTTGTCCCTTTCCTCAACTAAAAGGCAAATGCCCTTAGTACTACTATATGTTTATTTAGGAGTCAGATACATTTAACACTTTCAGATGTACATTTAGAAGCTGAAACTACTTATGTAATATTTAAGTTCCATACAACATGCTAGCTGCATATATACCCTGCTTGAAATTAATCAGCTGTAGTCAGTGAAGTGATTACTATTGTATTTCAAATACTATAGTTAGGCAGTTCATATCTTGCAAGTTTGTTACCAAGAAGAAATTAAAATGAAGTTGATTGTATCAGCCTTAAGTTTCTTATTAAAATGAGAGAGATACGTTTGGGTGGCATAGTGAGTTGGTGGTTAAGGCACACGGCGTGCAAGATGAAGACTGAGTTTCAGTACTGATCGACTTACTACCTATGCAGAGTCTACATATTCTTCTGTCTGTGATGAACTTCTCCCAGAGCTAAAATTAGAAAACAAACATGGCAGCTAAACTGATATGAGTAAACTCTACCCTCTTCCTGTGTGTGCATGGGTGTGCAACTGTTCATGTGTTTTTTTCATATCTGTCTCCAGGATTCAGAAAAAAAGCATACTGCAAAAGCATTATCTGGAAAAGTATAGCATTGCAGGCCATTCTATCACTGAGGTTTTCCCTTCACAGAGATTTTAACCAAAGTTCTAACTCGCTACGATTGCACCTCAACCATAAGTGGATTATCAAATAAAATCTGATACAGTTTATGCCACACAGAGTGCTACAGAGCTTCAGTTCTGACTGCAAAACCAATGCTGGCATTTATCTCTAAATACCAGTATTCACTGAAGACCACTCATGATCCAGGGATCACACCCATTAACACTCTGGCCCCATAGGTGGCTGCCCTTCACCCCACTCTAACTACGCCTTTGATCTCTCATGTGATTATAATGTTATATTAGAAAGAGAAAGTGAATGTAGACAACAGACTGTGATCAGCCA
This sequence comes from Protopterus annectens, assembly GCF_019279795.1. NCBI lineage: Eukaryota > Metazoa > Chordata > Ceratodontiformes > Protopteridae > Protopterus > Protopterus annectens. The sequence goes on from NC_056739.1 coordinate 234,942,788, forward strand.
TTCATTACTGTAGGAGTACCTCTAATATAGGCAACTAGTGAAGCCATGGAGTACGGGTGTCCCTGTATTTATGAGTGCTGATGTGTCTGTGACTATCTGTGGGGCATGCATGAGGCTGGATGAATGTATCTGCATGTTTGTGTTCTTCTGTTTCTGCCAGGGGGGTGGCAGTAATGGGTTTGGTAGGGGATAATGCAATTGAATGCATGTGAGCATGTGTTAGTGTATCTGCATTGGTGGTCACAGTACAATATATAGGTAGGGGAAGCAGAGATTGCAAGTTTGTGCCTCTATATCCATGGTTACGAAATGGAATATATGGGATGCTGAGTCTGTATGCACGTGTGTGTGTGTGTGTGTGTGTGTGTGTGTGTGTGTGTGTGGGTCAAGCATGAGAATGCATGAATGAGTGTTTATGAAATGACAAGTGAGCATGTTGGGCTTGTTTGTGGATGACTGGATGTCGTCTGTGTAACAATGTCTGTGAGTATGTATGTGTGTGTGTGTGTGTGTGTGTGTGTGTGTGTGTGTGTGTGTGTGTGTGTGTGTGTGTGTGTGTGTGTGTGTGTGTGTGTGTGTGTGTGTGTGTGTGTCTTGGTGAGACCATGTCTCTAAACTGCTGCTGCTGAGATTGTCCTCAGTTTAGAGACATGGTAATGAGCCAGAAATAAGGTACTTCAAATTGCAACTATATTATTACTACATGCACAGCTATTATATTCCTAAAGTTAGCACCACCACCACCAAGACAACTGATGACCAAATCATGCCAGAAAACAATCCTACCCTTGACTCCAACCTAAAATTCTCCCCCATACCCACCACCACAATAAAAAAAAGTTTTACTTAAACTAAAACCCAGTACTCTGGCTCCTGAAATCTACCCCCACACTTCCTGCAGCTAGCTGCAAACTCTAGAGCTTATCCCATCAGCATACTCATTAACAGATCTATTAAAGAATCACTAGTCCTAGACATCTGGAAAAAAAGCATACATTCTCCCCTTACACAAAGGCAGCACCAACACAGACACAACAAACTTTCGGTCCATAGCAATTCTCTCACCACTCTCTAAAATACTGGAAAAATGCATCCATGCCCAACTCCTCAACCACCTGCTTGAAAACCAAATTATATCAACCACTCAGCATGGTTTGAGACCAAGACACAGCACCACCACTGCCCTCTCTTTTCCTTGACCTCTCCAAAGCTTTTGATACCATTTCCCACACCATCCTCCTTTCCAGACTATCCACCCTCTACATTTCCACACCTACCCTACAATGGTTTGATAGCTATCTTTCCAATAGGCAGCACTATACCAAATGGCAGCAATCTTCTCTTCTTCCAGTCCTCTTCCTTCTTCACAGGGGTAATTATTTTGCATCTATACCATTCTCTTTATATTTAGCATCTTCATTAACAACTTTCACACACTACACCCACAATGTTATGTATTCAGTATTGCTGATGATTGAATGATAAGCAGCACTATCAAATGCAGAATCCCAGCAACCCACCCAGAATGCCCCCACTTGCCTCTACTGAATTGCATCTACTGAATTGTATAATAATCTAAAAAAACAAAAAAAAAAAAAAAAAAAATAAATATAAAAAAGCACTTTTTATAAAAAAAAAAAAAAAAAAAAAAACTCTTAAAAAAACTCTTCACACCACACAGTACCACTGTAGAAGTTGTCTACTAGGTTACACATAAAGAAACATATATACATTATTGAAGATGAAAAATCCACACATAAACATAAACAAAAACAATAACAAAAACACACCACAAAGTAAAGTACACTCTACTCTTCTTAACTTTTACCCTTTATCCCACCTTTTACTAATCCTATCTCCTTTTATATTCTTCCTCTCATCCAATTTACCAAAATTCTCCCAATTAAATGCAAAAAAAAAATTGTAAAATCCAAATTTAAATTGTCCAAAAATTCAATACCCACCCACTACCCAAAACCTAATTAACATCCCACCCACTGTAACCCACTGAAACAACCACCATCTCAACACCTAACCCACTGCTCACTCATACACCCAACTAACTTACACCCACAAATAATCTCTCAAACCCACAGACTGACTAGCTCAATTCACAAAACATAATTATTTATACTTATTTATATCATAAAACATTTTTATAATTTACATCTACTTATTTTTATTTAAACATTTTTTACTATATAATGCTGATTAATATATCTCTATTTATACCGCTCTGATTAAGTTAATCTGGCAACCAACAACATTTCTGCTTTTATGTATATACTCTGTATATATTACTGTAATCACTACCTGCATCATTGTATCTGCTTTTGTACCAATTAATGTTTAATATTTTCTGTAGCTATGTTCTTGTCGGTGCATTTCTCCCTGGGCCTCCACTGAAAATGGGCTCTTTTAGGCCCAGTGAACTATCCTGGTAAACAAATGCAATAAATAAATAAATAAAGTATCTGAATAATAATTCTTCTCCACCATGATGACTGACCAACCCACATTGAACGACTAGTGTTGTAGAGAAACATTGTTGGAGTCCCACGGTATATGTCTGTATCTCCACCGCAGCCATAGCTAGCTCAGCGGGGCAGTGCCCAAATTATTGACCCCATTAATCAAAGTTAAAAAGCAAAAAAGGTCTTCTTCACACGATATAGTATCAAGCAGCTTATTCTGACATCAAAGCAGCTGCTTAAATGAATGTTGGCAGTGCACTTGGATACAAGTGGAAATTCTTCAGAGTAGCCAGATCATAATCACTGGCACCTTGCACCCAGGACATTCTGATGATGGTTGGATTTGATGCCAGATGAAAGTGCTAAATATATTTCCTTTTTTGTTGGTAAAGTTTGAGTGACTTGTATTGAGTGTGTCAAGCATATTTGATCAAAATATGCAAAATACCATAAAAATTGACCATCTGCAATACTTCTTTATTGTCTGTGCGCACACATAGTACATATTGGCTCACTTGCTGGAATTTAAAGTGCCAATGTGAGCGTGCTCAGTTGCAGATAAATTGCCTAGTATTTAGCTATGAACCTATGAAGGAAAAACTATCATGCCGCACTATAAACTTAGGCACTCAGACAACGTATGGTCAGTGAATGTGCTGGAGCTCAAGTCAGAAAAGCAATGTCTGCTGCTGTAAGGGAGCACAGTGTGCTATGGTTTGCAGTTCTGCAGCATACTGATATACAGCAGTATCCCATGAGGTGCCAGAAGAATGACTGTTTTCTGTTGCAATTCAGCCAGCTAGTAAGTATCCTGAAATAAACAACTACATTTCTTAATTTAAAAAAGTGACCAGATAGCTAGTCCTATCACCAGTACTTGTAAAACGTAAGCAGATAACTAGTCCTGTCACCAGTACTGGTATACCACTGCATCAGGAGTCATTGCTTATCAACATACAGGAAATATACAAACCTCTGCCTATTTGTCTATGCTGTTTTTCATCTTAGGACTGGGTAACTTATATGCTTCACAACTGAGCAATATTTCAATACCAAATGAACTTGGTATCTCCCTGCCTGGAACTAACACTTCACATCTACAGATTATGCAATATGACACACAATATGACCCAGAGAACAGAACTGTGTTGTCATCAATACAAAGAAGAGACTACAGCATTTTTCTACTTGCATTGATGGTGAGTAGTTGCGTGTTTATTACATAAATTATGCCCGATTATCCTAGAGGCACTATTCCACTTGTAAGTGTGAGATCACTGCTATGCAAATTACTAGTTACACATAATCAAATATAACTTTATATAAAACCTTTTCAGCTTTTGTTTCACTTAATTTTGATAACCAGAGTAGAACACATTGATTACCAATATCCAATTTCAGTCTCAACTTCTGCTGATTTTTCTGGGCACTTCTGAATACAGCTCAAACATTTGCTCCATTCCTCATAATTGTTTGATTTTATAATATCTTTTTCCCTTTTCAAAAACAAAATCTTAGTGATTATATACTTACTTATAGGATGCAGTGCAGCAAGAACAATTGATGTGCACAAAAGCTGAATATATCATACTGATCAAATAAGCGTCATTTTTTCTGTTTAAATCCATTCTTCCTCCATATGAACACAGGTGCAGTAAAATAAAAATGTATTTATATCCAGTTCTACCTAGCTACCATTGTGTGTGTGTGTGTGTGTGTGTGTGTGTGTGTGTGTGTGTGTGTGTGTGTGTGTGTGTGTGTGTGTGTGTGTGTCTGTAGGTCTGCGTCTGCATACTTGCCTTTTCAGATAGTACCTTCAGTGGATGTTAAATAACTCATGGCATTTGTTTAGCAGATTTCAGCCTTTAGTTTTTTTTTTTTTTTTTGAAGGGCAGGTTTCCTTGCTTCCATTAAGTTGTGAACTCCAAGGACCACAATAACTCATTAACTTATTTTTGTGATAAGTATACCTCATAAAGAAAGGTTAATATGACATACCATTGCCTCTGACTGATTTTTCCATGGGCCAGTTTTTCCCAAAGAGCTATAACTGTTCATTTCACCTTAGGGCTGCTTTTAGAAAATACAATCTCTGTGATTCTTTGCACTTTATTGTATAATTGTGAGGAGAGTGAGTTTATATTTACACACACACACACACACACACACAAATATATATATATATATATATATATATATATATATATATATATATACATATTCATAGGTTCATAGCTGTGTACTAAGCTAATGGCCCTAATGGTCCAGGAAGCTTTATAACCCTAGCCCATAGGATTACCCTAGCATTGTGCCACCTGACCTTAGTTTCCAGTGCATCTGTCGAGTAGAGTCACTGGAATGATCCCCAGGGTGAATTTTCTATTTCCCTTCCACTCATCAAGATTTCTCTTGAAGAGGACCAGTGAGGTGATCATTTGACATGTATGGGAAGTCTGTTCCATAGCATGTGCAGTCTCTGGGTTATGAACCTGTCCCTCCAGCATTCCTTTAATTGTGGTAATGAGGTTGAGGTCTCTGGATCATGTGGTGAGAGAGCCTGACTAAAAGTGTCTTAGCCCAATAATAAAGATATAATAAGGCTTGAATAACCTCTCTGCATGAACTGTTATGTAAAATAAGCGAGAGAGCCTAAAACAGAGTGTTGTAACCCATTAATAAAGGTATAATAAGTCCTGAATTATTTCTCTGCATGCATTGTTATATAGAAGAAGTGAGAGAGCCTGAACAAGAGTGTTGTAAACCATAAATGAAGGTATAATACATCCTGAATAAGATGTCTGCATGCACTGTAATAACAAATACATGAGAGAGCCATTAGAAAAGTGTGTAATGTAATTAATAAAGGTATAACACCTGTAGTGTGTCCGTGTCACTTTCTTTGAAATGTTGATGTACTCTTGCAGTATAGAAATAGTATTGTTGTATTAAGTGCTGTCAACCCACACTTGTGTAGGCCCATAGAAAGAGGATGAAGGGAGTGCCAGTATCTCTTAAGCTTATATACAGTCCTCAACTGTAGTTTCAAGGCTGGCATGTATAGGTAAATCTGGCACATGAGTAGCTTGTAATTGTGTGCACCGGAAATGTCAGTTTGCTGCTAGAAATGTAGGGGGCTGTTAAAATATAACTGATAATGTTACCTGAACACATCCAGATATGTAGACATATGAATATAAATAAAATTTATAAATATGTAGCAGTAGCATCTGCATCCTGGACAGTTTGTATATTAGGTACAGGTCAGGTACTTAAGGAACTAGCAAAACACATCCCACAACATAATGGACATTGCCTAGTGTAATAATACATGTAAGGGATATATACCTGCAGTCAATAGGAATGTAGTGTAAACTATAAGTTCATATAAGTTGTTAATGGAAGTATCTTTTTACACCCTACTGTATGTGCATAAACAATGCAATTCCACACCTCAACGGGTATGTGTAATCTCAAAACTTTTGTTGGGACATATTTCCTATTGGTTTATAAATATCTACATAACTTTGATGCATGTGCCCTGTTCAAACACCACAATCTTGGTGGCTTGTTGCCACCAATCATTCCTGCATGCTGTTGGAATGTACACTGTTGTTCTATATATGCGTGTGCTATGCTTGCTGTTCAACTGTTGGAATGCTGGTGTGTTGGGTTAATGGGAATATTACTGCATGCTGTTACAACTAATTTGAAATGCTGTTGACTATATTGTCATTAAATTCACCTAAACACAGAACATATGGGAAGGCCGGTCCCAGTGGACCCACCTGTCTCACCTCAGCTGGCGATGGCACCTGGCACCAGCAGGTCTGGTGTCCAGCCTGGGACCTCCTCCTCCATTGGCCCTGTGCCACTTTTGGGTGGAAGCGCTGCAGGGGATGGGGCTCGTGCCCCCGTACAAGCGTGGCCAGAGGAGGGCCACCTGTCACCCTCTGAAGGGTCCAGGCTTTGGTGCGTAGGGAGATCCAGCGTTCAGTTGCTGATCCCCTACGCCAGCTTGAGGCAAGAGTGTCACGACTCACAGGTGAGCCTGCCCCTCCTATGCAGCACAGCCACCCTCCGGGCTGTGGAGGTGCAGTGGTGACTGCCCATGGGTGGGGATCTCAGTTCCACTGTTATCATCTGTGGGCTTGTGATTTCCAAAAATCCTTCCCCGTCAATTGTGTTCACCCACCCCATGTGTCATATTCCGCCCCTGTATGCATCTTGTTTGTCTTGTCTGTTTACCTCCCAAAACATACCTACTTCCCCTACCCCACATTCCACTCTCACCTGAAAAAAAAAATGGGCAATCTGCTCCCACAAAAAAATTATGCCCCATTCATAGCTGCACATTTTGCACAAATGTCTGCTGGACACAGAAACTGAAACTCAATTGGCAGTACAACATACTTTGTTGTCTTCACCCCTCTCTCAGGGATGGAAGGTTTCAAAATTCCCTCCAAATTACTAGTATATGCACAGCTGTTGCTGTTAAAGAAATTGGCAGCTATGGACCTTCCCTACACCCATCCTGCACATCCTGAGCTGTTTTCCCTACTGTCTTTCCCTCTCTGTGCCCCTTTTTGACCACTTTCCTATCTCCCCATTTTCTTTTCTTTCAAAGAAATGAGTGCGGGGGTTAGCGGGAGTAAGCACTTTTAAGCAGTGGTATGTGGGTATGAGCAAGTGTGCGCTTGTGTGCGCTTAGCTAAGTATTGCTAAGCATCGCGAAAACCCGCTTACAACTGCTTAAAAGTGCCTTAGTCACCCTGCATATGAGGGGCCTTGTTCTGCTCACCAGCAAAATAAAACACCACTGTCAGTCTCGAACCCCGGACATACTAGACTGCATGAAGTACCACTAGGCCACAGTAGATATACATTACATGACTGTGATAACAGATCCAGACATTCTAGCAGTAAATAATGTTACAACAGTACTTCACAACCCCCACACATTATCATAGCAGGACAATACCCACCCAAATGTACAAAATATCAGTGTGTTCAAGGTACAGCAAGGATGTAGGTAGGCATACTCAGTACTGGAATTGTTCAGTTTCATGAGCATCCTGTGATAATGTCAACAAAATAAATAGCACAAACAGTGCAGAAGTGAGTACATTAATATCCACAGTATAGCTGTTCCCAAACAGTTCATGTGCCAAATGAAAATATCTCAATAATTACATATGTATGGAAGCTAATTGTAGATGTTGTAAAGAAACTCCATACTCCCATGTATCTTGTGTTAGCATTTCTAGGGGTGAGTACAATTCTACACTGTCAAGTGTGTACTGGAAGTGGCAACATTCAGGTCTGAGTACAACATACAAATAACTGGCTACACCCTTAGCAACAGTTAGAAGAAGTATACCAATCTTCTGACTTACACAATGGTGTCAACAGCAAACAAGCATAGTCCCCACTTTGGAATTCTGAAAGGCCTATGCCTACCTGACTTAGCAATTTATAGCATTGGGTTGCTATGACAGTGAGTACTGCAAGTACCACACAGCAGGCTGCATGCAATTGCCAAATGGTGGCCAACAATTGGTGCAGAGGCCATCACATGCACATGTGCAGATACGTATAAAAGCAGTCTGTACTTGCTGTCCACACATGCAATCATTTCATTGCAGGTATGGAGAGAGAGAGAGAGAAAGTGATGTAATGTAAGAAAATATAACAAAAAGAATATATTGAAAAAATAATATACTGACAAAAGAAATTATATTGAAAAAATATATTGAAAAAATATATATTGAAAAATAAAATATTGAAAAACATATTGAAAAAAATATATTGAAAGAAAAATATATTGAAATAGAAATATATTGAAAAAATATATTGAAATAAAATATATTAAAAAAATATATATTGAAATAAAAAATATATTGAAAAGAAATAGATTTTGAAATAAAAATCTATTGACAAAAGAAATATCTTGAAAAGTACATTATATATCGAAAGGAAAACGTATATTGCGAAACAAATATACCAGGATGTACGACAACAAATACGAACACATACAAAGGAAAGGTATGTAACAGCTATGTATTTACTGGAATGTAGTAGATGTTTATGAAGAGTACTCTACACAGTTTGAATTATCCATATGTGGCAGCAGTATGTATCAATGAACAGATGCCCTGCATAACTACTGGCATGGATAAATGAGTGTGTAGCTGTGTGCAGTGGGATGTGACGGTGACATATGTAGTTCAGCATTAAATGTCAAACATCTGATCCATGTTATCTGCGTTCCGTACAGTAGTGTGTACAATGTGTGTTTGGGGTAGTAGCCCATACGGTTATGAGAACATGGATGTGACAGAGTAACAAATGCATGATAGTCTTATTAACTTATAGCTTAGCATTGGCAACAGCTGTACCAGGCTAGTATGCTAATTCAGCATTAGCAGCTATGTATACACCCTCTAATATTATTGTGTGCTCACGTGTGACACCTGTTCATGTTGCAGCAAGGCCCAACAGGTCAGCCGTGAGGTACATGGACTTACAACAGTGTGGTCCTTGTGTGTTTATGGCACACACATACAGAGAGATCTGTCCGTGTCAGATATATTAGCATCTGTACATGTGCATTGAGCAGGGGACATACTGAACTGTTTGTGAAAGGTGGATATATATATATATATGTTGTTGAAGGTTGTTATGTGCGTATTTCTATGTAGGTTGGAGTGTGTGGCAGACCAGACAGCATGCAGTGCTGGTATATGACATGTGGTGGTTAAACGCTGTGAGTATGATTTGTCAGGTTTGCAGTGTTGCAGCCAGTGAGGACTGCTTGAGCTACATGGGCTGAGAATGCCTTCAATGCATTCCGCACAACACTGTGCAATGTTATGACATAACTGTATACCTCACAACCTTCCCATACTTGATTTTCCCACCATGACAGGTGGACTGTATATGTGCCTATATGTATATCTATATGTACACCAATGGATGTTTATATGTATGTGTGTGTGTGTGTGTGTGTGTGTGTGTGTATATATATATATATATATATATATATATATATATATATATATATATAGAGAGAGAGAGAGAGAGAGAGAGAGAGAACCTGGTGACAAAGCCATGGACTCAAGCTCAATGTTGACACTGCATTGGCATCCCTCCTTGCAAAGACTCAGTACCCATTAACTACCACATTGGTGGTAGTCTATTTAACACTGAAGATGCGATAAGAGACCATGGGACACAGGTGGACAGTAGTCTCCCCTTTGATAGTCACAGTGCCACACTAGTCATGTAATCCATCTATGTGGCACATGTCATCACAAAAGGTGTGTCATCCAGGGAAAAATAGGTCAGTGTTCCCGTCTACTCCACACACATAAAATCCAGTATAGAGTACAATACCCCATGTGGTATGTATCTCACAATACATCTACAGCAAGTAGAAAGGACACAGACATGACTCACAAAGAGTAATACAAACAAACAGATGCCCTATGCAGACCATCCCACAAACCCACAACTAGACTGTGTCGCATACCGCCTACTCAGAGGTGACCTCTGACTAACATACTAAGCTATGTCAAACCCAGATCTGTTGGACATGCTCCACGTAAACAGATCACAATCTCTATGAGCTACACGCTCTAGGGACCCAAACCCTTTGACCACAATAAACAGCACATGCTGGAGGGATAGATTCCTATCTCAGAGACATCCCATACTCTGGAACAAACAAACTATCCATAGCAAACAAAGCTCCTAATTAGCAGTCATCATAAATAATCCTGGAGATTGTATGGGAGATAGTGAATACACCCAGGCAATCACCTCAGTGTCTCTGCTTGACAGGGCCATGTGAAATGTAATTACCTGAGTGTCAAAGGCCAGGGTAGCGTATGGCTAGAGTTCTATAGGCCCTAGGGCCAATAGCCTCTTACCTACCTATGAAGTGATACACACCCACATGTACTTGTTGCAATAATCAATATGTGAGGTTGACTGAGTGTGATGGTGAATGTGTTGGTGAATGTGTCAGAGCTTGGTATATGTGTGATAGCTTAGTGGGAAACTGTTTCTGTCATGGCATTATGTGTCCTAGCTGTGATCACAGCAAAAGATGTGTATACAATTGCTAGGCAGAAAAAGCAGTATGCCATACGGTCTGACGTAGTCCCTTGTTGTTGACTGGGGTGTCCCATTGTAGGCTAAAATAGTACATGTATGCTTATCGGGTGTTACTGCTGGTGAATCCAACTCCTGTATGAACTGTAGTACTACCTGAAGCTGTATGCCTAAACAGCACAGTATGGTGTACGTGCACATGTATTGGAACCACTGTTATGTGTGTTCCCTGTAGTCCTCACAGATTACATACCTCAGGCATAAGGTCTGGTAACTACTGACACACAGTACTGTAAGGTACACAGGTAAAGGTCACCTGGGTTGCCATACCTTTGTGTCTGTTATGTATGTCTACTGCATGTGTGGGTATGCCTGTACCATGGCCTTGGTCATATGTGTGTTACAGGATATAACTGCGTATCTAGCAACATGTATAGTCTAGTACAGCAGTATGCCACCTATATTAACGAATGTGCACATATGTTAGGCAGGGGTCTGCCATCAACGCCTAGTGTGGTATACTGGTAATACTGTCAGTGGACTTTACAATCATTGCAATGGATTACATATTTCATGATGCATTATCATGATATATACTTCCTGTGGCTAGGTGGTGCATTGTGTCACATACAGTGTGCCATGTACAGTTGTATAGTCTTACATACTGTTTTAACCTTGTTGCTGTGCAAAACATGGTTTGATATATAGAGTGTGCCAGACACTGTCAGGCATCTGTGGGTTGAGAACCGATATGTGGTATTGAAAGTGTGTATCTTCTGACAGCCAATAGGGTGCTATATATGGTAGTTAATTGATATCTGTACTTTAGAATGTTACGTGTGCCACATGATTTGCTCACACATATTGTTTCATTGTCTTCCAGAGTAATGTCCCACCATTGCAATCCTGCATACAGCATGACTGAGGAAGAAGCCATCACAGCGAGCCTGGTGCAGCACTATGCACTGCTGTTCTCCAGAACTAGCCAGGACCAGCATGAACGGACTGCGCTGTGGCAAGATCTTGTCTTTAGGGTAAATGACATAGGCATGCATAACCGGACATATGAGTAGGTACGCCATCACTGCAGTGATTTAATTAGACATGTCCGGCAGCATGGTCTGATATCCGCAGACAACAGCTTGCCACAGGTGGGGGGGTAGCCATCCATCCCCCCCCTCACCAGATGGAGGAGTTGCTCCTGAGCCAGGTGGCTCCTGGCCAACAACAACCACAAGTAACATGTATCATTATGGAGGCCAGAGCAAGTTGACATGGAGCATGCATTTAACATGGCATAGCTGTAGAATACTGTTACCTCTATTGGTAGAGCATGCTTATGTGAGATGTGTACTGTGTAGTTAGACGATGTGGTGCCTACTGTTGTGCAATACTAATAATTAGGAATATAATCTATAGGCCTTTGACTGTCAACCGTTGTACTACTGTAAGATTGCAAACACACAGTAGCAATGCCACAGTTGTTGCCACTGGCAAAGTGTCTGATATCCTTGTAGGTCCCTCTGGTGTGACGGCAAGGCAGCAGAGCCATGCTGGTGAGTGTGTTTTACCTTTAATATTGCTAATTAAATGTGCATGTCATAGGTGAGGTGTAGGCCATGTACACGTAACACACCTACGCGTAATGCATGCTGTACATGTTTGCTGTGAGACTATGCACATCCTAGTAACATGGGTAGCCACCTAAAATACATACAATACACAGAGTATCCCACACAATTGTGGCAACACTGTAGTGGACATTGGATAGGCAGAGTCGATAGACATGCACACAACATACACACCTTTGTCATACGCAGTACACGTTAACATGCTACATATGGTGTATTCAGACACCCACTGTAAGGTCATTCTACAGTATCCCAAACCTCATCCACACAGAACACATAATATACCTGAGGGTTAGATGCCTCACATGTGGCTGTGCAACACTCTTCAACACATAACACATTCATGTTAGGCAATGCCCCTATTGGGCACCTCACAAACCCATGTAACAACTGGCCGTGAAATGGTGAATGTAGCCATGGTACTGCAGTTCAGGTACAGCATGATATGTGCCGATCTGGCACACATTAGTAGCCTTGAGTGACCACATGACGCTGCATGATGATGGCTCATGGTACTTCACCCCATCCAGTTACAGTGGCCAAAGTACTACACATATCATGAACTGCTATGCACCTCACTGTTGTGTGTTTGCAGACATACGCACCTATACACAATATGCATAGCAATCACCATTTGTAGAAAGTGACACTCATATGTCTTGTAATGCTATGGGGTGTATAGGTCACATGACACACACTGTGTATGTGTGATGTTTCATGTTGCAGTTGTGTGGTAGCATGCCATGTCATGGCTGACACTGGCATGTCCACAATATGTCCCACACTCACCATAACCACTGTACAATGGCTACGTAGATCAATGGTATTCCATCAGGTATACATGCACCACTCATCCTGTGTGTATACATAGCATGCATGTGCTACACCTGTGTCCACAATTATCTGCTAAAGACACAGATGCTCTAATCAGAATTGGATATCTATGTGACACAATGATACACATCCAGCCATGGTAGGTATACCTGTGACTGATGGTGCACAGGACATTGCAGGGCTTTTAATACCTGCACAGCAATGTTGTGTCCATGTACACATTGCATTCCAGGGTGAGGCCATTCACTGGACAAAACACAAATGCATCAAGGACATGTATACTGTTATTAGCAAGGGCTTTCTACACTCACACTGCATGCTGTTGAGCAACACACGTCCTGCATGCTGTCACGTTTGATATAAATGCTTGGCTTGTGATACTGTACCCCAACATCGCACGCTGTTGACTATGTTCGAGATTGCTGGTGGTGTGTGTGTGTGTGTGTGTGTGTGTGTGTGTCTGTTTTAGTGAGGAGTGCATTTGTGTGCATGTGTGCATGTGTGAATGTGTTCATGTGTTCATGTGTGCATGTGTGCATGTGTTCATGTGTTCATGTGTTCATGTGTGCATGTGTGCATGTGTTCATGTGTTCAAGCATGCATTGTGTGCATGTGTGCATGTGTTCATATGTGCATGTGTGCCGACATCATGTACAGGTCGTAAAGTGTGTTTCCTGTCTCCCCCTCACAGGTGCTGAATTTGGGCTGGTTCAATGCAGCAGGGAAACTGATGTCACTGAGCATGATAGTGATAATGGTGACATGTTTGCCAGGGTCTATCGGTGGGAAACCAATCGACACTACACAAGTGTCCACCCCATCCATGCACACAGTCATACTGCCAATACATCCATCACCAATGCTCTTAGCAGAGGGACGGCGTACAGTCGGCATTGGCCAGGACAGTGTGGTATCCATGGCAGATGCATCCCGACACAGCAGCCATACCCAGATTTCTGGAAGGGTACCGCATAGGCAGTTGTCCAGGGATTCTCGTCTGAGCACTGCTGCTCATCATGTCACTGGCAGATGTGCCACAGGTCTTACAACCTCATGCATGTTCCAGGCTATCATTGAGGCACAGGCACATATGGAATGGTACACCAGACAGGGACTGAGGGCACAGAGGGCACATAACACTGCCATAATAGACAGTATCCATGACCTAGCTGGCACCATCCGTAATTACACTGAGGTCACCGATAGACATTGGGGAGAGAAATTAGATGTCCTCAGCAATGTCATGTCCATGTGCCCAGACAGTGCGGACAGTTGAGTCATCAGCGTGGGTGTATGCCAGCAACATCCCTCAAGCAACAGCCGCTCCAGTAGTGCCAGTACCAGCCCCAGCAATGTTGGGGGTGGACTGTCCATAGAACATCCTAGAAGACCATGTGCACGTGGCTCTGAACAGTCCCAGCAGTGACCTGGGTCCAGTGTACATCCATCTACCTCTGGGACAGTACCCCGTCTGGCTTGGTACCTGATAGTGTCAGTAGCACCCCTGCCAGGCAAAGGTACAGTATCCGTGGCCAGAGATGGTGATCTGTAAAGCCTCAAAGGTACAGTCTGTGGCTGTACCACAAATACGTGTATGTGGCAGCCACATGGTGGAACTTTGTGCATGCAGACACACACACATAATCCAGACACCTAGGACTAACACATACCCACACACATTACATCAACATTGGCCCATACCAGTATTCTTGCCCCCATACACACACACACACACACACACACACACACACACACACACACACACACACACACATGTTGATTGGATGGCTCACTGTAGGCCTCTGGCAGACCAACAACACACCCTGTGCATATGATGAAACCTGTGCCACCTCCTGTCATCTGCAACATTGATGCAGGATCAGGCTACCATGGTGCTGATGCACAGGGTGTCTTTATAGCAGTATAGCAATGTTAGCATGTTGTCAGCAGTAGAGTGTAATGATATGCTTGAAGGTGTAGCTGAGCAGGCATGATGCATTAAAGCTATGATTGTCATTGTAGTGTTGTTTACACCAGTGTTAGTTCTAATTGTATATTGTCCGTCTACGTGCCACTTGGCTGATGTGTGCAGTATTGGCAGCATGTGTTAGAGAGTTGACAGTATGTGTGGGATGTGTGTAGCACATATTTGCAGGTCTACAGTTGCGAAAATGGTGGAGGTGCACTGTCTGCATGTATGTGCATTGTGGACACATAGGCAGGGTGATATGCTCTGTATTACACAGTAACACTCCGTAGTTTATGTTCGTGGCCAGTATGCATTGTACTACATACATTTTGGAACCTGACTACACATGTGTGTATGACATGGTTTGACACTGTGCTGTGGGTGATACTGTTACTATCTGTCATTGTTTTGCATTCTGGTAGTATACATGACTTCAACAGCCTGACCATAACCAATCGTTAGATGATGTCTTGACAACTGACACACAGATGTAGGACACACAGCAACATTTGGGTCCTTCAGTTACTATACTATGCCAGTAACCAGTGGTATTCAGCTGCACCCATTACTGAGACCACTCCTGCTCGGCATATGGCTCTCTTAGGTACAAGCAATCACAGTAGGGATATGTCTGTCCACGTGTGCTAATCCATACTATGGCCTATACTGCATTCTCCAGGTGACACACACATCCTCCACAAGGGTATCATACAGACAGATACCTGTTGTCAAACCCATGCTGTAAAGCTATAGGCGAAACTAAGAGTAGTCATCCACCTTTACGGAACATAGTATCCCCACAGTACCACATAGGTAGTAGACACCAACATGATGAACAGGTACGGATGTGTACATGCAACCTAGTGTTACGTCATGTCTCCTTTGATAATCACATTCCCTAAGGTATTTTGAAATCCCTCAGTGGATCACATAAGCAATAAGGGCATGCATGTCCACAAAGGTTGTTGTACACCTATAATGCATAGTCATCATTGACAGACTCTGCTGCGTTTTAACAGGTCTGACATATACCTCGGCCATAAACTCTCACTCACACAATTCAATAGAAACCGTAATGAGTGTGTGTGACACGGATGACCTAGGCCAGGCATCACTGCAGTGGCTGGCCTTGTCACAAGCATACAGATGTGACCTAAGTTCTGTAAAGCAGCAGCACAGTTTGGCAAAGATGTCAACTGTGTACTTGGATACAGCAGAGTTCCCACACATGCAATAATTGAGGTAACATGTACGTATATGTATTTGCCTCACAGCTACCTCACATGTGCAATTCCTACTGATATGTCATACGGTGGTAAAAGCAAAACCACCAACACATTGCCCAACACTGTTACACACATAGAGCACACACACTAACCAAGTGCAGGATTCAACCCCCTACTTAACTACTTCATGATACTAGAGGAGTATGCATTAAGACAACGCACTATACACATTACTGGGGGTTCTCTTTTCCACAGGTATATATGTAGGATGGTGACATCATCAGACTTGAGAAAGATTGGTTTAACACTTTTAAGGTGTTTTACTACTCTCCTAAAAGGTTGCTCTTTCCCATTGAGACCTCACACACACACACACTTGTCAAGTGCAGGATTCAAACCACTACCTAACTACTTTATAATACCACAGAAGTACGCATTTACACACCATGCTATTTACTGTGAGTTATCCTTTCCAGAGGTTTATTTGTAGGATGGTGACATCATCAGACTATACAAAGTGGGTTACATTAGGTGGGCTACATTGAAGGAATGTCTAAACACTTTGGCCATGTCATCATCAAAGGGGAGTTTACTATCTACCTGTGTCCCCAGGACAATGATGACTTTCTCCGTACATACTGGATTACCACTTATGTGGTAATTTGTGTGCACTTTGTTGTACCCAAATGGGATAACTATGCATTCTTTGGCATTCAGCTTGAGGGCATTGTTTTGACACCAGGTATCTGTCTCTGTAAGACACTTCTGGAGGATGTATGTGTTAGCCATACAGTTGATTATGGACCACAGTTACCATTCATCTGCAGACCTGTTCAGCCATACACCTCCTGTGCTTGCCTGTACCTCTGAGCAGTATCCACTGAACAGGTGGGATCCCAGGACCAAGACCTGTGGGATGCCATTTGTGACTGGCTTAGAGTTGGACATGGCACCAGCAACTCTGAACATGTGTATTTGATCTGTGAGCCAGCTGGCCACCCATCCTGCAACATAGCTGTTAATGTTCCAGCTGGTACACTTGTCCATGATGACAGAGTGGGAAATGGTGTGGAAAGTCCTTTGTGAGGTCTGGGTGGGCTGTGTGGACTACTTTCACCTCCATCTATGTCCTTGGTAGCTGTTTGAAATAAGTCAACTAGGTTTAGGAGCCAGGATCTGACTTTAACAAGGCAAAGTTATGGAGAGTCCAGTGTCTGGTGGTCTCCAATGTCTCTGTTTATGGGTTCCATGACAATTTGCTCAATAGCTCTGTAGACCAGGCTGAGTAGACATATTGGACAATGGTGTCCATGTTCTGTTGTGGCACCTCCTTTGTGAAGCTGGATGACTGTTTGTGTATGCCATTCTTTGAGTACATAGCCTAAGGTACGCTTGTGTCTGGACAGTGAATGTAGGTGACAGTCTAGTTCCTCATGGGCCTAGTGTACGATGCAGCCTGGGACACCATCCAGTCACATTGATGCTGTGTTCTTAGCTTTGGTGAGGGCTGTGTTTACCTGCATGTCCATGATGTCTGGGGCTCTGCATCCTTCTTTTATGGACACAGGCCCTTTTGGGGGTGATGGGGCAGAGTTTACACTGAACTTGTCCCCCTGGATGTGGGCAATGAAAGTTGGTTTAGTGTATTACTTTCCTTTTTTCAGTAGCTGACAGCATATTTGGAAGTTGACACCTACATGTCTGGTATTGCTACCGAAGTCTTTGTGGTTGTTATTTTTACATTCCTTGGCTATTTGTCTTTAGAAACTGCCCTTGGATTATTTTATGAGCGATCACTGTTTCTTCCTGATAATGATCAGTGATGCCTTTCCTTTAGTGAAGTTGGCTCTATCATGTGTTCATTTCCTCCTTCTGTTCTCTAGCTTATTTATGGGCAACAGCCATCTGACTGTTGTCCTATTTTTGGAGGGGTGCATCTTGGTTTTATTTGTGATGTCTCATTCCATGCATCCCAGTAGATGCTCATAGGATGCACTTGTAAATGATTCTGCAGATCGTATACCATTATCCTATAGCAACAGGGCTTTGGAACACTCCACTTTGGTCTTGGGAAGTGTGCAGTTTGCTTTTACAAAAGTCTTCACAGTGGTTTCATTGACTGGGTGGGAGGGCCGTATGTGGATGTCCAGTGTGATTACTTCATGATCTGATATTACCAGCGAGGGGTTTATCTCTGTAGTGGAACACTGGTACCCCATGTTGGTGATGATCATGTCCAGTATGTTGTCACCTGTAGCGGGCGTGGTGACCAGCTGTTCCAGGGTGTTAGGATTTTTAAATTCTATGAAAAATTGAGCGAGTAACTTTGTACACGAGTAATTCCACCACTCACTGTTTGGGTAGACGTAATCTCCTCATATAATGGTGTTTGATAGGACCTTTATACTTTCCACTGTTCTCCGAAATACTGAGTGAGGTTCCTGAGACAAGGTACGTGATCTGTAGCAGGCTACAATCTGTTGGGCAGCTTTGCCCAATGTTAGTTGCACTTGCATGGTCTCCAAGGCCTCATGCTGTGCCACTAACCTGCTGGTATGGGTATCCATAAGGTGAATGGGTACACCTCTTCCTTTTGTATTTCAATCATAGTTTTGGGTCCAAAGGTCAGAGGGATTGTGAGTGTTTTACATGGGGCATATCCAACAGCTCTGTGTTTGACATAGCTTTGTATGTTAGGCAGTGAACACCTCTGAGTAGGCGATATGCCAGGGAGTACGGATGGAGCATTTTGAGATGGTCTGTGTATGGCATGTATTTCAGGCCACTAATGCTCTTTGTGTGGTATTGCTGCTGGCTTTCCAGTTGTTGTAGTTGTCTTGTGAGGTACATAGCAACAGTGGTGTTGTACTCTAGTATAGTTCTAGTGAGTGATGAGTAGAAGGGAACATTGTCCTCTCTTATTCTGCATGAGATACATTTTGTGATGAGGTGTGCCACATAGGAGGGTTTCCTGACTGTTGTGGGAATGTGATTATCACAGTTGTATCCACTGTCCACCTGTGACCCAAGGTCTCTTGTCACACTTTCAGTGTGATGTATACTACCACCTCTGTTGTAGTGCTTGGCTACAGAGTTTTTAACAAAGGGGATGACAATGCACCTTTTGGCATTAAGCTACAGCCTATGGCTTTGACAACAGCCATCTGTCTCAGTGAGGCCCTTTTGAAGGATGTCCACATCTTTTGTGTTTACAATTATGGCTCCTAGTTTGCAGTCCTCTGGAAACTTCTGCAGCCACAGATCTGCCATGTTAATGTTTACTTCAGGGAAGTAGATACTACACAGCCTGGGAAGTTATCTGGTCCCATGGCTGCTGTGATACTGGCTTTGGAGAGTGTTTACTACCTGTGCGGCTGTGATGACAGGAACTTTGCAGTCTTCTATTATACAGATGTGCTCTTTCATGTGTGGGAGGGGGGTAAAGTTAACAGTGATCCTATCTGCCAGGATGTTGGCAATATCAATTGGCTCTGTACATTTACTGCCATTGAGCTGTAACTCAGAACAGATTTGCGTGTAACCATGACATGAACCTGTCTGTTGGGCAGAGATATCCTGAGTAGACAGTATGCAACAGAGTACAGATTGGGTTACATTCAGTCTTGTTGCATGGGGTGACTATTTGAGGCCAGTAATCCTCTTGTCAAGGTACTTCATTGGTCTTTCTCGCTGCTGAACGTGCCTAGTCGGATTCATCCCATGTGTGTTGTGGTACTCTCTGACAGGTCTGATGACTGCTGAGTAGTGGAAACCTCCTTTGACCTACATGCACAAATCTTGGTAGTTTGTGTGAACACATAGCATGAATTTCCAACCACGTTGTGAATGTGTTTCTGGAAGTAGAGATGACTATCCACATTTGTCTATAGATCCCTTATTATCACATCCATATTTAGCCTAAGTGTGTGAGCATGCCCAGTATGACCTCTCAGTGTGATGCTGAATGGAATCCACTACATTTGTTGGAGTGTGTGAGCACGCCCAGTATAGACATTTATACTATATGTGTATGGAAAATCAAGTTGTATTTTTACAGCAGGGCTCACCTTTGTGTCATAGATCAACAGGGATCATGCTATGCCTGCAGGACTTCCGTGTGACACTTTGCATCGATTTAACAACATTTCTACATACAGGGGGGGCAGCTATTCTTTGTACATTTCTACCTGGGGGCACACCTGATTGTTACTGTGGATGTACATAGGATGTGGGTTTCACCTGACACTTATACACATTTGCTATGCCTGCACTGCTATGTACAGGACACCATTTCAGTCTGTACTGTTGCCTATCATAGTGGCTTTAGGCATACTACTGTACTACAGATGTTAGTGTCCAATGCCACGTATATTACACTGCGACTTCATAGCCTACACAACCCACATCACACCGCCTGGCCTGATGTTCTCTGTCTGCATAGGAGTGTGAGGGAAGTTACCCATTTGCCTCTTTAGGGGCATGATACTGCATTTCTTTGTGTTTGCATTTGTGTACAATTGTCCTGCTGTGTCTGTGCCACTGAAATGCTATCATGGCTTAGTGGTTCAGTACTGTGACTATATTGCACAGTATCCAGGGTTCGAGCCCTATCATTGCTTTTTTTTTTGGGCAGACCAGACTGCTTAAGGAACAGTAAAGCAGATATGAGCATGTTTAACTGACCTTCCTCAACATTACTCAACGTTGCCCAATGTTGCACTAGTTGGCACGAGCAATTTTGTTTACATATACTAGACATTGGTAAAAGCTGCTTAGCACTGCTTTATATTGCTTAAAACATGACAATCATGCCTCAGGTGGTGCTGCAGGGCTGCCTATGTCGGGAGCACATACTACACTCCCAATACATGTTTGGAAACAGGTAGTGTCAAGTTAGGCATCCCTATTATTTTATGTGCGAGTCAGAGGGAGGTATCATTTCCAGGGTTCCTACTGAGCCAGTGTATGTGCTATGCGTTGCCTCTTTGCCAAGGCCAAGGCATACTGGGCATGCCTCCTTCTGCCTACTGGGGCAGGCTCAGGTTGTTCCTCCTCTGAGTCATGCTGTGACTGTGCAGGCCTTGGCAATGGTGGGGGGCTATTTAGCACTGCCCCATGCTGTTCCTGCTGCAGCTGTTTTCGCAGGATCATATTGTGTAGCATGGCACATACCATGACAATTTGGGTACATGTAGTTGGTGAGTACTGCAAGGCTCCACCAGATGTGTCCAGGCAATGGAACCATGACTTGAACATCCCAAACACACGCTCGATTACATTTCGTGTTTGTGCATGTGCCTCATTATGGAGTTCTTGTTCAGGTGTGTGTGCATTTCTGATGGGTGTCATCAGCCACGGCTCCAGTGTGTATCCAGTATCCCTCACTAGGTGACCATCAGGGATGTCCCCACTGGCAAATGTCTGGTACAGCTGCAACAGATGCTAGCTATGGGAATCATGGTAGCTTCCAGGGCAGCCAGTACACACATTCAGTATTATGCCCAGGGCATCATACATGATCTGGCAGTTGATGAAGTGGAAGCCCTTGTGGTTGATGTAGGCCCTACCCCGCTCACCGGCTGGTGCTTTGATGTGTATGTGCATGCAGTCAATTGTACCCACAACCTCAGGGTATTCCACTATTTGATGGAAGAGATGCATGTTGCTGGCCAATACCTCATGGGAATTGGGGAAATATACATGATCACCGACATGTGCTGACATGGCATTCAGGAACTGGTGCAGTACCCTGGATGCTGATGCCTGTGAAATCCCCATCATATCACCAGTTGGTCTCTGCAAGGTACCTGTTCCTAGTATTCTTAGGCCAACACATACCTTGGTTTCCACTGGGATGGGTTCTCCTCTGTTAGTTCTGTGTGTGAGGTGTGGCCTGCACAGCTCAACAATTTGCTGCAGGAGCTTTGTCCACTCTATTACGCTCCACTATCTCCAGGTCATGTAGCCCCTGGTAGGTTACCCTGGGTCTGTACACTCTTCTCCATCTCCTCACTGTGGGTTGCTCAGCAGCATTCGCAATGGCACCACCCTCAGCTTCTTGCACATGTCGCCTTATAATAGCAATGGCAGCCCCTAATATTTGTTTGTCTCAGTTAAGCTTTTTAAGTTTTCACTTCTCTTTGTAGACTGCAGTGTTGCAGTGTTTCTGAGAAAAACATGGAGGAATGTTGTTTGCAGAGTTATAAGTGCTGGGCTGGGCTGGGCTAGTGTACTGCCTGTGTAATTGGCTGATTCTGATTGATTTCACCTGGCAGTTCTGCTAGTTCTCCTTGGTTAACTTCCTACTACTTCTTTTCCTTCCTTTTCCCATTTCTGTTTCCACAGGGGGCAGCGCCACTCAAACAAATGCAAACACGCACACACGAGCGCACACAGGCTTACACAGGCTTACACAGGCTTAGGTGGATGCACATTCGTGCATACAGGCTTTGACAGCCTTACACAGGCTTACATGGCTGCACACACGCGCACACAGGCTTAGACGGGCTTACTAGTGCACACACACACACACACACACACACACACACACACACACACACACACACACACACACAGTGTAAGCAGCTTTGCAAGAAACTTCAGTGATAGCCACGGCGTACACCTTTGGTTTCTGGGTTTCAGTTTAGGCAACTGTAGACATGACTCTTCCAGTCCTGAGTAACTCTCAGCAAACACATGCCACTCTGCTCCAATAAGCTTAAAGTCTTTTTGATACATACCTCCTCATGATGTCACCTATCTTATACTCTGTTACTCCCCTAATCCTACTCTTACACTTAGGGACATGGTTCACATGGTAGGGAAATTTGGGATTCACTATCCTTATACTCATTTGCATAAGATTGCCTACTAATGCTTGGTTACATCTCTCAGACTGAGCTTCCCCCCTTAGCAACCACTACTCAGTAGCCATGTTGTCTTTAGCCTGCCATTCCCCTGCATGGCAGATGAATATTGTGAATAAAATACCTATTTGTGGCTTTTATTTTTTGTTTTTAGTGTTTTTAGAGAGCTGCACATTTGTGTGGTGCTCCGTTATGCTTAAACACTGGAGATCGAGGAAAAAAAAATATTTTTTATTATTTTGGAACAGATAAAAATGCCAATGGCCGTATATTTGGCCATTGGCATGTTTCCTCAACTGGATGCATCCTTTATTTGGAGCTGTCATAGCTCCGTTTTGCTATTTGCAGAACGGTACTCAGTTGCCAACCGAGTACATTTCTGCAAATAACACTACTCTTACTCGGACAGGTTATTGTTTCCTGGATCACAAATTTACCTCATTTGCATAGCTTTCAGCAGCAAATGAGGTAATTTGCATAAACTAACACTCTCCGTGCAAGAGTCGTTTTAGGAGCTCTCTTGCACACCCCTGCCGGCTGTTCCTGGATTGCTCAGCAGGCATGTTGATTGGATGGAGTCTTACTCTACTCTTAGACTCCGTGCAAGCCTTCGTGAATCCGGCCCTATGTCTTCAATCACGAGGTAATAAATGACACATTCACTCTAGATCACCAACAATCACACTGATCAAACTAATTTTGTTTCTGTATTTAGTGGTTTTAACTTTTAGATAACTGGCATAAACTGAGAAGGTAAACAGCTGCAATAGGCATTGTGCGCACATCCCAGGTTCATCTAAAAAAAAAACGTGAGCCCTCTATGCCACTACATCATAACAGTAATCACTCATGTTAGCAATTCAGGTGTTCCTGGATAAGTCTTATAATTCAATTCCTTCTAATGCTAACCTTAAAAATTTTCAGTAAAATGCTTTTCCTCACTCTCGTGTTAATCAGTTCAATTAGTTATTACACATTCCCCTCAAATATTAGTTTTCATTTTTGGCGTGCAGATTCTAAATTGATTGGAGTATTTTTTGTTTGTTACTTTTAGCTTCTGCATTACATCAAACATGTTAACTTTATAAATCCTTCTGGCAAGGAAGTATATTTTGATGAAAATGGAGATGTACTATCAGTGTTTGACATTGTCAACTGGCAGTTAAATTCTGAAGTGTCCATTAAATGCATAACAATTGGATGGTTTGGACTGCAGCAAAATCCAAGTGAAGGGCTCCTAATTAATGATAGTGCCATCCAGTGGAGTGGAGGAAATGCACAGGTAAGATGAACTAGCATAAATCAAATGGACGATTTCCAGTGTCCTATTAAATATTCATATATATGAAGTCAGTCCATTATTGCATTATAGATTATTAAGCCATAAGCATCTTAGGTGTATACTTGTTTTTAGTGGAAACTAAACATTTTAGTTCTGTAATGCAGACGTTTTGCCTTGCATTTTCATGCTACTTGGAAGCCTGTCATAGGTTATTGTCATTCTTGTTAGATCCTACTACCTCTGCTTTTTTCATGTAACATTGTTACATTGTTGCAAAGCTATAATGAGGTCCCTCAAATAAGCAGAATGTTCCATCTACAGCAATACTAACTGGGGCTATATTAGAATCATTAAAAAATAAAAAAAAAACTCTCAGTTCATTAAAGCAGTTTATTAATACACAACATTTAGTGCTACGGATGTCAAGGGTTTTCAAGAACTTTTAAGGAGGAAAGAATAAAAAAAATAGAAACAGTAGCTGTTTTGACTGTCTTTGGTAAAGAACTGGTGAATTCTCTGTGGTAGCAGTGTAACTCCTACTGTG
The DNA here is from genome assembly GCF_019279795.1 of Protopterus annectens. Lineage (NCBI taxonomy): Eukaryota > Metazoa > Chordata > Ceratodontiformes > Protopteridae > Protopterus > Protopterus annectens. The sequence continues at coordinate 234,967,726 of NC_056739.1, forward strand.
GGACATTCCACAAGTGACAAAAGTATTGTGAAGGAATGTAATTTTCTTGTTGTGCCAATGAGAGTAAGGTTGGTATTCATAGTCATTGCTCTTAGACATGAAGCAATCTGCACAGGTCACATGTTACTGCAGCATCTGCAGTATTCATGAAGGCTATTTGCACTTACATGAAGCAGCTTTCAATGAACATATGCAAATGAATCCAAAGAAATTCAAATGAGACATAATTTAGAATGTTTTGTGCCAGTGAGCGGTTAGCCCACTGTTTGCGATTCAAAGTCATTTCTTGACACTTTTCTATACTGTATACAGAGATGTTATTTATGGTGAAATTGTACCTTTAATAACTACACTGCATTTGAAAATTATGCTTGCTGTTGTAGTTATTTCTCAGTGTCAGCTGGTTGGTTCATAGGTTGGTACTAGGTTATCGGCCCTAGGGCCTATACAAGCCTAGCCATGACAATTCCCTGGCTATTTCTTCCCACAATATTTACTTCCATGGACCCCTGTCTAGCAGGCTGACTGATGTGATCCCTGGGGTGAATTTCCTATCTCCCATACAATCATCAAGTTTACTTTTGAAGAAGGCCAAAGAGGCACTCTGCTAGACATATATGGGCAGTCTATTCCAGAGTCTGTGGAGTCTCTGGGTCATGAACCTATCTCTCCAGCATGTTTTGTTCATTATGATGACAAGTTTCAGATTCCTAGAGCATGTGGCTCTGAGGAATTGGGATTTCTTTAAGTGTAGAATGTCCAACAGCTCTGGGTTTGACATGGGCGTGTATGTTAAACAGAGATTGTCTCTGAGTAGACGATATGTGACAGAGTATAGATGGAGTTTTTTTAGATGGTGAGCATAGGGCATCTGCATTAGGCCTGTGATTCCTTTAGTGAGGTAAATAATCAGCTGTTGCAAGTCTTGAACCCAGGACCCTGCATACCATAGCCACAGCAATTTACCAGTAAGCCATCTGAGTGGTTGCCTTGGCTGAGCTAACACATCAGGTGTCCAGCAATGCTCATGGTACAAGAAGACGAAGATATAGAGAAAGAATAACTCATTATAACTTTGAAAATCAAGAAATTCTTGAAATACTTAGAGAGGACAGGGATATTGTAAGGCATAATGATTATGTATGGACCACAGATGGGAGATGGGCAGATGCATAGCCTTCCTATATCTGTGGATACTAAGCAATGTATAACCTTCACTTTACTTGCACTGGGACCTTCCAGGTACAGACTGGGGACAGGTTTGATATACATCACTGCAGGACTGAGACAGAACTATATGTACTTTCAACAGAATATTACATTTGCCTGAGATATCTGGTGCAATAACACCCATGTTGCCATTAATTCCCCATCAGAACACAGAGTAGGGATACCAACTGAAATTCCATCAGCTGTCAGGAAGTAGGTGATGTATGGTGTTGCAACACCAATTTGTCATTCCATCATCCTGGAAGTGGCCATGATTCTCCGATGCTGCTCACAAGGTCTTTATAACACCTCTTCCTGCATGGTGCAATGTCCCATGGTCATCTTATTGGAAGGCTGAAATTTTAATTATAATTGTGTAATTAGTTGTTCTTTGAAAAATATATTACTTAGAACTAACTCACTCTCCCATTCTCATGTGTCTTCCTACCCCCTTACTGTTTGTCTTTTACACATTTCCATGTAATTTAGGCTACTCATTCAGGCCTTGACTAATAACATCTGTTCATAATTCTAAAACAGCTGGCAAAGAAAGGTATAACACCACCCTTGTCCCAGACACAAATGTCACTGAGTGAGTAAGAGGCCTGCTGAAAGGTAAGTTCTTCCAAGGAGTCCTGGGGTTTCCCTTCAGTATGACCCCACTACTGCATAGAGAATGTTTACTGCACATTGCCTTTTTCATAGCATGTTCATGTGCCTGTCTGTTGGTGAATTCCCCATGGTAGCAGTGCAACACCTGCTGTGGGACATTCCAGAAGTGACAGAAGTGTTAATGGCTAATCGTCAGCAATAGTATGGGACCCCATGAATCAGTCCCATGCATGATACACGTCTGCATAGGCAAAGAAACAGTGAGTAATTCACAGCTATTGACCATAACATTCAGCTTGGTGTAGCCTTTATTTAAAAAAAAAATGCAGAGTACAACTGATACATGCAATTGCTATGTGTGAGCTATATTGTGTGAAGCAAGGCCTACTATCATTGCATATGAGTCTCCATCTTATCTTTACAGAACTGAATTTTCTTAAGTATATGATTTATAAGTTTGTTTGGTGTGCCGACAGCACATATATTTAGTCTCATGTCTGACAATTCACTAAGATCTGTGCAGTGAGGAGTATTGGCAGGATGGAAAATGTTGAAAATCTTATTCAGCACTGTATTGTTTCATGCATTTCACTTAGAGAATGCAATGAAATATTCAGGTACCTAATAATGTTAAAATGTTCATAAACTGATAATTGTTTTTGGAGGCCTTGACTTATTACCTGAAAGAAATGTATACATTTAACCATGTACTGTTGCTGTATACCACATAGCAGTTTACATGTTGTGCATCCTTACTCAGTAAATGAAAATAGTAAGTCTTTCCTGAGGGTAAGACCCGATGTTTCTGTACTTTTGTCTGATAAATAAGAATTATTTTTGGCTCTATCAAGGTTCAGCATATCAGATTTACTAATTCTTTCACAGATACGAATTCATGTGTCATCAGATGTAACAGCAATCATCATTAGTACATGGCTGAAGGGGAAGAGGATAAACAGCTAGTATTGTTAGCAAAATATGTTACTGCTGTAATCTTTCATATTCCTGTGTATTAAGCCATTAATAATGCTACAGTCTGCAGATCCCTCTTCCTTGTTTTACCTTTTAACTATTTTTTTAAAGCATTCTAGTCTTTTTAAAGAGTAACATTAATTTTAGGCCCTAATGGCAACATGGGTGCTACACATACTGCTGAATTGAACCATGTGATATTTTCACTAGTTGAACTTACACTAGGACAAATGTGTCATTCACAAATATCCCTAGGATAGTGTGGGTGATGGTGCTCATGGTTGTGAGGAAGTGCTAGTACATGAGCTTGATACAATGACATGACATATTGGATACAAGTAATCCTTCAGACACAGATCTCACAGTGCTTTGTGAATGAGACCTCAAATTAATGGTTCTGCTATGTGAAGATGAACAGTAATGAGGCTGGCCTCCCTTCCTTTGGGTTATGTCACCCCCATTTTTTACAGAGTGTTCCCGAGAATCACACAGTGTTCAACCTAGTCTGCCCTCATGTCCACACATTATCCTGTCCTTGTCCACATCCAACACTGTTTTATACTTGAGTCTGTTAGGCCCTGACTACCGTGTGCAATAATGCAGAGATGGCAGGTATGTATACCAACATACTGCACATGAATGTGAACATGGCATCATCTCTGTTCATTACCATTTCTGTGTACTGGTGGAAGTCCTCAAGTACACCCTATAGTCCTCAAACCATCTCTAGTTGACTCGCGGTGGTAGGAGACTGACCCTGATCAATATCCTAGAAAAACTGATTCTGGGCAGCCAAGGCTTTTTCTGTGTCTGGAGCTATCTATGACATTTGCCTTTACATGGTACACCTTTGCACAGGTGCTAAGTTGACACTGCTAACTGAAATGTTGTCAAATTCCTGAAAGTGTTCCTGTGGTTCAACAAACACCACTAATGAGCTATATGGGGTGCTTGCCTCTACTGCGTGCAACTTAATATGCTCATTTAACTTGCTGTGTGAGTGATTCACTACCTTTAATATTATGTACCTGCTCTGAGGTGTGATATACTGGCATATATAGCTGGTAACTGTGTGTCACTGTTGTCAAGCTGCCTCATAAATATAACTTTTGTAGCATCGTCAGCAGCCATTCTCCTGTCAATATCTTCCAGATATTCCAGCAAAGTGGATCAGCTCGTTTCTGCTGTTGACCTTGTGAAGGAGTATTTGATGACATTGTTACTAAGACCTTGGATCACAGTAGTAAATTTTGTATGAGTACGTGTGGAGCATACTTTTGCCATGCACACTCTGGCCACTTTCCTAATGGGGTAGAAATAGACGGTGCATCTGTTGATAAGGAATGTACCAAGTTATCCTCTGAGTAATTTGTAAAATGTGATTTTCCCATTGGAAATGTACCAGCCTTTCTGACTGGATGACTATGGCAGCTGCAGAAGTTAGAATTTGCCAGGGACCACACCACCACTGATTATACCTTCAACATTTTCATTTGTGTTGCACTTTTCACTCCCACTACAGAGAAATGGTATTCCTCATTGGGTGGTAAAGGGATCAGTGTAAAAGGTTACCCATCACTACTGCTATGGCAACTGCATTCTGATTAGGCTTTCTTTTCCATGGCCCACCAAGTTGTTGGCCCTTTTTTGTGGTCTGTGTCAATGTGTATTTCCTCTCCACAACCACATTTATATCCAAAACCACTTGTCTTTGCACCTTAGCTCGCTGGCAAATGGGAGCCAAAACAAGCTGAAAGAGGAATTTTCCATATGCCTTGGAAGCCCCCATGAGGCAGCAATTATCTTTAGGGCTAAAGTTGTTTTCCCCTCTCTGAATCGCTACTGCTGTGTCACACATTCATCTGAAACAACATACATGAATTACTCTAGTGAAACAAGATTATCATATATGAAAATGACTCATCGATCCTGCAACACAGCAGTTACATCATCATCCAAAGTAAATGCATTAGTAGGCATTGACAGTCTTGACACACGATGCCTGGCCAAACCATGGTATCAGCAACCT
>NC_056739.1:234977547-234983261 GCF_019279795.1 Protopterus annectens
GCATATACGCGTAGAAATTAGTGTTACTAAATCTATAAACAAGTGTGCAGTGAAATTAAAAAAGTTTATCCACAATTTTGTTTACAGTGAGACTCATTACTAATGTGGCTGACATCACACCACAGAGATGTTGACTTAGACTGTACCATACTCCAGTGTAATAGGGTTAAGTTAGTTGTCTAGGCATTTAAGGATCTGGGTGGGTTGGATGTGACTGAATAAGTAACCCAGGGATACTGGGAGTCCAAATATAAGGTTTTTAGCTGAATAAAGGACAGTGATTAATGGAGCTACAACTAAGGCTTCCAAGGATCATGATTCTGCCAAGCAGTTTGCATGCATATGAGAAAAAACTGCAGGACAAAGAAAATGTGAAGACTTACAAGTTTAAGTCAGATTTTTCTCAACTTTGCCATTTTATTGTTTGATATACCAATTTTTTAAACAGTTTTGTTTTGTGTACAAATTTAAACATATAATATACATTTCACAATTGTCTACCAAATTATACAAATTATTTCTCATAGTACTACACACCAGTGCATATTTCTATCCCAATTCAATAGACAAAATGTCTTTGTTTATTCATTGCTTCACATCTCTTACATAACCACAACCCCCCCCCCATTAAATTGGGCTATGACGTTCCCCTTACTCATTTTGTGCTGTAGCTTTCACTGCTTTCAAAATTCTGATACTACTTTTATATCCTCCCTCACTCTTTGAAAAGTTATCCACATTTAGGTACAGAGTACCCTACCTTTGGCAATTGCTTTACCTCACCCATTACTGATCACTCCTACTCCACTACAGCTGTCATTTCTTCTGTTACTTACTCTTGTCACATTACTTGCTCAGTCTGCCCATCACTAACCCCCTCCCCGCATCTTCTTGTCAGCTATTATGCATACTCTTCCCATAACCTTTGCGCCTGGGTCCTTGCTTCTCCTTCTCTATAAACTTCTCAGCTGCTGTCCTTTCCATGCTTTAGCCCTCATCCTTCTCACCTCTATGGCATGCAGTTTACATTCTGCTCTTTCATCTCTAGTTCATCTTATCCCTCTACACACCAAAAAAAGGCAAACAGTCCCTTCAGTCTGTTATCTTCTTATCCAGTAATTTACTCCATATTTCTCATGCTCCCTTCCACAGTGGGCAGCTTCTTTTCATGCCCACTACATAAGCATCAGATCAGCATTTTCCCCTCCCAATTTTTATTTATTTTCTTTATTTATTTATTTATTTTACATTTGTTAACCGGGAGAGTCCGACTGGATACATGTCCATTTTCAGCGGAGGCCCGGGGAGAAAAGCTCCAGGTACATAACAGACATATGAACATTGTTAATGCAAAAAAAGGAAGATAGTTGAGTTCTAAATACAATATAAAGATACATCACATCTTGGGAAAAAATAACAGCAGCATATAAAAAAAAACATAGGTCAGTTACAAAGGTGAGGCGCCTTGTTAAAAAGCGATTAAGGATAGTGAGGTAAGAGAAGGGTAAATGATAGTGGTTAATCAGGTTTGGAACAGGGACATTGCCAGAGAGTATTGAGATGGGGTTTAAGCTTTTTTTTGAATTGTAGGAGTGAAGGTTCTGAGGTGAGCATGGTCGTTAGGGAGTTCCACATTTTACCTACAAAGTTTGAGAATAGAGAATCCCCAGCAGAATTATTGGCTTTGGTAGTTTGAGCTAAGATCTTATTGGAGGAGCGTAAAGATTGCAGGTTAATATAGGGGTGAATGATGTTTTTCAGAGCTGGTGTTTTCTCTGGGTGATACAGTATCTGGTGAGCCGTTTTGAGTTGGTTGAAATGGAGTTGGCTGGAAAACTCTAACTACCCTAGTTGCTTCAAGTTAGTGCAGTGGTGCGTTCTAAAGGTGGAATTTGTGGCAAATCTAGCTATGTGATTGTAACAAGAAGCAAGTCTGTTAAGGGTTATCTTGTTTAGGTTTGTAAAAAGGGGGGAGGCATAGAAAAGAGTTGATAGTAGGTGTGTGCTGGCAATATTAATTTTAGCGTGAGGAGTGAGAAAGTGTTTTACTTTATAGAGAGAGCCAAGCTTTTTATTGACTTTTTTGATGGTTAGATTGAAATGGGTGTTAAATTTAAGGGAGTTATCAATGGTAGCACCTAATAGCTTTGTGTGAGCTTCTGGTGATATAGTGATTAAATTGGAGGATGTAATAGAGAAGGTGGGGAGAAGAGTCTTGTTAGTGGGTGAGAAAGTAAGTAGTTTTGTTTTGTTGGGGTTGAGAACTAGTTGACGACTAGAGAACCATTTTTCTATTAGGTTGAAGGTGTCTTGGGTTGAAGCAGTGAGGTCTGCCAGGTTGGAGGCAGTGCTGATGATAGTCAAATCATCTGCATATTGAATGCATGTGGCATGGGGGGTGATTGTGGGCAGGTCATTAACAAAGATAGTGAAGAGAAGAGGGCCAAGAATAGATCCTTGGGGAACTCCAAGTGTAACAGGTAGGCATGTGGATAATTTGTCCTGCCATAAAACAGCCTGTTGCCTATTAGACAGGTAGGATTGGGACCATTTCAGCGTGGAATTGCTGAGTGATAGTTTTTTTAATGTATGGAGGAGTTGCATGTGGTTCACCATATCAAAGGCCTTGGAGAGGTCTAAGAAAAGAGCAGATGATAATTTATTATTGTTTCTGAAGTTATTGATGGTATTAGAAAAGGATAGTAGGGCTGATGTGGTACTGTGATTTGGCCTGAAGCCATGTTGGGAGTTGGCTAGAATTTTATTTTTGGTGAGGTGTTCCATCAGTTGTTTGTGGACACACTTTTCCATAATTTTGGCCAGGGGTGAGAGTATAGCTATAGGTCTGTAGTTGGTTAGCTCTAGTGAGCTACCACCTTTATGGAGAGGCATAATGTGAGGGGATGAAGGCTTCTGACAAGGTACGGTTTATGATTATGGAGACGGGATAGGAAATGGCCACAGCTGCTTTTTGCAGAAACTCAGCTGGGAGAAGGTCAGCTGCTAGCTTGGTGGGTTTTAGTTTTTTAAGAAGAGATGTTATAGTGGATATGGGTACTGGATCGAAGGTAAATAGATGATCTGATGTAGTTGTAGTATTCTGCTGGCATGGGTAGTGGAGTGGGCTGGTTGGTTGTTTGAATTGTGTGGCCAGGGATTGTATAGTTTCTGTGAAGAAACTATTGAATGTGTTAGCAATGTTTACAGGGCAATGTTGTTTGCAAGTTGTTGGAGTGGGGTGGTTGCCTGGCCTGGGTGCAGGAGCTTGTTTAAGCCTGCCCAGAATTTTTGTGGATTATTAAGGTGTTTGTGTTGGAGGTGGAGGAAGAAGTTTTTTTTATCATTTAAGATCATTCTTTTAGTTTCATTTCTAAGTTGCCGGAAGGTTTGGTGGGAGTGTGGGTCTTTAGTGGTACGCCATGTGACCCATATCTTGTTTCTAGATAGGATTTTGGATTTTGTTTCCTTAGAGAGCCATATTGCGGTTTTGGTTTTAGTTCTAATGGACTGTATTGGAGCATGGGAATCTAGAATCTTGAGGAAGGTGGTGTTGAAGTAGATAACTGCCTCTTCAAGAGGAAGAGTCTTGAGTATTGTCCAGTTGTGGGCTTTAAGTTCAGTTTGAAAAATGGAGGCGTTGAATTTATTATTGTTCCTAATTTTTTTTATGGCTGTAAGAAGGGGGGTGATTTTCTTGAATTTAATAACATAGGTGAGTAAGTGATCACTCATGTCCTCTGGGTGAGTACCTGCTGAGTACTGGTCAGGATCTTTATTAGTAAGGATCCAGTCCAGGATGCTGTCTTTGTTTTGGGGTGTACCTAGTCTGGTAGGAGTGGATATGAGCTAAGAAAAGCCATGTAGATTTATGCTGCTAGATGGGGAGCTAGATGAGAAGGAATTCCAATCGATGTTGAAGTCACCTAACACTATGGATTCCTGGGGGTGAGTTTGAGTTAACCAGTGGCGAAAGTCCTCTAAGGTTTTGTTATTATTGTTGCCTGGGGGGATGTAAATACATGCTATATTTATGCTTTTATGTTTGTTTGGTTGAAGTTTTACAAGTAGAATTTTGGCATTGTTTGTTAGGAGGGGTTGTGGAGAGTCAAGGGAGATTTGTAATGTATTTTTGTAGAGTATGGCTACACCGCCACCTTTGCGAGTTATTCGGTCTGCTCTTAGTATATCATACCCTGGTGGGATTATCTGTGTGTCTTTTGTACTTGGTTTAAAGCAGGTTTCTGTGAGACATAGTAGGTCTGGGGAACAAGTAGCTAAAAGGGCATATAGGTTGTGAATCTTATTGTTTACACTTCTGATGTTTAGATGACAGATTTGCACCATTTTAGATGATAGATTTGCACCATTCTATGCATGGGTACCATCTTCATAAATAATTCTTACAGGCGTTGTGTCTGTACCAACTGCATACCATCTTTTTGGCACACAGCACCAAAAGAACCAACCTCATTTACAGATAAATCATTGCAAGTCTCCTTTTCCAAAACTATTGTTCAGTGCATATCACATCCTATTTACTCAACTAATCCTACAAGCTTAACAAAGGCATTTCTTAGTCTCCCAGGTATCTATAGTGCATTCAAAATGTTCCCAGTTTTACCAGACTCTGATTCTTTCCGAAAGCTAGGTCTACTTCATAATTTATTATTTCTCCTTCTGAATCTTTAAATTTCTTGTTCTTATGTTGACTCTGGTTACTAGCTGTAAACATGCCTGTATACAACAGACAATTTACTTTGTTCAAGTGATGCTCATTTTTTTTAGTACAGGCAATGATATATTTTTCCATTAACCATTAATATCATAGTTTCTTTCCCTTCCTAATGCATTTTCTTCCCAAATTCCAGCTCCTTCAAGCTGGTTTGCAACACTCTCCAGCTCTTCTGTCCCCATCATCTATGAACTGTAACAAATAACCTGATAGTTTATGAATAATCTTGTCATTACTGTCCTGTAACTTATTCATTGCCTTTCGATTCCTGACTTTCCAGCCCTTTACCCAGGCAAACCAAGATAAATGTTCATTTTCTAAGCCTCTGAGACTTTGCACAATATTTATAGCAGATGCATATAACCTGAAATCTGACATGCCCCATCCTCTGCCTTTCCTATTAACACTAAAGCAATCCTATGTGATCCTTCTTCTTTTGCTGTTCCACACAAACCTGACACATGCCAGGATATCCCCTATAATCTTGGTTATTGGAATAATTCATATGTCACTCAAAATACATGTAAAATAATCATTGTATTAATTCTTTTTATCAATCCATCCCTGAGTCTAACATTTTCACTATCCTTGCTTTTCAACATCACCCTGGTTTTTCTCTAATCACAGTTACCATTTCATTCACTTTAAGTCCCAGGTACCCCCCCCCAACATTTCTGGAGGTGCAAGACATATCTGCAACTGTTTATTTCCAAATCAAATCACCCCAGACTTTTGGAGTTGTTAACAGAGCTCAGACACCCTGCCTAAAATGTTGATCATCTCCAGTTTCCCCAGTAATTGTGCAGCTACATCCTCAGGCAGCATCATGCAGCCATCTGCAAACAGATATATGCTGATCCTTTTTCTGTTCCCACTTCTGTAATATCATCCAATAGAACTGTCACTGTACCATTCACCTGAAAACTACATTTTTGAAAAATCAATGGGATATCTTCCTGGACTCCTCATTTTACACCCCACC
>NC_056739.1:234983761-235141261 GCF_019279795.1 Protopterus annectens
GAAGGGGGTGGGGTGTAAAATGAGAAGGCCAGAAAGATAGCCCATTGATTTTTCAAAAATATAGTTTTCAGGTGAATGTTACAGTGACAAACCTATTGGATGCTATTACAGAAGTAGGGAAACTCAAAGGATCAGCATATATCTGTTTGCAGATGACTATATGATGCTGTCTGAAGATGTAGCTGTACAATTACTGGGCAAAGTACTTTAGGCAGTGTCTCTGATCTATTTTAACACCTTCAAATGCCTGGGGAGATTTGAATTGGAAGTGAACAGTTGCAAAAATGTCTTGCACCTCCAGAAAGGTTGGGGGAGGTACTTGGGACTTAAAGTTTATGAAATGGTAACCAAAATTAGAGAAAAAAACAGGGCGATGCTGAGAACAAGGACAGTGAAAATGTTAGACTCATGGATTGGTAGATTTTCTACACTTGAGCAGAATAAAAACAGTTATTATTTTACATGTATTTTGAGTGACATATAAATTTGTCCCCTAAGCAAGATTATAGGGGGATATCCTGGTATGTGTCAGAACTGTGTGGAACAGCAAAAGAGAAAGGATCATGAAAGTTACACTTAGTGTTCATGGGAAATGAGGAGAAATGGGCCTGTCAGATTTCAGGTTGTATATACTGGCTATAAATATTGTGGAATGGCTCAGAGGCTTAGAAGATGAACATTTGTCTTGGATTGCCTGGGTAAAGGGCTGGAAAGCTGGAAATGGAAAGGCAATGAATAGGCTACAGGACAGTTATGACAAGATGATTCATAGGCTATCAGGTTATCCATTATAGTTCATAGATGGGGACAGAAGAACTGTTGATTTATGGGCACCTGCTTGAAGGAGCTGGAATATGGGGAAGGAACTGCATTATGAAGGTAAAGAAACTACGGTATTAATGGTTAACTGAGAATGTATCCTTTTGCTGTTCTAAAAGATGAGAATAACTTGAAAAAATGAAATTGTCTGTTGGACAGAGGCATGTTTACAGCTAGTAACCAAAGTCAACATATGAACAAGAAGACGTTTAAAGATTAAGAAGGAGAAATAGAAAATGAAGAAGTAGGCCTAGCTTTGGGAAAGAATCATAGTCCAGTAAAAAGGGAGATATTCTGAATCCTCTACAGATAGCTAGGGGATTGAGATGTGCCTTTGGTAAAATTGCAGTATTAGTTGAATAAAGAGGATGTGGTATGACTGAAGAATAGCTTTGGAAAGGCAGACTAGCAATGATTTAGCTGTTAAATTGAGTTTGTTCAATTTGTGCTGGGTGTCAAAAAGATGGTGTGCAAGTGGTACAGAACACCTGTAAGAATCATTTACAAGGATGGCAACTATCCACAGAGAGTTGGAAATGTGCAGGGGAAAATACTGATCAGATGCATATGTAGTGGGCATAAAAAAAGCTGACCACTATGGAAGGCAGCAAGAGATATACTGAGTAAATTACTGGGTAAGTAGATACCAGATTGAAGGGATTGTTGACCTTTTTTGGTGTGTAGAAGGATGGGATGAACTAGAGATGAAAGACCAGAATGTAAACTGCATGCCATAGAGGTGAGAAGGATGGTAGCTAAAGATTAGAAAGGACAGCAGCTGAGATCTTTATAGAGAAGGTGAAGCAAGGACCTGGATGCAAAAGTTATGGGAGGGGTATGCATAATGGCTGACAAGAAGATGCAGGGGGTGGTATTAGTGATGGGGAGACTGATCAAGTAGTGTGACAAGAGTAAGTGATGTAACAGAAGAAATGGCAGCTATAGTGGAGTGGGAGTGATTATTAATGGGTGAGGTAAAGCAACTGGCAAAGGTAGGGTACTCTGTAACTAAATGGGGATAACTTTCCAAAAAGTGAGGGGGCCTAGAAAAGTAGAATTGTAATTTTGATACTGGTGAAAGGCTCAGCACAAAATGAGTAAGGGGAAATGCCATAGCCCAATTTATGGGGGTGGGGATACTGCAGTTATGTAAGAAATGTGAAGCAATGAAGAAACAAAGAAATTATGTCTATTGAATTGTATAGAAATATGTATTGGTCTTTAGTAGTATGACAAATAACTTGTATAATGTGGTAGACAATTGTAAAATGTATATTATATGTGTACATTTCTACATAAAACAGTATTTCTTAAAAACACTACATATTAAACAATAAAATGGCAAAGCTGAAAAAAAATCTGACTTAAACTTGGAAGTCATCACATTTTCTTTGTCCTACAGTTTTATCTCATATGCATGCAAACTGCTTGGCAGGATCATAATCCTTGGACGCCTTAGTTGTAGCTCCATTAATCACTAGCCTTTACTCAGCTAAACATCTTACATCTGGACTTCTGGCATCTGTGGATTGCTTAATCAGTCATATCCCACCCACCCAGATCCTTAAGTGCCTAGAGCACTAATTAACTCTGTTGCACTGGCATATGGTACAGTCAAGGCCAGCATCTCGGTGTTGTGAAATCAGCCACATTTGTAACATGTCTCACTGTAAACAAAATTGTAAATAACATTACTTAATTTCACTACACACTTGGTTATAGATTTAGTAACATATTTCATTAGTATCAAAGTGAAATATTTGTAGAGATTCAAATTGTTTGGGATAACATGAATTTTAAGTAACTTATTATTTTCTTGGAATACAGGAGTGTTTAGATTAGACTAGATTTGGTTTCTACTGCACATTAAAGCAAGTTTTTTTTCTTCCCAGATGCTTAGTGTAGTATTAATCATTTCAAGGTCTGTGGACCTGCAACATCCATCTGAGCAAGGAGCAACTAAGCCTATATGCAAAGGATTTGAGCACTGGCAAATTGCAGTGAATACAATCAAACAAAAGCCTGCATGAAGAAATGGTCCCTTTTTATAAGTTCTTAATATGCATGAAATTGTTTAGTTATCTCTGAATTCATCCATTAATGGATAAAGTCTGTACTAATTTTGGTTATTTTCAGACATTTTGGGTAAGTGAGGGACTGTGCAATCCCACATAAGCTAATAGCACGTATTAACATCATGGAGTGCTCAACAAATCTACCTGAAATGTATTTAAAATAAATAAATGACTTATGTATTGACTATAAGTGTGCATTTATAGGAAGACCTTAATTATTTATATGCTGACATGAAAGGGGAAGATAGCAGAGTTGGAAAATGGGGAGACAGAAGACAAGGGACACACAAAAGGAAAACATAAAGATGGTTGTGATGTAGAGGATTGGAGATGAGGGGAGTAAATGCTTTTGTTGGGGGATAGAGCCCCCTATTTTTCAAATTATTTTTGCATGCGAGAGGGAAGCTGGAAAAAGAAGTAGGGAGGAAGATATAGAAGAGAGGGCTGGGGAAGGAAGCAGGTGAGAATATATCAGATTGGATCTCTCCATGATTTTGAGGACCTCACATTTTTCCACTGCCTGATGGACCTGCTATGGAAGATCCCAGTGACATGTTGATAGAGGCTTCTCATAACTAGGTGGTTGGAGTCGACTGGGGCACTGAGTCTTGCAGCTGCTAAAAGATGTCCTGCATGGTACAAAGTTGCCTTTCCCACTGCCTGCTCAACCACATATTTGTTTAGGTCCTCCTGAAGCTCATGCTTTTCATCTCTTCACAGGCTGCTTGCACCAGGATGAATACATGACTGGACTCATTGACTGACCATGTGAGGATGTCCTTAGGCAGGCAGAAAGTGACTGATAACATTCCCTGATTTGGGAAGGCACATGGTCAGGCAATTCCTAGGGTATCTTGATCTATAGAAATGAGAACATAAAAAGGATTGAAAAAGAAAATAAATGGAAAATAAAAATTAAGATAAAACAAGAGTGTGAGACAGATTGAGAGAGATACAAACTGGAGCAATAAATGTTCTCATAATTTGGTGCTTCATCAATTTATATTTTGTCAGTGCCTACAATGCATCTAGTAAACAGGTATACTACAGGAGATGTTATATTTTACACTGAGTAACAGTTCTGCCAAATGGTACTACCATTGCCTGTACTGTAAAATGTGCTTATTGGTATGACAATACTTCCTCAGTTCTACTCAGATTGCTATTTATATCTGAAAATAAAAGTCCGGATGACCTTAATTTTAGTTGCTATAGAAAGGAATACATGCAGGGTTTAATCCTACATCGTGATTTCATAAAAAAGTAAGTTTTCCATACTCACAGATGCCCTCAGTGAGCCTGATAAAGCTCCTTTATGACTACTCGCAATTATATACTATCTCCTCTTCGGTTATATATATAAAAAAGGGGTGCATAGTATTTTACCCATTGTATTTCTGGGTGCATAGCTGTGTGATGCAATTTTTTTTTCTACCAGGTATGATACAATGAGTGCAATCATTAAGTAAACAGAATATTAGGCATTCATACAGTATTTGCAAAATGTCACCAGTAATGATTGATCTGGGTATTCACTGACAATTTTTTTGATATTACTATTTCATTTTTTCTACATCCAAATGTTGCACAAAGCAATTGTTTCTTGTGATTTGAAACAATTGCTGACTCCAGATTGTCTGGTGGAAGTAGGTTAAAGGTTACCTGGTGCTGCTTCCTATCACTTCCAAATAGGTATTTTTACAGGCTTTCATGTTTAACAAGAAGCTATTTAGCTTAACTGTGTAATCTGCAGTATACTTTACAAAGGTCTGTGTTTTCCTTACTTAAAAGCAGCAATAGTAGCTGTGAGGCAGAGTCTATGTTGAAATGACTTAAACAATTCAGTCTGCAAGAACTTATATATAGGGCATTCAGTTTATGGTTCGTCTCCTAACCCTTCTTTGTCTAGGTTGTGGTGGCTAGCTCTGTTCATCCATCTTCTATGTGCAGTAACTATTCTGTAAATAAGTAGCATAATTTTCAAATTCATGAATTTCTTACAAAGCTAGCAAAGAAGAAAATTGTTTCTGCCCTTCACTGAACAATGTATTCTTTAAAAATGTTATACATTTCACAGTGTGTGAGTATATTCAGATATGTAAATATTTACATAAACAGTCTGGGTCTACCTGTGTTTATGCATATATGTCTAGATGCCCGTATGTATACAAACAGAATTAAGCAATATTTAACATATGTGCATATGTTTGTGTGGGTATATAAGTCTGTGTGTGTGTGTATACATGAATGTATATAGGTATGGATGCATATATAGATGAGAACAGAGACAAAATAAGCTGTAAATGAGAGTGTAAAACAAGTATGTGTGCATGTATGTAGTACGTGTGTGTGTATCTCTTATATATATATATATATATATATATATATATATATATATATATATATATACATGCACACACACGCACACATATATCTATATATAGATAGATATCTATATATATATATATATATATATATATATATATATATATATATATATATATATATATATATATATATATATATATAAAACACGCCAAATTCTACAAATAGCATGCATATGTATATTTCGATATATATATATATATATATATATATATATATATATATATATATATATATATATATATATATATATGTATCCATATATGTTTGTATGCGTATATACATTTCAAGGTTCACATACCTGCATTGACATACTTCTACATTTATAGATAAAACAATGTGATTATGCTGACACATTTAGTACCCTATAAAAACAGAGAGGGGAAAAAAAGAGAAAAATAAAACTACTTATTATAGAACTCTGACTTCCTGTTCTGAACCTGCAATAACCACCAGGCCATCTCATCATCCCTCTGCAGATCATTATGCTTAAGCTTACATTGCTGTTCTGAGTGAGGGAATCCCTGTCAGGGATGACTGGTTTTGTCCTAACTGCTGTGAGATGTCTTGCTCCATTCAGTGCTTGTTTGATTTAGGTTCTGCAGGTATGACTCCTGCAACAAATAGAAAAGGATTTTGGTTTTCTTCTCCGACCAACTTGGAGCATGACCCTTGGCCATTACACCTGCTGCCATCCTATGACGTGCCAGTACAAAAGTAAAATATGGATATGCAGGACAGAGCATGTTAGCCACACACCTCTGAGGTATGACATTAACATGCCAAACCAATAGAAACATGTATGTGGTATTACTACATGTGGAAGTGATGTAAATATCAAAGATGGCTTACTGCGCTGAAGCAGTTACATGGACTTCCAAATTTGTTTTTCATATCTTTTGTTTTTTTATTTAGTTATCTATCTATTTTTGAATATGTGAAGGGAAATGTATAATCAGTTCAGAAAACAGACATGTCTTTCAGTTGTTATGTATTTAAGCACAAGAATGTGTTGCCTAGAGTACAAGAATGACACGTTGCAATTTCCTTAAAAGTATTTCTGGTAATATTGGATGCATAGGTGATGCCTTGTGAATGCATTACATTAATAAAGTGTTTAAATTTTATTTTTAGACTCATGTGAATGTTAGTACACTCCATCCTAAATGTCAACTTAGTTATAGCTATATCTCTCAGTGGTATGATAGCTATTTGTGATCAACTTAGTTATAGCTATATCTCTCAGTGGTATGATAGCTATTTGTGATGGTAGCGTGCTATGTACTCAGCATCCCTCAATAAAGCTCATCCATGACAAGCCATTTTCATGTCTTAGAGAGCAGATACACCTTTGTGTAATACTGAGATTCTTACACATCAGCATAGCTTCACTTGAATAGCAGCTATAAAAAATGGTCCACAGTTCTTGCCAGTAGGCATACAGTTGCCATTTTAATGGCACTCAGACAAACTTTGGAATTGTCCAAAATAGTTAAAGTAAGGTAGTAAAAACTTATAGTTGAAAATCAATAGAAAAATGCCAAATCAATCCTGTGTACGATGTTAATGTACAAAAACTCATTGGTTTAGGGTAAGGTGAAGTTAATATGTGATTTCTGTATGCTGTTGACAGTCGCAGGGCTAGTAAATGTGAAGTCCTATTACCTGTGCCTACATGGGTGTGTAATGTGTATAGGAAAAGTAAGAGGAGAGGTCATTGAATATTTTTATTTATTTATTTATTTATTTAGTTTGCTGCTCAGGTTATGAGACATGCATGATAATACTGGAATTATAGATTCCTGTACTGGTGCACTGACTATACCTGACACTGTGCAGCTTCTGTATGGTTATTATGACTAACTGCACTGGTAATACTGGGCACCACTAAACTTACCTGATATATGCATAGCCTGCTTTACTTTAAGAATCTTATCTGCTGTTATGATATTACAATACAATTTGTGCAAGTGTTGAGTTCGTTCTTTGTTAATGCTTTTTCTCTGAACTTGTGTGTAAGAAGCCTTTATTTATGTTATTGATACCATGCTTTGGCCAGGTACATGGGTGTCAAGACGGTCAATGCCTACTAATACATTTACTTTGGATAATGCTATAACTGCTGTGTTGCAGGGTTGATGAGTATTCATGTCTGTAAATCCTGTTTCACTAAAGTAATTCATGTATGTTGTTTTAGGTGAATGTGTGGCACAGCAACAGGGATCCAGAGAGGGGAAAGACAACTTCAGCCCTGAACAGAATTGCTGCCTCATGGGGGCTCTCAAGGCATATGGCAAATGCCTCTTTCAGCTTTCTTGGCATCTATTTGTCAGAGAGCTAAGATGCAAAGTCATGTTGTTTTAGATATAAATGTGGTTGGGGAGAGGAAATGCACATTGACACAGAGCATGAAAAAGTGCCAACAACATGGTGGGCCCTGCAAGAGAAATGCTAGCCAAAATGCAGCTGCCCATAGCAGTACTGGTGAGTGACCTTCTACACTGATCTCTTTACCACCCAGTGATGAATACTTTCTCTGTGTAGGGGGAGTGAAGATTAAAACATCAGTGAAGATACTGCAGGCATAATAGCTGGTGGTATGGTCATGGGCACCTTCTAACCTCAGCAGCTGCCACATTCATGCAGTCAGAAAGGTTGGTGCATCTCCAATGGTAAAATCGCATGCTACAAATTAGTTTGGAGGATAACTTGGTACATACCTTATCAACGGGTGCACCTTCTATTTCTACCCCTCAGGAATGTGGCCAGAGTGTGCATGGCAAAAGTATGCTCCACATGTACTCATACAAAAGTTACTACTGTGATCCATGGTCTTAGTAACAATGTCATCAATTACTCCTTCACAAGGTCAACAGCAGAAATGAGCTGTTCCACTTTGACAGCACATCTAGAAGGTATTGACAGGAGAATGGTTGTTGCTGACGCTATAACAGTCATATTTATGAGACAGCCTGAGGACAGTGACACAGTCACCAGCTGTATATGCCAGTATATCACACCTCAAAGCAGGTACATAATATTACAGGTAGTGACACTCTCACACAGCAAGTTAGATGAGCATATTAAGTTGCAGGCAGTACAGGAGATGACCCCATGTAGCTCATCAGTGGTTTTGGCCACACCACGGGAACACCTTCAGAAAGATGGCAAAAGTTCAGTTAGCAGTGTCAACTTTGCACCTGTGCAAAGGTGTCGATGTAAAGGCACATGTCATAGCTATCTCAAGAAACAGAAAATGCCTTGGCTGCCCAGTATAATTTTTTCCAGGATATTGATCAGGGTCAGTCCTCTACCACAGAAATTCAACTAGAGATGGTTAGAGGACTATAGGTGTACTTGAGGATTTCCACCAGTACATGGAAATGGTAGCGCACAGAGATGATGTCATGTTCACAGTCATGTCCAGTATGTTGGTGAACACAGCGCCATCTCTGCTTCATTGCACACAGTAGTCAGGACATAACCGACTCAGGTAGAAAACAGTAGTGGTTGGGGTCAAGGACAAGATAATGTCCGTACATGGGGGCAGACTAGGTTGTGCACCATGCGATTCTTGGGAAATTTCTGTAAAAACAATGGGGGTGACATAACCCAAAAGAAGGCAGGCCAGACTCATTAATGCTCATCTTCACCTAGCAGAAACTTTAATTTGAGGTCTCACTCATGAAACACTGTGAGATCTGAGTCAGTAGGATCTCTTGTATCCAGTAGGTCTTGTCATTGCATCAAGTTTACATGCTAGAACTTCCTCACAATCATGAGTACCATCACCCACACTATCCTAGGGACATTCGTGTATGATGCATTTGTCCTAGTGTAAGTCAAGCTGCACAGTGCAACTGGTGAAAATATCACACGGTTCAATTCAGCAGCATGTGTAGCACACGTTACCATTATGGACTGAAATTAATGTTACTGTTTAAAAATACTACAATGTTTTAAAAAATAGTGAAAAGTTAAAGCAAGAGAGATGGATCTGCAGACTGTAGTCTGTAACAGTATTAATGGTTTAGCACAGAGGAAGATGAAGGATTATGGCAGTAACCCATTCTGCTAATAATACTAGCTGTGTATCCTCTTCACCTTCAGCTCTGTACAAATGATGATTGCTATTATTTCTGATGACACATGAATTGTTGTCTATGAAAGAATTAATAAATCTGATATGCAGCATCTTATTAGAGGAAAAAATACTTATTTAGCAGGAAAAGGTACAGAAACATTGGGCTGTACCCTCAGAAAAGGTATACTATTTTTTTTTACCGAGGGAGGATGCACAATACGTAAACTGCTATGTGGCATACGGCATGAGTACATGGTTAAATGCATACATTTCTTCCAGATAATAAGTCAAGGCTTCTAAAAACAATTATCAATTAATGAACATTTTAGCATAATTAGGTACCTGAAAATGTCACTGCACTCTCTAATTGAAACGCATGAGACAATACAGTGCTGAATAAGATTTTCCACATTTTCCATTCTGCCAGTACTCTTCACTGCACAGATTTCTGTGAACTGTCAGATATGAGTCTAAATATATACTGTCAGCCAACATAAAAAACTTATAAACCATATACTTAAGAAAATAAATAAATACAATTCGGTAAAAATAAGAGGGAGACTCTGATGTACAGTGACAGTAGGCCTTACTTCACACAGTGTAGCCCACACATAACAGCTGCATGCACCAGTTATACTCTGCAACTTTTTTCTTAAAATAAAGGCAACACTAAGCTGAATGCTATGATCAATAGCTGTGAATTATTCACTGCCACTTTGACTATGCAGCCATGTATCATGCATGAGCCTGATGCATGGGTTCTCATACTATTGCTGCTGTTTAACCAGCAACACTTTTGTCACTTGTGGAATGACTTTGAGTGCCACATCTGAGAATCATGGGTACTGACAGAATGATGGGCTGACAAATTGATGATGCAACCCCATACATCACCTACTACCTGATAGTTGATGGAATTTTAGCCCTTAAATCAGTATCCCTACTCTGTGTTCTGATGGGGACTTAATGGCAACATGGGTGCTATCATACCAGATATCAAAGGTAAACATAACATTACATTGAAGGTGCACATAGTTCTGTTTCATTCCTTATAACAAATCTGTCCCCAGTCTGTATCTGGAAGGTCCCAGTGCAAGTTCAGTGAAGGTTATACATAGCTAAATATCCACAGATATAGGAAGGTTACTCATCAGCCCAGTTGCCATCTGTAGGCCATGCATAGTCATGAAGCCCTTGAAATATCCCTGTCCTCTCTAAATATTTAAAGAATTTGTTGATTTTCAAAGCTGTAATGAGTTATTCTTTGTCTATATCTGCACCTTCTTATCCAGTAAGTATTGGTTGCCACCTGAAGTGTTAGCTCGGCCAAGACAACCAGCTCACACTGAAAAATAGCTACAACAGCAAGCATATTTTCCAAATGCATTCTAGTTATTAAAGGTATGATTTCACCTTAAATAACATCAATGTACACACTATAGAAAAGTGTCAAGAAATGACTATGGGTCACAAACAGTGGGTAGATGGCTCACTGGCATAAAAAGGTCTAAAACATGTCTCATTTGAATTTCTTTGTCGTCATTTGCATAAGTTCATTAAAAGCTGCCTCATGTAAGTGCAACTAGCCAACAAGAACACTGAAGATGCTGCAGTAAGCTGTGTCCTGTGCAGATTGTTTTATGCCTAAGAGCAACAACTATGAATACCAACCTTAATCTCAGTGGCAATAACAAAGATTCCATTATTTTACAATGCTTTTGTCACTTGTGGAATGCTCCACAGTAGGAATTGCACTTCTACCACAGGGACTTCACCACTTCTTTACCAAAGACTGTCAAAACAGCTACTATTACAATTTTTTTTTATTCTTACCTCCTTAAAAGTTCTTGAAAGCCCTTGAAATCCATACCACTAAATGTTGGATATCAATAAACCACTTTAATGATACTGAAAGATTTTTTTAAATATTATATTATAGCCGTATTGCTATACACTGGACATTCTGCTTATATGAGTGAATCTCATTATAGCTTTGCATAGATGTTACATGAAATAAGTAGTGGCAGTAGGATCTAACAAGAAAAACACAATGACCTGCCAGTAGCTTCCAAGCAATAGGAAAATGTAAGGCAAAACTTTTGCATCACAGAACTAAAATGTTTAGTTTCCACTCAAAACAAATATACATCAAGGATCCTTATGGCTTAATAATCTATATTACAATAAGGGACTGACTTTAAATATATGAATATTTAATAGGACACTGGAAATTGTCCATTTGCTTTATGCCAGTTCATCTTACCTGTGCATTTCCTCCACTCCACTGGATGGCACTATCATTAATTATGAGCCCTTCACTTGGATTTTGCTGCAGTCCAAACCATCCAATTGTTATGCATTTAATGGACACTTCAGAATTTAATTGCCAGTTGACAATGTCAAACACTGATAGTACATCTCCATTTTCATCAAAATATACTTCCTTGCCAGAAGGATTTATGAAGTTAACATGTTTGATGTAATGCAGAAGCTAAAATTAACAAACAAAAAATATACTCCAATCAATTTAGAATCTGCACATCAAAAATGCAAACAGGTATATCAGAAGGGCGGAATGTGTATTACCTATTGGAATAGACCAAGTAAAAGCCAGCAAAGGTACAAAAACGAACTAAAAACTCCAAACAAGTACCCTTCACAGGAAAATACTGCAGTCAATTGCTCTTTGATGCAAATAGATTAACAACGCAGTGAGAGAAGGCATTTTACTGAACATTTTTAAGGTTAGCATTAGAAGGAATTGAATTATGAGACTTATCAAGCAACACATGAATTACTAGCAAGAGTGATTATGGTTATGCTCTACTGGCATAGAGGGGTCAGTTTTTCCATTTGATGAACTTGGGATGCATCTACAATGCATGTTACAGCTGCGTGACTTCTCAGTTTAAGACAATTATCTAAAAGTTAAAATCACTAAGTAGAGAAAAAAAAGTAGTTTGATCAGTGTGATTTTGGTGAATTGGAGTGAATTCCATCTATTAGCTCATGATTGAAGATATGGAATGTTTGGTTGAGTCATTGTACTTTGTAGTAGTTATTGGAGAGTTGGAGTGGGTTTAAAACAGCACTCCATGCCAAGAGAGTGAAGAAGCAAAACAGAAATAAATATATGTGTATATTAAGGTCAGATTTTCAAGAATCGCAAGTACTTTGGAAACCATTCTGGTTATGTTGTGGAAATGACAGACAAGGAATATATGACAGCCAGGACAGCAGAACTGACTGTTTAAATAGACTCATTGCGAAACATGCATATCAAAAACTGCTTATGCTATAAAAAGAATATGTATTGCAGAAGCTGAGCAACTAATTTGAAAGCAATCAGTGACTGAAAGACCAGAATTGGTAGAATATAATTACTCTGAGGTGGCACTGAAATGTGACATGGCATTCGTAGAAACAATAGCAGAGTATGAGAAATGAAAAATTAGAAAAATTAAATTTTTAAACATGCTGCAGAATGGTAAAGGGTTAACATCTGTCACCCTGTATGATGCCATTAGGAAAACAGAAAAAAAAATACCTTTTTGACTTGCACAGTTAAAATTGGCAAAATCAGACAGGAATTACTGAACTAAGATATATTGAGGTAATTGAAGGAATAGATGAATGTGATCTTTGAGTCAGAAAAGATAGAAGGAGTTGTAATAGGTGCATGTTACTGAAATGCAGTTTACCAAAACGTTTACTTATCAGGCAGATGTGAACAAATACATTTGGTAAGTGCTAGAAAAGTGACTGACTTCAAATGTTCACATAGCATAACTTGTCAATGTGAGGGTATTGCCCATTTCTGAACTTGTATTACCAGACTTAAATTTTATAGAAGAAATTTGACTTTTTTTGCTAATTTCACTTTAAGTGAATGCAGTGTGAACAACATTCCCCAGAATTCAATAAACTCTGTGCAGGAATAGTGCTATTCCTGCACGGAATGAACCATGTCCATTTCTGCTTAGCTTTAATAGCAGAGCACCTTGCATATTCATGAAGGTGCACTACTGCTAAGGCTAAACAGACAAGAACACTACTGAGTGCAGGGGGTGTGTTTAAGTAGTGCATGCACATCTAAAATGCCCCCTGCACTCACAAAGTGCTGGACGCTAGTTTTTAAAAGCTTTTCAGTGTCTATGGACACTGAAATCAAATAAAATGGTAAAATAGTGTCTGTGGACACTGAAATAGATAGGTGATCAAAAATTAATGCAAGAGGTGTGTGACAGGTCCACAGACACTGAAAGCAGGAAGTCTCTATAGGAAGCAATGCAGGTGGTGTGTGACAGGTACTGTCACCCCCCCCCCGCATTTTCAAAGTGCCATACGACACTTTGCAAATGCTTTCAGTGTGCGCAGACACTGAAAGCAGCTATCCCAATAGGAAGCAATGCAAGGGGTATGTGACAGGTACTGCCACACACCCCCTGCATTGTGAAAGAGCCGTACAGCCAAACCCTCAACTGTACAGATTTCTGCAGAATGCCCAGATGTCTGCCTCACATACCTCTCAACCTCCTAGAGCAAGAAATCTGTACAAAGCCATAAATAATGGGGAACAAAGGCCTTAAAACAGGGACAATTTTTAAATATTGCTCTTACAAACATGGAAAGTTGATAGAATAACAGGTTTTGCATTAGCATGGATTCCCTGAAGAGTATGAAGTCTGAAACCCAAATGTCTGTCATTATGTTCTGACCTAAACCCCAAATGATTTGCCAATGATTTGCTAGAAAACCACAATCACATGAGAAATGGACCAAAAATATGAGGCAATAAGCTGGACATTATACAGAAATCTGTACAGTTGAGAGGTATGCTGCCTCATAATTTTGGTGTGTTCCTCCAAATATCTGTCCCTACCTGGGAAATAGCAGCAGCCTAGAGTCATTAAATAATGATAAATATTGGGTTTAAGTCTCCACATCCATTGGAAAAGTCATGCTAATGCAAAACCTATTATTCTAACAACTTTATAAGTTTGTAAGATCAATATTTAAAATCTGTCCCTATGTGCCCCATTACAATTTCCCTTAGTGTGACTAACAAGGAGTACAGATACATGTAAATAAAGTGGGTTTATAAATTTCATTTTTCTTTCCATTCTAAGGTATGTTTAAGCATAGATGAGTGGGTGTGGGTGTTATGTCCCTCTGTTCAGCATTGCTTAAACATCTCATAGCAGATAAATAAATATATCTAGCCAACATCTCATCAATGAGATAGCATAGTGGTTAGAGTCCTGGCTTTGCATGCAGGCATTTATAGTTTGAGTACCAAAATAGGCACTTTATTTTTACATGAGAAAGCATTGTTAAAATTATTTTTTTTTATATTAAATTATATAGTAATTGATATGTGTTACTCGAGGTAGTGTAGCAGGTCCAAAATGGAAGTGTGAGTGCATATAACATGTGAAATCACCCATGTATACACAAGTGTCCCATACAGTATAGTCACAACCCAAGGTAATTTAATGAAAACACATAAGGGGATGTAATGTAAAGTAAATTATACACATTTAATAATATGTCTGTAATGATAAATTAATCTACAATTCTGATAATTTTTTTAAATGAAAACTGAGCAATGCTACGTACTCCTCAGCTATGCATAGCTGGTATAAGCACTGTTTAAATGTGAATGCTAAGTAGCAGTTAGCTTAGCTAAGCAGATTTGTGTACTTGTAAGCAGTGCTCAGCATTTACCCCTTTAAGCACTGTTCAACTCAGCTTAGTGGATTTGCACACTGCTTAGCTGAGCTTAGCATTTTCAAAATGGTTCAATGACAGCAAAGGGTTGGAATATGGCCTTATTTAAACTGCACAGGTGGGAATACAGCCAGAATCTGTTGTTGTTGATCTGTGCAGGCACTATGTCAGGTGTTGGTGAAGGTGTGCGCTTTTGGGCACAGCGCTGAGGCATTCAGGAGTTCAGAGTCATGGCTGGACTCCTTGTAGAAAACCATGATGAGAGACTGCTGCAGGGCCAGTACCAGAGGTCTCAATACAAAACGGAGGCCTGGGACAGTCTTGCATGTGATTTCACTAGTGCTACTGGCATCCCCCAAACTGGAAAGCAGGTATGACACCATTATGCCAACCTAAAGCGGAGGAAGGGGGCACTCCTGCCCAGTGGATCCAAGATGCATGGACATGGATTGCTCCAGTAGTGTGTAAGTATCAGTATGAAGTAGTTTGTACCAAAGTTTAGCCTGAGTATGTGATAGACAGGTATGCATGTTTGTTTTTCTCAACTAAAGCTGCAGCAAAGAGGGATAGCAACATCAAATCCCATGCCAACAGACTGTTAAGGCTGCACGACAGGCTGGTGGGTACAAATCTATCTTGCAGTATGTAGTGCAAATAACAAAGAAGAAGTATGATGATTGCTGCCAGTAGGTATACTGTTACTGTGTTAACTGAATAATTAAAGTTTGTCTGACTAATATTGTTCTACAGGATATGTAGTACTAAAGCACGGTGTCATGTCACTGTAATAAAGATCAATACCAAAAACTGTTGTGCTTATTCCGGTATGTTGTTGTAGAAATAGAATATATACAGGTTATCCACAGCAAATATGGGTTTGACAGCATGCATTAACTGAGGTTGTTGTAGATTGGGGAGCTGTAAAACAAGATATAAATGAAATATGAAATATATACTGCACTAAGTTCTGAACCCTGAATAGTAATGTGTAATATATCACAGTGTGTTCCATGCAGCATTGCCATGTGTTAACCTTTGCTGTCCACAATGTATTATTTCTAAGGATTAATGCACAGTACACTAACTCTCTGTCATGCATGCATCTCAGGATTACAAGTTCAGACTGCCTAACCAAGAGAGTATTAGACAGAAACTAATAAAACACAGAACAGCAGTTCCCCAGTAGCTCAGTGTGATGAGAAATAGCTTAGTTGTTCATTTTAAACACCCAGACATGGTTCAAATCCAGGGAGTGGTACTGAGATGCATGCATAAATACACTAAAGAAATCCTGAATATTTGTAGAAACAGTAAAAAAGTGTTAACAGCTATTTTCTCCACAGATCTTACAGGTAAAGAAATGTATGTAGTAGCTGTATGAAGGGTATACTAATACACCGTATACAATTGTTCCACTGTCCAAACCCATATGCCTGCAAATGACAGCAGGATAGGTACATACACTGTGCACTCCCCTCAATGTATGTCCCTCAAGTGTCACACTGTTGCAGCTAGTGGTCACTGCTGCCATTAACCTTGGACACAGATAGGAATCCAGGAAAGTATGCCAGTAGCAGACTCACACAACATCAGTGCAGGGTAACACTTCTCTGTCAACTATGTAAACATGACATGTACAAGCACCCTCCAGTAATGTAGCCATTGTCCTACCAGTCTGCCCCACGCCATTATAGGTTGACAGTCTAATGGGTATGTATGTGCTACAGAAGCAATGGGCCATAGGCAGATGTAAAGTGAGGGCAGACCTGTATATTATTGAGTAGTACTGTTGTGAAACATGGAAGCCTATGCAGTTATTAATGGACTTTTTTTCTCCACCCACCCCTCATCTGTATCAATAATTGTTATTCATATACTACAGGTATGTTGTTCTCAAAACCTATTGTTCATATATTTACTTTGTTGCTTATTAATATACCTTGCTCAAACACTATTATTGGTGGCCTGTTGCCATCAATGCAACTTGCATGATGTCAAAATGCTTACTGTTGTTCTATTTATGCATGTGTTCTGTTTGCTATGCAACTGTTTCTAATCTGTTGGTTTGGGTTAATTGGAACACCCATGCATGCTGTTATAACTAATTTTGAAATTTTGGTTCATGACTAACTGATATATCTTGGATAACCTCAACACCATAGCACATTTGGGAAGGCAGATCCCAATGAATCTGCCTGTTCTGTCCCATCTGGCCATGGCATGGGACCCCAGCACATCTGGGACCCAACCTGGAACTACCTCATCTGCTGGTCCTGTACAATCTTTGGGTGGAACCATCTCATGGGACAAGACCTGTCCTCCTTGGGAGCACGTGCAGAGAGGAGCCTGTCACCCACCGCAAGTTCCAGGGTATGGTGTGCAGCATCATCTGCACAGAGTTGGATGGATGGCTGCGCCAGATGGAGGGCTCCCTGGTGCATCTCAAAGGGTAGGTGGCCCCTCTTGTCCAGCCAGCAACACAGCCTCCTTTAGGGATGTAAAGTTGCAGTGGTGACTGCCCATGGGTGGGGACCCCAGTCCCACTGTATCCATTTGGGGGCTCATGGGCTTTGTGTCCACAGAAACCCTCCTGGTTACAGGTGTTTACACCCCTCATGTGTCATTTACCACCCCTGTCTACTGTCTTGTCTGTCTTGTCTGTCTGTGAATGCAACCTACCCTACCCAACCTACCTCTCCAAACATACCTATAGCTCATCCCCAACATCACACTCTCACCTTAAAAAAAGGGGAGGGGGGCATCTGTCCCGCAAAAAAAAAGTCTTTGACCATACATAGCTCTATATTTTGCCTCCAGGTACAGTGAAATGAATCAATCTACAGAAACATTATTCTACAAATTAAAAGGAAAACCACAAGTAATGGTGAAGCACTGTGTCACACAAAAAAAGACTTTAAGCCACTGGTTTAGCACTTTCAGCCCAAATATTAGGCCATCATCAGAACAAACTGTTAAAAAACTGTCCCATTTTTATAGCATCATCAATACACATCAAACCAATCAGATCTCATTTTTCTTAAAACCTCATATAAAAAATATATACACGTGTATAAAATACATCCTAAATAATGCATTCATTTTTAACAAGCATATAAACTATTTACATTTATTATAATAGACTTTTCTTTTCTTTTTCTTTTTTATTCTACAAATGTCTATGCCAGCACCTCTCCTCGTGGGTTGTGAGGCTGTAAATTCCAAATTCTACACATTATTCACAGCTGTTGCTGCAGAAGAAATGTAGAGCTACTGTCCTTTCCTACACCCATCCTGCACATCCTTAGCTGGTTTTGCTAATGTTTTACCCCTGCTTGCCTCCATTTCACCACTTTCCTATCATCCAATTTTCTTTTTTTTTAATTAAAATTAGCACGAGTGTAAGTGGGAGTAAGAGGTGCTAAGTAAAGCTAAGAGGACTTAACCATATGTTAGCAATGCTTAGCTTTGCACAAAACTGTGCAAACCTGCTTACAACTGCTTAAATGTGCTTTAATCACTCAGTGTCCATCAGCCCTTGTTTTGCCCAGCAACAAAATAATCACTCCTGCCAAGTCTCAAACCAAGGTTGCTGTGCACTACAATCAAAGAAATGTACCACTACACCATCTGAGCTGTGCAAATGTGTAATGATTTTACAAACATATGCATTATGGTCATTTAACATTAATGAAAAAAGTAATCAATCCCAAGTCTTGAACCCTGAGCACTACGATCACAGCAATATACCACTACACTATCTGAGCTGTCAAAAGTAATATTTTTACAAACATATCATGCACTACAGTAATTCAACATAAGGGAAAACTATATATATCTGTAGTACTCATATACATATATGTGTGTGTGTGTGTATGTATATATATATATATATATATATATATATATATATATATATATATATATATATATATATATATATATATATATATATATATATGGGATCCATCAATATGTTCAGAGTTTCACTACTTCAAACCCCACTTCACTGAGTCCACTTGTTCAAAGTAGTGAAACTTTGAACAT
Source organism: Protopterus annectens (assembly GCF_019279795.1). Classification (NCBI taxonomy): domain Eukaryota; kingdom Metazoa; phylum Chordata; order Ceratodontiformes; family Protopteridae; genus Protopterus; species Protopterus annectens. The sequence continues at coordinate 235,002,899 of NC_056739.1, forward strand.
TGACTTCTGTAGTCAAACTACAGCGCAGAATAGGAATATTCCCTTTTCCCCGCTGTAGTGCGATCTCAGAATTGATATATTTAAGTAGGAGGGGTGTGGGGGGTACAGCCCACTACATTGGGGGTGCAGGGGGGCTTGCCCCCTTCAAAAACATGTTTTATTGTTTTTTTTTTCTTTTTTTTGGGTAGCCAGGGGAACTAGACTTCATCGAAAGTGCACTTTCATTTAAGTGGACTTTTGCTGAAGTGTAGGGTCTACTGCTTTATTTTGAAGAATTGTATTTTTGATGTAAAGCAGTAGACCTGTACACACACACAATATATATATATATATATATATATATATATATATATATATATATGTGTATAGATAACCAACCTCTTACTGCAAGACATCTGCAAAAAGCCTGACAAAGTGGGGTAATAAAGGGCAAACAATAGTGATGTATTTGAAATATGGCTGTTATACGTGTAAAAGTCTGCTAGAGTAGCATGGTTTGATTTAACATAGATATTCTGGTAGATTCCATGTCTGAAACAAAAATGATTGTCATCATTTACTGATGTCAATGCTCACATCATCCCAGTAATTCGTTAGAAACCCACAACTGTTATGCGGAATAGACCAAACATATGAGCCTTGCATCTGGACCCTGTCTAGACATCTGGACAGTGGAGAGGTATGACTGCAGTCATATAATAGAAGAGAAAAAAACACTTATAGCTGACAACCATTTCTCCCAGCACCTTCTGAACCAAAGTAACACCAACACAACACTACCCCAAATCATCTCTGGGGAATTACCCATGTATTTCCAAATATATCATGCACTACAGGGATATAATTGTATGGAAAAGCCATCATTGGTGTGAGATTGTCCACCCACAACTATTTACACCACAGTCACAGCAGCATACCAGTACCTCAAATGTACTCTAGAGTATAACGACTGTTTGAACAAACATATCCTCATTGCCAGTCACACACTGCACCAACATATACTGCCCCAACTCACAGTCTACTGGGAATCCTGAGGTGTTACAGGACATTTCTAAGTCTGCCTTTACAAACATATACACGTGATAGACCAACAGCAACTGTAGCAGCATGCACTGTCAGAAAAAGATCTATGACACTCACATCTGCTACTCTCCCTACTCAGCCCAACAAACATTTATGCACAACACTGCTGCACAAATCTTGGCAGTCAGTTAATGACCAGACATACATAACTCTCAACTGTACAGATTTCCACAGAATGTCCAAGGTGTGGGACCATATTTATGGCCACTGCTGCATACCACATCCGGGAGTCTGCTAAGTCACTGGGATGATATCAGGAGTGCAGTCACTAAATAATGATATACCATACCTCTGAACTTCTTACTGCAAGACATCTGGACAAAGCCTGACATACTTGGGTGACAAGGGACCAAAAAGAGGGAAATATCTCACATAATGGAGTTACAAACTGAAACAGTTGCTGGTGTTACAGGGTTTGTCGTAACATAACATCCCTGAAGGATATGATGTCTGAAACACTAATGGATGTCAACATTTACTGACTACAATCCTCACATTATCCTACTCAATTCTCAAAAAACAGAAATTGTGTGAGGAACAGACCAAACATAGCAGGCAAACCTCTGGGCAGTCTGTGGACATCTGGACAGTTGAGAGGTATGACAGAGACATATCACTGTCAGAGGTCAAGTCACACAAAAAATGCATGTCCTGACAAACCCTGTTAATCTAGCAATCTTCTATGTGTATAACAGCTATACTTACAATCTGCACCCAATTCTGGAGCATTGTCCCCCATGTTGTTGAGCTGTCTCCACATGTCTTTTTCTGAGAAGTATTTCTACCTACCATCTGTGAAGCTGTATCCTCCACAATTCCATAATGTCCTCCACACAGGGAAGGAAAAGGGCCAAGGCCGACACGAAGGACTTAATTATATCACTGTGTTGCTATGGCATTGGCTAATGGAAAGACAACACAGCTGCTCTGGATGCAAGTAGCAAGTGGAAGGCACTGATTGGTGCACATACCATCACCTGCTCATGAGCATTACCTACAGAAATCAAACTGCTGCCTATGCAACACAGGTCTGAACCCATTTACACAAAGACAGACTGTGACAACACAAACCTAACCATTTGCATTATTCTGAGGAGATTCTTCAGCACTATAACAGGTATGTCAATCACTTAAGTTTGTAAAGGAATGTAGAAAGGGAGACACGATAATGTGAAATAGGAAGTTAAACACTAGGTCACAACAAAACCTGCTGAACTCAAATACTGCAGTCTGGCACCTATGGCTATTCCTGCTTGCCCTGTCTGTAGTGACATGGATCACAGCTCTGGGCCCTGAGTCACCCCAGTAAAGGTCAGCTCATGTATGACTACTACTGGAGTGTCTGTTGTCCATTACTGACTGTGACAGTGCTAGGCCAGCTACCTGGGATGTTGTAGATATTCATATGTCACCTGTGAATGTTACTATGATACATATGCTTGTCTTACAAATGTAAGAGACTTATATAGGTTATGTGCATAGTAAACAACAGGTGCAGAAGTGTATGTTGAACTGTATGTTATATACAGAGCCCATGCCTGTCAACTGTCCATAGATTTGCAGACTGACCACGTCTGCCTCATATTTGTAGTCAATGCCTCATACAGTTGTGCATTGTCTGGCACATCACTGGCAACCCATTAAAGACTGAAGTCATAACATAATAGCATACATTTGAATGTTAGATGTCATATCCTGTGGAGTAGACTTGTGAATGCGAAACTGTCTTTGCTAGCAACTAAGTTTGTTTCAGCTAGATTCATAAAGTGTCACTATTTTCCGGCCTTTGCCACCAGTGATATGTGCCTTTGTGCAGATGTCTTGCTAAAACAAGAGCTAGGTGTCTTAGCATGAAACCCATGTCAATGCGAAAATACCTTGTCCTGTAGGATGCTGACATTTGTGCATTCACTTACACCTACTTTGCAGCTGTGGGGTGCACACTAACCTTGCCAAATTGCTCATCCCATTATATGTCTAGACCCCAAACTGAGGGCTGCAAAACCACAGGAGGTGGAGTTTTAAACATTATCATACACGTACACACCTCCAGGCTGGCCAAACAGTATGACGTACGGGAGACATCCCAAGTGCAATTAACAGTTGACAAAACACCTACTTAAATCATAGCTAGCTACCGACCACCAACCATGACTTTGGACACCCACCACACATATAGCGACTTGCTGGAATCTGTCAGGATTCATTTGTCTACCCTGCTCCTGGGTTACTTTAACTACCCAACCGTACTGTGCATGACCTATGCCACCTGAACATGAATGCACAGAGATTCCTTAGCTTTGTCAATGGCAATGCAGTGGGTCAGCCAGTCAACACTCCTATGACAGGTGGAAATATCCTGTACCTGGTCCTAACCAACATGAGTAGCCACTGTAGCACTCCTACAGTTTCATTCTGCTTGGTAAGATCTGACCACATAGCCATCACTGTTCAGGTCACCATCTCCCCTGCCCCTGCCTTGTCAGGGTCAAACAAAATGAACTTTGCACAAATGACAATAAATCTCCTCAGAGCAGGTAGAAGTAGCTTTACAGCCACTGTCACATCAGTTGGAACTAGCAACAATGTCCAAGCCCACACCGAAATACTATGTGAGCACCTACATAGCTGTATGGACTCAGGAATACCTGACAGGACAGCATTATCTCCCTCAAGGCATGGTAAACTTCCATCATGGACAGCAGCAATACACAAATACCATAATATGTGGAAATAATTACTGGACAGGGCCAAAAAGGAACAGGTGCCTTATTGGAAGCAATGTCACCTTGGTCTGAACAAGCAAATAAGGTCACAGGTGAATTACCCTAAGGCTATCTGAGAGCAAATTGGACACATCCACAAAGGCCAATCACTAGGCCTTCCACACATATGTCTGCAAACCCAGAGGCAACACTCAAATCTGTTTTGTAGGGGTGGTCAATAACATCACATACACATATGGCATAGATATAGGCAATCTGCTGTAGACAGGTGAAGTGTAAAAATCACCACCCTGTCCCCTCATCAGTACACTTGTGCATGCACAGCACCTGCCCCCTTCCCTCATCATCAGGAATCAGGTCTGTAATGCCCTCTTAAAGGCAACACACAGAAGTCTCCATAGGCCTGATACCGTCCCTGGCAGCATCCTACATGAACTCAGGCATGAGCTCTCAGCTCCATTACACACTGTAGTCAACTAAAGCTTGAGCATCGATGTCATCCCATCTGTACAGAGGACAGCCACTGTTATTCCAATACACAAAGGCAGAGCAATCCACTGACCCAACCAATCATATGAGCATTACCCTAACTAGCCTGATCTGCAAGGGCATGGAAGGCAATATCAAGGACATTATGCACAGGGACATAGGCATCCTCAAAATGCCTGAGCTCACCCAGGATGGTATTGTCAAAGGGAGATCAGGCCTGCTAAACCTGGTTGACTTCTCTGAAGTGTTCAACAAACACAAGGATGAGGGGAAGATGGTGAACAATGCCTACCTTCACCTAGCCCAATTTTCTCACAATAATCCCCAGGTGGGCAAGGAACATATGCCTACACAGCTAGACATCAACCTGTATGTTGCTAAATGGGTAGCTAACTGGCTCAGTGATAGTACCCACTCGGTCAAAGTAGTAGAACCCACCTCTAGTAGTACAGTCTTCCAGAGTGGTGTACCCCAAGGATCGGTCTGGTGGCCTCTACTGTTTGAGATATACATATCTGAGGTACAAGACAAAATAAGTGGTCTGTGACTGACCAGGTTTACAGATGCTTACAAGCTGGCCACTGTCTTGCATTCCCCTACTGATGTGAGCATCCTCCAAGAGGCCCTCACCCAAATTAATGACTGGTGCAAGAAGCATTGCCACAAACCAAATGCCAGGAGATGCATCATTCTCCTTGTTGTGGCAGATGTCATCCACAATAATTATGACAGTAAGAATGTACTGAACATGCAATCAGGTGTGAGGTGCACCAAGGTTGGTAGCAACCTGACAGTTTCCTACCATGTGGGCATCATTGTACAGAAGGCTGTCTACATGGCCCACCTCACACATATGGGTATGTCATCCAGGAACCAGGAGGTCACAACATCCATGTACTCCACTTTTCTCAGACACATTACCAACTACAGCAGCTCCTTTGGCATGTACCTTGCCAAGCAAATGTAGCAGTTGCAGAAACCACAGAGATTTCTGACCAGGCAAATCTAGGGTCTGCAACACCTATCCTATACAGATAAGCTGAAAGCCATGTCCCTGTACTCACTCTCATACAGACTGATCATAGGTGACCTGTGTTTTTCATACAAGGCCATTTCCAAACCAGCCTTGATGGCATTTCTGCATATTTGTAAAACAAACCCCACTCACACAACACACACGCAAGGCCCTCACCTGGTCTGTGACATGTATAGTACTTGTTTGTGTGATAGTGTAGTGTCCCACACAATACACTGTCTGTAAAGTACACTCCTTCCCCATGTCTAGCAGAGTATGTGTATAGCCCTTTTGAAGGAGAAGCTGGATGACTGCATGGGAAACAGATGATACACCCCTGTGATCCCGCTTGTGTCCCAGCTGGATAGGGGAAAGAGGTGCTGGCTTTGAAGGGACATGGGTGAAAGTCTGGGCAGGCTTATGAGGGCATCATGGCCAATAGCCTGGTATCATTGTATGAGGCTATGCACCTAGTACTTTACATGTTTCCTGCATGTATTGCAGACTGTCCTACAATGTTGTCTAAAATGAATCCCTGTGAGTCTGAACTGTGTAGGTACTGCAGTGATAATATATAGTCTTGTTCCTTTGTCAGTTATCATCACATATTGTTACACCTTGTCATTGTGTGTGCACTTAGTGACACTGTATAGCTCACTCCAATAGCCTTGGTCTTGCTCACAATTACCATTCTGCTACTAGGCCCATCACACAGTAGGATTTGTCACCCTATGTTGTGGGTCTTACAGTAGCTGTGAAAGAGATGGATTGTGGCAGGCAAAAGTACCGTAAGGTCTGCACTGACAGGCCCATAGGTGTCAAAGCTGTGCCAGACTGTACCAGGAGTGTGTGTGTGTGTGTGTGTGTGTGTGTGTGTGTGTGTGTGTGTGTGTGTGTGTGTGTGTGTGTGTGTGTGTGTGTATGTTTGTGCGTGTTTGTGTATGTGTGTGTGTATCAGCAAAGATAATACTTCAGGGTATTAACTCATATATGTTGTCTTCCCCTCGCAGGTGAGCACGGGGGTTGGTGTCTCTCCCTCTCACAACCTGATGCCAGTGTCTTAGCAGACTCCCATGATGATGGTGGTCATAGTTAGGCACAGGTGGGGTTGTTGGTGCCTGAATCTGTGCCATTGTTTGGTCCCACTTTCACCCACCATGTCCCCAACACACAGTCAGTATGCCCACACATACCCAGTCCCCAGCAGCCATGGATAATGGACAGTTTGAGGGTGGTGGCATGGAACAGGCTACTCTGTTGACTATGGTGAGTATGAATTTAGACACAGGCCATAGCCAGAAAGCAGACAGGGTCACACACAGGCAGATGGACAGGGGTGCTCAATAGAGGACTGCTGCTCATCAAGCCCCTGTCACAAGTGCCACAGCAGGTGTCAACAGAAGCATATTACTGTCCGTCATGAAGGCACAGGCATGTACAGACAGCAGCACTAGACAGATGCTCAGGGTCATGAATGCAGCACTTCCTGCCATGCACGATGACCTTCACTGCCATATGTCATTTTGGTGATGTCATGGATAGACAGTGGGGTGAGACATTGTCACTGCTCAACTGTGCAATGTCTTTACTTGAGCATGTGGTGGAAGTACGGCATTGGCCAGGTGGACATAGGTCAGCAACATGATCAGCTGACAGCCCACTTGACCATGCTCATTCACAGTCTCATAGTGGCAGTACCAACAGCACTACCAAAGGGAGGGTGCTGTCCACACCACACCAGAGCAGGCCATAGGCACGTTTCCCTGGCCAGTCCTGTCAGGGACGTGGATCCAGCAGACAGCAGTCACAATCAGGGAGCAAGTACTACATCTGTTCTTGGGCCTGGTGGTGCTAGTGATACTCCTTGCAGAACCAGTTCCACGTCCCTGCTGGGAGACAGTGAACCATACATCCTGCCATGTACAGTCCATGGCTGTCCAACATAGCCCTGTGTTGGGCATCCACATGGCCTGATGGTGTGCAGACAAATACTCACACATCCCTATCACAGGCCGGTCACCACCAGACATGCACAGCTCCCCTGCATGGCCTGGTTGAACACAAACCCTCCAGACTCACACACACACACACACACACACACACACACACACACACACACACACACACACACACACATGAGTAAGGCAGAGTGGAAACACAGTGACCTTTTCATAGCCAAGGTATAGCTGTATATGTACATGTTTACCAGGTCTGTTTACATGCAACCTTGTGTGAGGGGCAATTGTGGCAGACAGTGTGATCTTGCATACATACCCTTGGCACAGCCACCTAGCCTTCATACATGTCACCTGTGTGTTCTGTAGGACCACAGGCTCATACAGACAGAGGAGATTACTTGAGTACTGGCACTAGGTCCCTCACAAGCTTAGCCATTACTTTAACTGCAACAGATTCAGCTATCAGCACCTGTTTCCCCTGCCATTTGTGTCCCATCCACTCAACCATGATGCAGTTGATGAGGGTATGGCTGGTACTGCACATGACAGGTTTGGGGTATGTATTCCTGATACAGGTCAGCCTTTGTTAGTCTAACCTGACAATCACCAGCATGTGTGTCTGTCACCAGCATGTGTGTCTGCTATCTCATATGCATGTCTAGCCTCTCGTCCTGCTACTGCACACAGAATCATAGTCCTGTACATGGGGCAGCTGATGATGGACTGATCACAGCCCCTACGTGCACAGTCTTACAAATTATAGCACTAGATACATAACACAAATAGCACAGTGGTACTGTAGTGTGGCAGCGTCTGCCACTGCTATTGAAGTGGGTGACAACTGCGGGGCTGTTAGGATTGCCAGTGGTGGGTTCAGAGGCCCTTAACATGTTAGAGTTATCTGATACACACACACACACACACACACACACACACACACACACACACACACACACACACACCGCTGCATGGGGACATGCATTGAAACACACATGTACGTGGAGGTAACACTTGTCAGAGTTGATGATCTACCCATCTATTAATGTACAATATGCAGTGGTACAACCATAGCATGCACCACAGTGGCTTGATGTTAGAAAGTGTGTAACTGTGCTTGTACAGTGGATGACATATGTATGGGCTGACACTGGGTTGGCAATCGGGGAGTTCACAGGGTGGAAGAGAGGCACACAAAATGGTATAGCCATCACATGCACACACTAAAGACAGCCACAGGGGCTGTGCATACAGAAACACATGCACAGTTGCCAATAGACATATTAGTAACCCTACATATCCACTTGTATGTACTATAGTGGTGCGTACACATGACATACTCAACATAGATTATACACCTGGGATATAACACACAACCTCTTACAACAGGTAATCTTGTGAATGCCTTCATGTCTGGTGGGATAACCCACCAGACATAGCGGTTGGTCTTGTCTACTGCTCCTACAAACCTGCACAAGTGATAGAGTGACAGATTTTGTATCAGCATGATGTGTCAGTTAGGTACAATGTCTGATGCTGGCATGTGTGTCATTATGGTAACTGTGACATATTTGGCAATGATATCCCAGGAATGCTCATTGTTAGGGGATACAGACCACATATAGGTTGCAAACATGTGGATATCCCATGTACATCTGTGCATATGACTGGTATGGGCTGTATAGTGTTACATGGTGCATATGAGACAGATGCTATTAACAGGGTCAACAGGTCTTAAAATGGTATAACCTACAAACACAACAGCCACTGGGGATATGCTTCACACACACTACTATAGTTGTCAGTATTGAGATCAGAACCCCTACCTATATAATTATTTCCACTAGGCTGACAAGTGTATACCGGTACATCTAAGGTGAATGACATCAGCAGGCCTTGTAAAGTAGGGCAATGGGGCATGTACTTGATGGTACATGCTTCAAAATGGTATAAGCAACACCCCCAGAGGCTATGATTCTCACACACACACACACACACACACACACACACACACACACACACACACACACACACACACACACACACACACACGCCAATACTGAGTTTGGAACCCCTACCTATCTAGCTATATGCACTACAGTGTTACACACTTATCATATGCACACAGAGGTTAAAGGATTTAACAGTGTCGCAAGGTATTTCCAAGGGTGATTACAGCAAGAGCCCTTTTAATGTATGGCAATGGGAAATGTGCTACGTGGGAAGGGCATCAAAATACGGGTCTATATTAGATCATCGAAATGGCTCATTATCGAATGCCTTAACGTCGAACTGCAAAACCTGAACCCTAACAATATCGAAACCTCAAAACAGCGAATTTTTTCCCAGGGAAAAAATTTGCTGTTCTGAGAAACACGCACACATCACAAGCACACGAAAAAGCAGCACTCCACACACATACACTTAAAAGATACATCTAACCCTACACTACACTGCACATACACTACTATCTATCCACTTACCTTAACCCAGCCTCTAACCCTAATGTCCGTCACTATCGCACACTCACCTCACCCGTGCCCTAACCCTAACTCACTTAACCCACCCCTAACCCCAAATTCTCACTATTACACACTCACCTCATCCGCGCCCTAACCCTAACTCACTTAACCCACCCCTAACCCAAAATTCTGTCACCATCGCACACTCACCCCACCTGCGCCTTAACCCTAACTCACTTAACCCACCCCTAACCCTAACATCTGTCACAATCGCACACTTACCTGACCCGTGGCCTAACCCTAACTCACCCAACCTGTGCCCTAACCCGAACGTCTGCACAATCACACACTTACCTTAACCCAACCCATAACTTTCCACCACATTACTGAAAACAGCGAAGCCACAACAACAGCCAACCAAATTCTTTCCCTAGGAAAGAATTTGGTTTAGTGCAGCTTCGCTGTTTTCAGCATTTGAGATATTGGGTTCGATATTAGATCATTCGAAATTCAGCCATTTTGATGATCTAATATAGACCCTCAAAATACATTACCCTATAAACATACACACTTACAAATGCCTTCACACACACACATTTCTCACAACTGAGTGTAGAATGCTGGCCTATTTAGTTATCTGTACTATACTGTTACTTAGTTATTACACGCACCATGGAGCTTAAAGGGCTGAGGGCTGTTCAAAGGTACTTCTTAGGGCAATGACATCAGCAGGACTGCTAAAGTAGGGCACTAGGAAGTGTAGTGTTTGGTAATGCCCTAAAAGTTTTTCACCTACAAAGAAACACACACACACACACACACACACACACACACACACACACACACACACACACACACACACACACACTTACATTTGCCAGGACTGGGATTAGAATCCTTACATATCTAGTTATTTGTACTATCGTGTTACACAGTTATCGCATGTGTTACAGAGTTTATAGTGCTGACAAGTGCCCAAAGGTACGTGTAAGGTGAATGACATCAGCAGAACTGCTAAAGTAGGGCATCCATAGGGCACCCATATGGCCATCTGGTGGGGGAGCTGGCTATGCACTGGAGCTGTGGATGATGACACCCATCAGAAAGGCACACACACTCCCACTCAAGAATGTCATACTGAGGCACACGCACAAACCAGGATCATTATAGAGGGTGTGTTTGGGATGCTGAAGTCACAGTTCCGGTGCCTTGACATATCTGGTGGACCCTTGCAGTACTCTCCAGCCACATGTGCACACATGTTCATAGTATGTTCCAATGCTACACAAAATGATCTTACAGAAACAGGTGCAGCAGGAACAGCAAGGGGAAGGGCCACACCCCCCACAATTGCCAAGGACCCACAGGCACAAAGGGACTCAGACAAGGAAGCCCATGAGCCTGCTACCATAGGCAGATGGAGGTGTGCCCAGTATCCCCTGGCCTTGCCAAAGAGGCAATGCATAGCACACGCACTGACACTGTAGGCACCCAGAGACTGACATCTCTCTCTGACCCGCACACACAGTAAAATGGATGACACACACATCACATTAACTGTAACTTACCATGTGTAGGCAGTGTATTGTGTGCATTCAGCATAGGCACCCCTCAAGCACCGTCCTCACAACTGCCACAGGCACAAGGTTAGTCAGTCTTCTTAACAATAAATGAATGGATTACTTTGTTTTGGTAGCATATCTATGGTAATGCTGCATGCATGCAACAGAATGGGGTGGCCTACTGAGATAGCAGCAGACAACTGAGCGCTATGTGAGACACCAGGAAATGTTGGCACAATACTGGCTTCCCCACACTATGCAGTATCATTTAAGGTGACAAATCCCACTGCAGTATATGTGGGAGGCCAAATAATGGGTGTTCATAGGTCACATACATGGATGTCACTGTGGGGATCCCATACTCACTCTCAGACTCACACAGCAAGTCAGCTGTAGAAAACCATAAAGGAATGTCTGGCAAAAGCCCACAAATGGCAAGAATGATGGAATACCCCCCTACTGACTTACACAGTAATATCACATCAGGACTTGCATTTGCAGTAAGACTCTGAAGTGTAAGACGTCTGAAACTCAATTCTATGGTAGTACAATCTAACTTATGGTCTCTAGTGATATCCCTCTATTCTCCAAGACAGGGCACAATACTATGCTAAATGGAACCAAAATGTAAAGCCGATATCAGCAGAGTCCATGCAAATGTATACTGTTGACAAGTGTGCCCCCACACCCATATTCACATAGAAATGCAGAAATATGTAAGTTTGTAGGGTAATAGCAGAGCACACATTACCAGGCCTGTCTCAATCAACATGATAACTTGTTGCACGTCCACAATATGCAGGGGTCAATGAGCTATGCATATGTGTGGGGAATACTTGACTGTATGTGGCCAGCAGCTTCCATGACTGCTGTGTCCTAGTGGCCTAGGTACAGTACTGTGATAGACAGGGCCATGTTCCATGAAGTGCAGTGCCAACTATTTTGCATGTCAGCTGCACATATCATGTGAGTTGTATACACTGTCCAGATGTTAATATCTATAACTGCCAGGAAGCTGGCCACATCATGTACAGGGGGCCACACATATGAACAGTACACAGGTTGGAGTAATCTACATAGTGCCTACCATACCTTACAACTGTACAGAACTTTTGCAGAATGTAAACAGGTTTGCTTCATATCTGTGGTGTCTTTAGTCTGAAATAGTGGTTGTCTGGCAAATCATTAGCAAACCACAAAAGGCTAAAGTAGGAAAACATTGATGGATTGTAGTGTCTCAGACTTCTTACTGTATAGAAAAATGCATGCTAATGCAAAATATGTTATTGTATCATCCTCCCAGGTTTGTAAGGCCAATAGTTACAATGGTCCTTAAATGCAGGCTTTTGTCACCCAATTACTCATGGTTTTGCCCAGATTTCTGGTTCAGATATGTAGAGAGGTATGGTGCCTAGTAGCACAGCAGTGTGTTCTGTCACTTACCATTGTCATCCCAGGGGAGTCCACTGCCTGGCAGCCTGGGAACATATGAGTGACAGAACACACCGCCTTGCTATAGATGGCCTGCAGCAGTCTCACGTGGCCTACAGGCCTTTGTCAAAGGCCCATGCCTCACCCATAGTGCCTTTGTAGAGGATGTCATGGAGTCCATACCAACAAATTAAAAAAGCCAACATAATGCAAATTTAAGGCCATGCTGCTAAATGCTAGTAGCACACATGTCAACCTCATAGAGGAAGAAATCTTGACAAAGTCATACATAATGGTGGGATAAAGACCCAACTATAGGGACATTTGAAATATTGCTCTCATAATGTTAGACAGTTGTTAGAATAACAGAGGAGGTGTGAAGTAGCATGGATGTCATGAAAGGTGTGAAATCTGAAACTCTAATGTTCTGTCAGCATTACCTGACTGCAACCTTGAATGATTTGCATCACATGTGCTAGAAAACCACAATGTTAAGGGAAACCAACCAGATATACGAGGCATGTATCTGGATAATCTGTGAGAATCTGTACAGTTGACAGGTATGGCCACACCAGGATATGATCTTCCAGGTAAGAAGAATACTGCACAACTATGAGATCCCCAGCCAGCATATCACCAAGGTGATAGACATTTTTCACAGCTTCATCAGTCAATCGGCTGTAGCCACACCTCCCAACTGGCCAGATTGAGCAAGACTGTGCAGCCTTTACCTCATAATATAGGTCTGTGCCTCGTCCATCTTGTATTTCTCTGGTAAATAACTGTGATGATCCAATTATATCTGTCAGTAGGTAATGACACAATACAGTACAGTGTCAAGCATACATATGTTAGAAAATGTCTGCTAAACAAACTCTGTCACTCAAGTAACTCATACACTCATAAGAGCAATAGTTACAGTAACCCACAATGTTTGGCCCATTGTTTCCCCATATTGGCAGCCTATCTCCAGAACTCTTGCACAAACAGGTTGCAAGGTATGGCTGTAGCACGCAAAACCATGGACTGGAGTACAACTGTCTCTGGAATGGATTCCCACACTTACTATAGAAGGTCATACTGAGCATGCTCCTACACTTATAGAAGTGAAGCCCATGTCTGAAACCACATCAGACTATATATCTCCGTATTGTGAAAATGTCTTTGCATACACACAGCTATGTAAACCTAACTGTCTCCACACACACCCATCAGACAGGATTACCCACAGCCAGCTGTAGGTGGCACATATGTGGCATATCTGCATCTGTTGTGTGAGATACACACACACACATGTATATGGGCACCATATTACAATATGTCAAGCATACACACACATTGACATGGGGAAGAGAGGGACATATAGTGAAAAAGTGAGACACACAGGGAGACACACACACAGAGTGAGTCATAGACAGGGATACCCTGAATGGCACAGAGTGATATCCTGCTACAGACAGTTGCATACCAGTTGTAACCACTGGGAATTGCCAGCATGAAGATAAAATTCACTGTCTGATGGCACTGAGGTGGGGGTTGGAATTTCACATCACCTACCATTGTGCGTGTGTGTGTGTGTGTGTGTGTGTGTGTGTGTGTGTGTGTGTGTGTGTGTGTGTGTGTGTGTGTCTGTAGGTCTAAGTATTGTGATGCCTTACCCACTCAGAACACTTCCCATTGCCCTACTTTACATCTGCTAATGTCATTTTCCTTAGAAGTACCTTTGGACTGGTTTTAGTCCTGTAAGCTCTATAGCATGTGTGATAGCTGCATAACGCTATCTTACAAATAACTAGATAGGTAAGTGTTCTAATCAAAGTCACAGTGTATGTAACAGTGGCTGTGTGTGTGTGTGTGTGTGTGTGTGTGTGTGTGTGTGTGTGTGTGTGTGTGTGTGTGTGTGTGTGTGTGTGTGTGTAGAAATAAGTGTTTTAGGCCATTCCCACCCAGTACACCTCCCATTGCCCTACTGCACAAGATCTGCTGATATCATTCACTGTAGAAGTACTGTAAGACTGGCTTCTGCACTCTAAGCTTTGTGGTGTGTGAGATAACTCCATAACACTATAGTACAAATAACTATTTAGGTAAGAGTTCTAATCTCAGTCATGGGAAATATAAAAGTGTGTGCATCTGTAGGTTAAAGGTTTTGAGCCCATTCACACTCAGTAGACTTCCCATTGTCCTATTTTAGCAGGCCTGCTGACATCAGTCACTTTAGAAGTACCTTTGGGCAGTCTTCAGCCTTATAAGCTCTGTGCTGTGTGCGATAACTGCTTAACACTATAGTGCAAATAACTAGTTAGGTAGGGGTTCTAATCTCAGTCCTGGCAAATGTTAAAGTAAGTGCATTAGTGTGTGATTGTAGGTTAAAGATTTTGAGCCCACTCACACCCAGTACCTTACCCATTGCCCTACTTTAGTAGTCCTGCTGATATCAGTCACCTTAGAAGTACCTTTGGGCAACCCTCACCCCTATAAGTTATGTGGTGCATGCAATAATTGTGTAAAAATGTATTGCAAATAACTAGTTAGGTAGGGGTTCTAATCTCAATTCTGGCAAATGTAAAAGTGAGTGTGTAAGTTAAAGGTTTTGAGCCCATTCACTCCAAGTACACTTCCCAATTGCCCTACATTAGCAGTCCTGCTGATATCAGTCACCTTAGAAGTAACTTTGGGTAGCCCTCAACCCTATGAGCTCTGTGGCATGTGTGATAACTGTGCAACACTATAGTATGTATAACTAGTTAGGCAAGGGTTCTAATCCCAGTTCTGGCAAATGTAAAAGAGTGTGTGTGTTTGTAGGTTAAAGATTTTGAGCCCATTCACTCACAGTACACTCCCCATTGCCCTACTTTAGCAGTCCTGCTGATGTCAGTCACCTTAGAAGTACCTTTGGGTAGCCTTCATCTCGATAAGCTCTGTAGCACATGCAATAACTGCACAACACTATAGTACAAATAACTAGTTTGGTATGGGTTCTAATCTCAGTCCTGCCAAATATAAATGTGTGTGTGTGTTTGTAGGTTGAAGATTTTGGGCCCATTCACACCCAGTGCACTTTCCATTGGCCTACTTTAGCAGTATTGCTGATGTCAGTCACCTTAGAAGTACCTTTGGACAACTGTCACCCGTGTAAGCTCTGTGGCACATGTGATAACTGTGTGACACTATAGTAGAAATAACTAGGCTGTTAGGGTTTCTAATCTCAGTTCTACCAAATGTAAAACTGTGTGTGTGTGTATGTGTGTGTGTGTGTGTGTGTGTGTGTGTGTGTGTGTGTGTGTGTGTGTGTGTGTGTGTGTGTAGATTAAAGATTTTCAGCCCATTCACACCCAGTACACTTTCCATTGCCCTAGTTTAGCAGTTCTGCTGATGTCAGTCACCTTAGAAGTACCTTTGGGCAATGCTCAGCCCTATAAGCTCTGTGGCACGTGTGATAATTATGTAACACTATAGTGCAAAGAGCTAGTAATGCAGGGGTTCTAATCACAGTTCTGGCAAATGTAAGTGTGTATATGTGCAGGTAAAAATACTTTTTGGCCTCTCTCACCCAGTACATCACCCATTGCCATACTTTACAAGGGCCGGTGATATTCCTCACCTTAGAAGTACCTTGGGACACCTTTCAATCTATAAGCTCCATGGTGCATGCAATAAATGCATAACACTGTAGTAGCAATTACTAGATAGGTAGGGATTCTAATCTCAGTCCTGGCAAATGTGTGTATGTGTGTGTGTGTGTGTGTGTGTGTGTGTGTGTGTGTGTGTGTGTGTGTGTGTGTGTGTGTGTGTGTGTGTGTGTGAGAGAGAGAGAGAGCAGTGTCCTTTGTGTGGGTGTGTGCTTGTGTGAGAACCATATCAATTGGGGTGGGTTTTGCAATTTTTTGCTGTTGCCCACCCTGTACTCATTCCAATGTCCACTTTGCAAGCCCCACTGTTATCATCCATTATAGAGTTAGCTGTAGCCACTCTGCAGCCCTATAAGCTCTGTGCCATATGCAATAACTCTGTAACAGTATGGAATAAATAACATAGGTGAACCTTCTAATCCTTAGATACCATTCCCCATTCAGGAATCAAAGACAAACACACTCAGCTAGGCTTCAACCCCTATATCACTAGGTGGCTTGCAAATTGGCTCACAGATAGAGCCCACAGTGTGAAAGCAGTGGACTCCATGTCAGACTGCTGACCAGTCACAAGTGAAGTCCCACAGGGTTTGGTCCTATGTTCCCTTGTGTTTGGGATCTACACCTCTGAAGTCCAGCCCAAAACGAAGGGACTCTGGATGAAAATGTTCACAGATGACTGCAAGGTGGATGCTATTATTACCACCCCACGTGATGTTGACATCCTGCACAAAGGCTCACTCCAGTGGCTATACTCATTAGACACACTGGGGACTATCGTCAGGTGGCACGATGCCAGTGTATTTCCATAGGCTAGGCTTGTAAAGGCTCCATGGCCATTCAACTAGTACACACCTATGAACCTATGAATGCTAGTACTTGCAAACGTGGTGTATGTGCATTAGTGTGTATAAAAGTGTTTTTAAGTGTGTAAACATGTGGGTAAAAGTAGTTTGAGGCCCTTCTCATCCAGTTTACCTAACTTTACCATACTTCAGAAGGGCTGGTGATGTTATTCACTATAAAGGTATCGTGGGACACACTTTACCCTATAAGCTCTGTGGTGTGTCTGGTAATGGCATAACACCATAGTACCAATGACTACATAGATAAGGGTTCTAATCTGAGTCTTGGCAAATGTGTGTTTGTAAGTGCTTGTAAGTGTGTATATTTGTAGGATACAGCATTTTGAGGCCTCACTCTCCCAGTACACTGCTCACTGTCATACTTTACAAGGCCTGGTGATGTTCACCTTAGAAGAACTATGGGGCACTCTTGACACTATAATCTCTGTGACATGTGTGATAAATATATAAAAATGTATTAGCAATAACTAGATAGGTAGTAGTTCTAATCTCAGTTCTGGCAAATGTGTGAGTGTAAGAACCATATCTTGTATATGTGTCAGAGTGAGAATTATATCCATTGGGATGGTGAGTTTTCCATTTTTAGGCCATGGTACTCCCAATACATGTCCCAAGGTCCACTTTACAAGACCCGCTGACTTCATCAACCATAGAGGTATCCGTTGATACTCTTCAGCCCAATAAGCCCCATGCTGTATGCAGGAACTATGTAACAGTATGGACTGACTAACCAGATAGGCAGAGCTGCTAATCTCAGTCCTGGCAAATGTGTGTGTGGTTGTAGTTGTGTGTGTAAGTGTGTATAACCATTGGTTTGAGTATTTTGGGTCCATTCTCACCCAGTAAATCACCCACTGCCATACTTTACAAGGCCTGGTGATGTTGTTCACCTTGGAATTACCTTGGGACTCTCTTTACCTTGAAAGCTTTGTGGCACATGCGATAAATCCATAATAATGTATTAGCAGTAACTAGATAGGTAGGGGTTCTATTCACAGTCCTGGCAATTGTGTTTGTGTGTGCATGTGTGTAAAAACAGTATCCTGTGTGTGTGTTTAAGTGAGAACTATATCCATTGAGGAGCCATGGTTTACAATTTTTGGCCATGGTATTCTTAGTACACATCCCAAGGTCCACTTTACAAAGGCCGCTGTTCACATCCACTATACAGGTATTTGTGGACACTCACCAGCCTTATAAACCCCATGCCATGTGCAATAGTTATGTAACAGTATGGAATGAATAACATGATAGACAGGGCTGCTAATGTCAGTACTGGCAATTGTGTGTGCATTGGTGTGTATAGCAGTGTTTTTGAGTATGTAGACTTGTAGGTGAAAGTCCAATGAGTCCTTTCACACCCAGTACACACCCCATTGCCATACTTCACAAGGGCACGTGATGTTATTCACTTTACAGGTACCTTGTTCATAGGTTCATAGGTTCATAGGTTCATACTAGGCTATCTGCCCTAGGGCATTTATAAGCCTAGCCAGAGTGTGTTTGGCTTTCGCCACCCATTTTAAATTAATTTTGCTATGCCTTTTTTTGAGGTTAGTATACTGTGCCTCTGTCTAACAGTGACACAGAAGTGATAGCCGGGGTAAACCTACGATCTCCCATCCACTCATTAAGATTCCTCTTGAAGAGAGTCAATGTGGGACTCTGCCTAACCTGGACTGGGATTTTATTCCAGAGTGAAGGGAGCCTCTGGGTTATGAATCTGTCCCTCCAGCATGCCCTATTTATTTCAGTGCTGAGGTTCAAGTCTCTCGGCGTGTAGCTCGATGGGATTTGGATTTTCTGAGGTGCAGCATGTCCATTAATTCTGGGTTGGACATGGCTTTATCGTCAGGCACAGATTGCCTCTGAGCAGGCGGTATGCCACTGAGTAGAGCTGGAGTTTCTTTAACCGGGCAGCATATGGCATCTGTTTGAGCCCTTTGATCCTCTTGGTGAGGCACTTTTGGGGTCTTTCCAGTTGCTGCAGGTGTCTGGTAAGGTACATCCCAAAAGGGCATTGTACTCAATTATGGGCCTGATGAGTGATGAGTAAAGAGGCGATGACCTCCCTGATCTAGATGTGAATCCCTTCATGATTAGGTGGTCTATATAAAATGCTTTTCTAACCACTTTGGCCACGTGGTTGTCAAATGAGAGATTGCTATCAACTTGGGTCCCCAGGTCCCTAATGACTTCTTCTGTACTTAATGGATTACCACCTATGTGGTAATTTGTGGACACTTTGTTTTGCCAAAGGGATGACTATACACTTTTGGCGTTTAGCTTGAGGCCATGGCTCTGGCACCAGTTGTCTGTTTCTATGAGGCCCTTTTGGAGGATGCTTGTGTCGGCTGGAGAGTTGATTATAGCGCCCAGTTTGCAGTCATCTGCGAACTTGGTCAGCCACAGTCCTTCCGTGTTGGCCTGTACCGCCGAGAAATATATACCGAACAAGAGGTCCCAGGACTGAGCCTTGTGGGACACCACTTGTAACTGGTTTGGAGTCTGACATGGCTCCAGCAATTCTAACCATGTGGGTTCTGTCCTTGAGCCAGTTTGCAACCCATCTAGTGACATAGGGGTTTATATTTAAGCTGGTGAGCTTATCTATAATGCCCGAGTGGGGTATTGTATCGAAGGCTTTTGCGAGGTCCAGGTAGGCTGTGTGGACCACCTTCCCCTTGTCAATGGCCTTGGTGACTGTTTCAAAGAAATCTACTAGGTTTAAGAGGCAGGATCTGCCCTTAACAAAGCCAAACTGGGTAGGATCCAGTGTCTGTAGGTCCCCAATATCTTTATTTATGAGGTCCATGATGATCCTTTCCATAGCTTTGCAGACCAAGCTAGTCAGGCTTATGGGGCGATAGTTTCCAGGATCCGTTGAGGCACCACCTTTGTGGAGAGGGACCACTGTTGCTGTACGCCACTTTTGGGTACATATCCTGTAGTAAGGCTAAGATTGAACAGTAGTTTTATGTTTGGGTTTAGCTCTTCTTGGAGTTCATGTAGGATGCAGCCCGGGACACCATCTGGTCCCATTGATGCTGTGTTTTTGCTTTGGAGAGGCGGCTCTTACCTGAGCATCTGAGATGTCAGGGGCAGCACTCTGTTGGGATAGATATTTGCCCTTTTGGTGGGGAGGGGGGAGAAGTTTGCACTGAACCTGTCAGCTAGGATGTTGGCAATGTCTATGGGTTCGGTGTATTTTTTGTCATTTTGGACTAATTCTGAGCATATCTGGGAATTCCCACCCAGGTTCCTAACATAACTAAAGAAAGCCTTGTGATTGTCCTTAGTGTCCTGTGCAATTTTTCTCTCGAAGCTGGCCTTAGGCGATTTTATGAGTGCCCGTAGTTTTTGCTAATACTGATCAGAGATGCCTTTCCTTTTGGGATTTTGCTCTATCATGTAGTAGCTTCCTCCTTCTATTGTATAGTTTGTTTATGGCTGGGGTCCACCAGACAGGACGTCTGCCTTTGGAGGATTGGGTCTTGGTTTTATTTGGGATTGCATGATCCATGCATTCCTGAAGGTGTTCATAGAATGTGTTTATAAAGGATTCTGCGGTCTGGGCGTATTTTCCACAGGCCGGGGCTTTGAAGGATTTCACCTCGGTTTTGAGGCATGTGAAATTTGCTTTAGAGAAGTTTTCACTGTGGTTTTCTGGGTAGGGGTGGGGTCGGGATGTGAATATCCAGTGAGATTAGTTTATGGTCTGATCTTACCAGTGAGGGATACACTTCTGGTCTGGAGCATAGTGTCCCCATGTTGGTGATGATCAGGTCCAGTATGTTTTCCCCTCTTGTGGGAGTGGTAACAAGTTGTTCCATAGCATTTGAGTTTATAAATTCTAGGAACCTTTGGGCTAGGGTGTTGGAGCTAGAGTAATGCTCCCAGTCTATGTTTGGGTAGTTGAAGTCACCCAGTATAATGGTGTTTGGAGAGACCTTCATATTTTCCAGTATTCTCAGGAAGGCCAAGTGGGGTTCCTGTGTTTGGGAGGGTGGTCTGTAGCAGGCTATAAACTGGAAGGCAGTTTTACCCACAGTTAGTTGCACATGGATAGTCTCTGATGCTTCGTGCTGTGCCACTAACCTGGAGGTGTGGGTATCTTTGATGAATATTGATACTCCCCCTCCTTTTGTGGTTCGGTCCAAGTTTTGGGGCCGAAAAGCATGGTATGAGGTATAACCTGGTAGTGCTGGGGTGCTCTCGGGAGCCTTGAACCAGGTTTCTGTTACTGCACAGATATCGATGTTCTCCATGCTAAGGAGAGTTTCGAGAGCGTGCATCTTGAGGTTTAGACTTCTGGCACTGAGTAGCATTACTCTTAGTTTCTTATCTCTTGTGATACCTATGGAGGTGGGTTTGTCTTTTGAGCCTTGCCTAAAAAAAGCACTATGGGGGTAGCAAGAGCCTTTGCCAATATCCGAAAGCCCAGGGGTGACAGGTGCAAGCCGTCCCTAGCGAAGCATCGTGGCTTGTCGAGCATGTCATCCCAGGCTGACAGGCATTGGATCCCCTTTGAATCACACTATTAGTTCCATGCCACCTGAGATAACCCCATAACACTGCAGTACCACTAACTAGATGGGTAGGGGTTCCTAATCCAAAACTGGCATTTGTGATCCTGTGTGTGTGTGTGTGTGTGTGTGTGTGTGTGTGTGTGTGTGTGTGTGTGTGTGTGTGTGTGTGTGTGTGTGTGTGTGTGTGTGTGTGTGTGTGTGTGTGTGTGTGTGTGTGTGTGTGTGTGTGTGTGTGGGGGGGGGGACAGTATTCTCTGTGTGTTTGGTCAACATAATATCCTCTGGGGGTGTGGGTTTTACCAATCTGAGGTTAATTCCACCCACTACACTTACCGTTGTCCACTTCACAATGGCTGCTGCCATCAACTACCAAAGACTTACCTGTATACACCCCTCAACCCTATAAGCTATGTGGCACATGCAATAACTATTACACAGACCTGATAAATGTGTACATATACAGCTGTACTGCAGCTATAACATGATCAATGTTCTACAACACTGCCATACCCCTTGTTGCCAATTTCTGCAGGGCCACCTCCTGCTGATGCAGACACTTAGAACACAAACATAATACATCATGTGAGACTACATTAAGTCAGCCTTACTGTGAAGATATATGAAGACTGCCAGCCTAGCCAAAAATTATTTTGTATACAATTCTGTCATTTGTAAATATTAATGTAAGCTACATGCTTGTTCTCTTAAAAGTGAAAAGACTGTTTTGGATATTGAACTGCAAAAATGTAACAACAGTGCACTCTGCTGTAAGAAAGCTAAGTCAAGCATTTTATGACTGCCTTTGATGTTAAAATTCTGAGCCAATATTTCTAGAGGGAGGCATCTTGCCTATTGTTTTAAGGTCAGAGTTAATGGCTAGAATTTGCATGTATAAATGTCCTTTATTGCTCTGGCTTTTGACCAGATGTAAAGAATGTAAATGTAGTTTCTGTTAGCCTGGAAACACCAGAGAAGTGTGAAGAATGATGTCATGTGAAGCATCACTGTGTTATCAATTTAAAGAGAGAGAATCAGAGAGCTTAGAGTATTTTGTCTTGAGGACACCCAACATCACCAGTACTGCCTATTTCTTTATGTACGTTTATTTAGAACTGTGTTTTCTCTTAGAAATAGCTAAGAATTAGGAAGATTAACTAAGTGTTTTTCTGTGGTGTCAGAACTTTTCTACGGTATTATTTTAAGTATTTATCTGTGAGCTCTGAACACTTGACTGGCACTGTGTAGTAAGAAGTATTGTCTTGTGTTTTCATTATTTATTATTAAATATTTTTAAACATTTCAACTGTGGCTGTTTTGTGCAGAAAATAATTTAAGCTCTAAGAGTACATTGCATGTATACAGCTATGCTGCACCAAGTCACTCCAAATAAGTCTTGACTGTTATGTCACACATACCATTTGGATAAAAATATTGCACAGTAATAATTGGACACCCTTTTAAGGGCCTTTGAGTAGTTGATAAATATTAGTGGGTGGTGGCAGCTAGTACTACCTTTTAGACTGGGCAGAAAGGGGGCACAGCTGGAGAACCTGTGCCAGCCTTCCACAGGCATGTCTGTGTGGTTGTATAAACTCTTATCTCAAAGTGTGTGTGTGTGTGTGTGTGTGTGTGTGTGTGTGTGTGTGTGTGTGTGTGTGTGTGTGTGTGTGTGTGTGTGTCAGCTACTTGGGCAGGGGCATGAAGCACTGACTGGACAGAGAGGGTGCTGGAGGTTTTAGCTTGCCCACTAGGCTGAGATCTGGACCCTATAGCTGTGCCAGTGAGGAGTCATATTAGGGACCTGGAGTGAAAGGGAGAAAGCCCCAGACTGACTTTGATCTCTGTGTGCTCTTAAGGGAAATTGTGCTTTATTGCGTGTGTATTTATTATCCTTTCCCTATATGGATGCCCCTCATTGGTGTTGGTGGTGAGGATTGAGGCTATTTGATTGCTGGGCCAGTGCATGGGCATCACATATTAATTGTTTGCCAGTGGTGGGATATCCACACCACATATTAATTGGCTGGCAAATACTAATTGGCTTGTAGTGGTGTGGATAGAGTGAGTTCCGGTAGCTTGTGTACAGTGATCACTGAAGGTGTTTTTTACTCAAAATCAGCCACTTAGTGAATACTCAGAGTTTAGATCACAGATGTTTTATTTCTTTTGTTAGCTTAGTTAGTCAGGGAGAGCAGGTAACATGTCAGTAGAGGAGTACGGAAAGCTGACAAGGAGCCAGCTGCCTGAGATGTACCAGGCTAGGGGACTGGTACATGGAATCCTGACTAAGGCAGATATGATTGCAGCTTTGGTCACAGCTGCATCAAAAAGCAACCAGGAGGATGATCAGACTGGCAGTGGAGACGTACCCCCCTCAACGAATGGAGAGTTCAACCTTTCTGCAGAGGACTTAAAAATCCATCTGGAACTAAAGAGACTTGAGTTGGCGGTCAGACATTTGAAACTAGAAGCAGCTGAGAGACTGAGATGTCTGCAGGCTGAGGAGAATGAGAAACTGCTATGCCTGGAAGCTGAGAAAAAGGAGAGGCAGCATGAGAAGGAGATGCTGACTCTTTACCAAAGTAATGGAGGTAATGGGGAAGGGAATAACTGGACCCCAGAAGCCCAAAAGGTCATTAAATTTCCTCCACAGTTTAAAGAGGGGGATAATTTTGATAGTTTCATTCATATGTTTGAGAGGTATGTAAACAGTATGTTGTTGACCAAAGACTCTGGGTACGGGTCCTGACCCCCTTACTCATTGGTAAAGCTGCAACTGTGTTGTCTAAACTTGCTGGTTGTAAATATTTTGATTATACTGCTGTTAAAAATCATTTGTTAGAATTGTTTAAGCTAACACCTGAAATGTATAAGAAAAAGTTTTGTGAGCATAGATGCAAGGCAGATGAAGGTGTGTGTGAATATGTTGCTGAACTGAGCACTTATTTTTATAGGTGGGTGAGTGGATGTCAGGTCACCACTTGTGAAGGGCTGGCAGACCTTTTGGTGAGGGAACAAGCTCTTAGCACTTTTCCTGAGGACATTAGGATCTGGTTAGCTGATAGACAGTGTGCTACTTCAGATGAGTTGTGGAAGAAGGGAGACCTATACCTAGCAAGCAGGGCATCCCTGCACAGGAAAATGACCCCCAGTACTGCTCATGGGTCTAAAGGAATACATGGTGGGCAGTACAGACTGCCCCAACAGAATCTGCCAGTAGCATGGGAAGCCACTAGTCCAGGTACATGTTCAGGACCTAGGGCTAAATGTTTTGAATGCAACCAGTGGGGCCATGTGGCATACAGATGTCCACAGAGGCAAGGTGGGGAACAAAAGGTGAGAGAGCCAGTAAGTGGGGATGAAAAAATGCCCATAGTAGGTTGTCTTGAGACAACAGGTGCACTGAACTACCATACTGCAGATGTCCTGGTAGGGAAGGATTTCGATGAGGCAGTACCATGTGCTTATGCAGTTACACACAGTCAGGCTAGGAGACAAGCATGTGGGTCTGGTAGCCTGGGGGAAACCTAGACAGACTGCATACTTGCAGCCAGGACTGGTGAGGTGGTTATTTCAGGGAGGGGGCTTCTCTGTAGCAGTGAGACCGAAGGTGAGCCACAGCTACCTGTGGGTACTGATGTTCCCTTGGACAGAGTGACTGGAAAGGTAGAGGTGAGTAGTAGTACCCAGGCTGACAGTGAGGCACCACTGTCAGAGGATGCCAGACTTCCTTTGGAAGGAGCGGTGGGAAGGGTTACAAAGAGACAGTTGAGACAGGCTCAGCTCTCAGACCCTACATTGCAAGGCCTGAGGCAGGTAGCTAGTGAGTCACTTGATTCTCAAGGGAAGGGGGGGGTCTGTATACTGGGACAAAGGGTTACTGTATAGAGAGTGGACCCCTGAGGCAGGGCTAGAAGGTGAGAGAGTACAGCAGTTGGTAGTGCCTAGACCCTACCATCTGGTGTTTCTAGCCATAGCCCATGATATTCCCTTTGCAGGTCATATTGGCATAAAATGTACAAAGAGACATATTATGCAGAACTTCTATTGGCTTGGAATTTCCAGAGATGTAACTGGGTACTGCAGGAACTGTGAGCAGTGCCAAAAGGTAGGCAAGGCAGGAGACAAGGTGAGAGCTCCTTTGATGCTTTTGCCTGTGATTGAGGAGCCATTTCAGTGGGTGGATATGGATATTGTGGGACCTCTGAGTACCACAATTTCCACAGGGAACAAGTATATCCTAGTGGTAGTGTATTATGCTACACGATACTCTGGGGTGGTGGCTTTGTCCTTCATTGAGGCAGAAAAGGTGGCAAATGCTTTGTTATAGATTTTCAGCAGGACAGGTTTGCCAAAAGAAATACTGACTGACAGAGGTGCCAATTTCATGTCAGACCTGCTGGCTGGTCTGTGGAAGTACTGTGGAGTGAAGCACCTGAAGACCCCCCCTACCATCCCCAGACTAATGGTCATGTTGAGAGTTTAAACTCTACAATCAATTCCATGCTACGGGCATTTACAGACCATTTTAAGAGGGAGTGGGACAAATATTTGATCCATCTGTTGCTTGCTTACAGAGAGGTTCCCCAGGATCACCCTTTGAGTTGCTGTATGGGCATAGGGTGAGAAGACCTCTAGATTTAATTTGAGATGAATGGGGAGGTGAGTGTGAACCTCACAAGGAGTCTGTTGTGGCATATGTCCTAAACCTCAGGACAAGTCTCAGGGAACTCAAGGGCTTGGCCCAGGAGAACCTGGCAGAAGCCCAACAACAGAAAAAGGTGTGGTATGAGAGGAATGCTCGAGCTGGAGAGTATGCTATGGGGCAGCAGGTAATGGTTCTCATTCGTGTCAGACACAAAAAGCTGCAAGCAGCTTGGGAGAGACCCTACAAGGTGGTACGATAGGAAAGTGATGTTAACTACATGCTGGAACTGCTAGGCAGGAGGCAGGAGTAAAAATTGTACCATCATAACATGATGATACCTTACCACGATAGGGAGGTCCTTGTGCTGAACATTTGCAGTGGATTGCAAGAAGAGTCTGAGGGAGATCTGGTTACTGATCTCCTCAGTGGGGCTCAGACTGACACCTCAGTGGAAGGGGACGCAATGTCCCAGCAGCTATCTCCTACTCAGTTCCGAGAAATCCGAGCAGTGTTACAGAAGTTTGGGGACATGTTCACTGGGAAACTAGGGTGCACCCACCTGGTGCAGCACCAGGTGGACACAGGACCACAAAGGCCTGTTAGGCAGGCCCCTTATAGGGTGCCGGAGAGAGTCAAACAGACTCTGAGGGAGGAGATACATGAGATGTGGGAACTAGGGGTAATTCAAGAATCCAACAGTCCATGGGTATCCCCATTGATGCTGGTGCCAAAGAAGGATGGCAGCACCAGGTTCTGTGTGGACTACAGGAAATTAAATACTCACATAGATTCAGATGCTTACCCCATGACTAGGACAGATGAGGCCCTTGAGCAGCTGGATGGGGCTAGGTATCTTACAACTACTGATCTTACCAAGGGTTACTGGCAGGTATCCTTGACTCTCAGCGCTAAATAGAGGTCAGCCTTTGTGAAACCTTTTAGCTTGTATGAGTTCACAAATATGCTCTTTGGGAAGAAAAATGCCCCAGCGACTTTCCAGGAGCTGGTAGATCATATCCTAGCAAAATCAAAAGAGTTTGCTCTTACTTACCTAGATGATATTGCCATCTACAGCCATTCCTAGCAAAAGCACCTTCAAGATATCAGGGAGGTGCTTAACAGACTACAGAGGGCAGCGTTGACCATTAAGTCCAGCAAATTTCAG
This sequence comes from Protopterus annectens, assembly GCF_019279795.1. Lineage (NCBI taxonomy): Eukaryota > Metazoa > Chordata > Ceratodontiformes > Protopteridae > Protopterus > Protopterus annectens. The sequence continues at coordinate 235,030,462 of NC_056739.1, forward strand.
GTGGGTATTGCAGAGGTCTCCTACCTGGGACATAGAGTGGGGAGTGGTAAGGTCAGGCCAAATCCTGTCAAAGTAGAAGTCATTCAGGCACGGCCTGCACCTGTTACCAAAAAAGCATGTGAGAGCATTCTTAGGGTCAGCAGGGTACTACAGAAAGTTTGTCCCTGGCTATAGTACCATAGCTGCTCCCCTCACAGACCTGACAAAGAAGAACAGGCCAGATAAGGTAGTGTGGACCCCAGCATGTGAGCAGGCATTCCAGGATGTTAAGGAAGCTTTGGGAGGACCCCCTGTGTTATCCAGTCCAAATTACAGCAAAGAATGTGTTGTATAGGTGGATGCTTTGAGCCATGGGGTGGGAGCTGTACTTAGCCAGATTGCTTCAGAGGGAGAAGATCACCCAGTGGTTTACCTCAGTCATAGGATCCGGCCCAGGGAAGAATGCTATGCAGCTGTAGAAAGGGAATGTCTAGCCATGGTGTAGGCACTGCAGAAACTTCAGCCTTATCTTTATGGAAGAAAATTCATGGTAGTGAGAGATCACAACCCCCTAAGATGGTTAAACAGAGACAGCCAGCAAAATGCCAGGTTGCTAAGAAGGTCCCTAGGGTTACAAGCATATCATATGTCAGTGCAGCACCACAGTGGGATTAGCAATGCCAACACAGATGGGCTCTCAAGACAGGGAATTGAGTAGGTAGACCTAACCCTCTCAAGCAACGTTTTTCAAGGGTCACTTGAAAAACTAGCTTGAGTTTTCTGGGGGGGGGGTTGAAAATAGGTGAAGGCTGTCAGCCTAGCCAGATAGAATTTTGTAGATAATTCTGTCATTTGTAAATATTAATGTGACCCACAGGCTTGTTCTCTTAAATGTTAAAAGACTGCATTGGATATTTAACTGCAAAAATGTAACAACAGTGCACTCTGCTGTAAGACAGCTAAGTCAAGCATTTTATGACTGTCTTTAATGTTAAAATTCTGAGCCGGTATTTCTAGAGGGAGGCATCCTGCTTATTGTTTTAAGGCCAGAGTTAGTGGCTAGAATTTGCATGTATAAATGTCCTTTATTGCTCTTGTTTCTGACCAGGTGTAAATAATGTAAATGTAGTTTCTGTTAGCCTGGGAACACCAGAGAAGTGTGAAGAATTATGTCATGTGAAGCAGCTCTGTGCTATCAATTTAAAGAGATATAATCAGAGAGCTCAGACATTTTGTCTTGAGGACATCCAACGTCACCAGCAATGCCTGTTTCTTTATGTAAGTTTATTTAGAACTGTGTTTTCTCTTAGAAATAGCTAAGAATTAAGAAGATTAGACTAAGTGTTTTCTGTGATGTCAGAACTTTTCTACGGTATTATTTTAAATATTTCTCTGTGATCTCTGAACTCTTGACTGGCACTGTATAGTGACGCTGTGCCAAGTCACTCCAAATAAGTCTTGACTGTTAGGTCACACTTACCATTTGGATAATAATATTGCACAGTAATAATTGGTCACCCTTTTAAGGGCCTTTGAGTAGCTGATAAATATTACTGCATGGCAGCAGCTAGTACTACTTTTCAGACTGGGCAAAAAAGAGGCACAGCTTGAGAAACTGTGCCAGTCTTCCCTAGGAGTGTATATGTGGTTGTATAAACTCTTATCTCAAAGTGTGTGTGTGTGTGTGTGTGTGTGTGTGTATGTGTGTGTGTGTGTGTGTGTGTGTGTGTGTGTGTGTGTGTGTGTGTGTGTGTGTGTGTGTGTGTGTGTGTGTGTGTGTGTGTTCAGCTACTTGGGCAGGGACACGAAGCACTGGTTGGACAGAGAAGGTGCTGGAGATTTTAGCTTGCCCACTAGGCTGAGATCTGGACCCTATAGCTGTGCCAGTGGGGAGTCTTATTGGGGACCTGGAGAGAATGGGAGAAACTAGCCCAAGACTGACTGTGATCTCTGTGTGCTCTTAAGGGAAATTGTACTTTAATGTGTGTGCATTTATTATCCTTTCCCTATAAGGACGCGTGTCTCTGGTGTTAGTGGTTAGGATTGAGGCTCCTTGTTTGCTGGGCCAGTGCATGGGTGTCACAGTTACTAACACCAATAATGCATCATGGCTGAAAAGCTACACACAGTTTGAAGTGTACCCATTACAAATGCCAGCTGACAGAAACTTACATAGCATTACATAATTAAACTGTACTTAATTCACCTTGTGCACCAAAACCATATTAGCATGTCCTTGCATCGATGGTATGGATGACAGGGATGTGGCACAGTTATCATCACATGTACAGTGTGTTGTGTGGGTTCGCCAGAGCTCTAGCTTGGACCATTCTGCTGACATCATGTGTGTGTGTTTGGAGGGGTGTTCTATAAATGGGCCATGCAGAGGTGGTGTGTGTGTGTGTGTGTGTGTGTGTGTGTGTGTGTGTGTGTGTGTGTGTGTGTGTGGAGGTGACCTGGCTGTGATGGTGATTGTGTGTGTGTTTGTGTGTGTGTGTGTGTGTGTGTGTGTGTGTGTGTGTGTGTGTGTGTGTGTGTGTGTGTGTGTGTGTTTGTGTATGTATGCACACAGTCATGCTATGTGCTTGCCCTACACAGGGGTATGCTGGACATCTGTGGACCGTACATGGCAGGCTGCACAGTTCACAGTCTCTGGCCATGGACATGGGAACTGGTACTGACAGGGGTCTCACTGGCACCACCAGGCCCAAGGCCAGATGCAGTACTGCTTCCTGATGGTGACTGCTGTCTGCTGGATCCATGTCTCTGACGGGACTGGCCAGGACCATGTGTGCATGGCCTACTCCATTGTGGTGTAAACAGCACCCCCCCTTCAGCAGTGCTGGTGGTACTTCCACTATGGGAGTGTGAAGGTGCACAGCCCCGTAGACTCACAGCTGATGTTGCTGTTGACCTATGTCCACGTGGCTGATGCCCTTCACCCACCACACGCTCTAGCACAAATATGTGACGGTCGATGATTGCCAAAGTCTCATCCCACCATCTAATCATGTTCTCAGTATTTTGATGTGTGGCCTCAATAAGGTCATGTATGTTACCACGTAAGCCAGGAAGAGTTGCATCCAAGACCTTGAGTATTTGTCTGGTGTTGCATTCACTACATGCCTGTGCATACATGACAGCCTGAAACATGCATCTGGTGACACCTGCTGTGGCACTTGCAACAGCGGCTTGACAGGCAGCAGTCCTCCTTTGAACACCGCTGTCCATCCACCTGTGTGGGACCTCAGCTGCACTCTGGCTATGGCTAGTGGCTGCACTCACACTTTGCATATTCACCACACTAGCCTGTTCCATGCCACCACCTGTCAACTGTCCATTATCTATGGCTGCTTGGGACGGGGTATGTGTGAGCATTGTGACTGTGTGCAGAGACATTGTGGATGACTGTAGCATGCCAACTGATGGCACAGATTCAACCCCTGACAACCCCACCTGTGCCCCACCATGACCATGATCATTGTCAGAGTCTGCAGAGACAATGACATCAGATTCTGAGCAGGAGGGACCACGACCACCATGTACACCTGTGAGGGGAAGATAACATATGTAAATTAATACCTGCACTATAAGTCTTGCCGGTACACATACACACACACACACACACACACACACACACACACACACACACACACACACACACACAGACTCACACACACACCCGGACACACACACACATACACATACAAATGAGGTGGCACAAAGGCATTACACAGACCTCACAATAGCCAAGTGGTGATATTCCCGACACAGTCAGACCACAACATACGCACTCTGAACAGGTTCTCAACACTATGCAGTGCAGCCCTTTCCACTTAATGTTGCTACTAATATACACCTCTGGGATATGTGTGTAGTGTTAGAAGGTAATGGGCCTTCACCTAGCACACACTGCAGCCATGTACACATTATTGCTGTTCACCTGTATAGCACAAAGGCAACTCCTACAGAACATACCACTTAACTGTACAGAGTTTTGCTGAATGTCTAGATGTGTGGTTCATATTTTTGGTCTGTTCCTTATAAATCCTGTGTTTGTCTGACACATTACTGGGATGATCTGAGGACTGGCATCATTAATTAATGACATAATTTAAGTTTCACACTTCAAAACCTGCAGTAAATGTATGCTAAAACAAAACCGGTTACTCTAACAACCTTCTAAGCTTACAGTGGATATAATAAGTGTACACACCCCTGTTAACATGCCAGGTTTTTCTGATATATAACATAAGACCACATAAATCATGTCATAATATTTCCCACCTTTACTGTGACCTATAACATGTGCAATCCAATTGAAGAACAAACACATTGGTTAGGGGTAACATCTAGAAAATGAAATACATACAATAGGATGGTTGCATGAGTGTGCACACCCTTAAACTAAAACTTTGTTAAAGCATGTTTTGATTTAATTATAGCACTCAGTCCTCTTGGGAAGGTGTCTATCAGCATGGCATATCTTGACTTAGCAATATTTTCACACTCTCCTTTGCATAACCCCTCCAACTCTGTCAGATTGCAAGGGCATCTCTTGTGCACAGCCCTGTTCACATCATCCACACACAGATTTCCTATTAGATGTAGGTGTGGACTCTGTCTGGGCCATTACAAAATGTTGATAGTCTTCTGGTGAAGCCATTCTTTTTCTGATTTGGATGTATGGTTTGGGTCATTGTCCTGTTGAAAGGTGAAATACCTCTTCATGTACAGCTTTCTAGCAGACAACTGAAGATTTTGGGCAAAAAGTGACTGGTATTTCAAACTGTTCATAATCCCTTCCACCTTGGCTAAAGGACCACTTCCAGCTTATGAACAGCAACCCCAAAGCAGTCCACTGCCATCACCATGGTTCACTGTGGAGATGGTGTTCTTTTGGTGATGCACAGTGTTGTTATTGCACCAAACAAACCTTTTGTAATTGTGGCCAAACAGTGCAACCTTCATAACACATTATCTACATTATTTAGTAGACCTTATGTATTGTTCTTGAGAATTTAGCCAGACCTGGATGTTGTTCTGTGTGAGAAAAGGCTTCCATCTTCCAACCCTACTACATAGGCCAGACGTGGAGAATACGGGAGATTGTTGTCACATATAGTACACAACCAATACCTGCCAGAGATTCCTGCAACTCCTTTAGTGTTACTATAGATCTCCTGGCAGCCTCCTTGATCAGTTTGGGTCTTGTCTTTCAACACATTTGGAGGGATGTCCACTTCTTTGCAACGTCACTTATGCTCTGTTTTTTCACCACCTTTTGATGACTGTCGTCACTGTGTTCCTTGGTATATGCAATGCTGTGGACATTATTTTGTACCCTTATCCAAGCTGATACCTTTCAACAATGCATCCCTTTGATGCTTTGTAAGCTCTATGCGAACCATGGCTGTTGCTGTAGCAGGCAACTGGGCAAATGTCAGGAAAATCTAGTAGGACAGCTGACCATTATTTGGTGTTAATCAGAGAGTCTCTGTGATGGCAGGTGTGTACCCAAGAAGACATAATGCTGTAATTATACCAAAAGCTGCTTCAACACTGCATTAGCTGTAGCCTGTGCACACTTATGCATCTAACTTATTGTACGCTTTTTGTTTGTCATAATTGTTCCCCTAACAGATCTGTTTGTTTTACAATTTAATTGTACAGGTTATAGGTCACATTAAAGGTTGAAAGAGTTTAGAAATGTTTTATAGTGGTCTTATTTTTGTATATCACATATACCTGGCATTTTAACAGGGATGTGTACACCTTTTATATGCGCTGTATAAGACTAATTTTTTAAAATATGTCCCAAGTTTTGGGCCTTTGTCCCCCCATTTTGTCAGTCTTTGTCCAGATTTCTTGCAATGACAGGTAATGAGGTATGCTACACATATGTTACATCTCCTGCAAATAGGCCCCTGTGATGACTACTGTGATGCAATGCAGTTAAACCCACCACAAGTGAACATACACATATCTCAATATGGCTGAAACAGTTGTGTGCATGGTAGCATGCATGACCTTAACATCCCTGGGGCATTGGTGAGCCACAAAAGGTGAATCCCATACTCACAGGTTTCAGGCTGCTGTTTCACATTCAGATCAGTGGGACCTATGTAGTGTGTGGGAGATGTATTGTCAGCAGACTCACATGGGGCATTGGTACAAGATGAATGCTACTTTTCTGCATATGTACACTACAAACTCTGATAGTACACAATTTGCTGTCCTTTACCATAGATGTGCACTTTTGTGTGCATTAGAAATACCCACCTATAAATGCAGTTTATATGCATCTAGATACTCTACAGAATCCAGTATGACTGCTACAGTTTTCAATTAATGTGCACTGGGGCCTTACCTGGACACTCCTCGTCTGTTGCCTGGGTGCCATCCACCTCCATGACTTGAGTTTCTTGGCTTGGCTGGTGTGTGGGGGATACCCGAAGGTTGGCAAGGAGTTCCTCTATTGCTGTAAGTGGAGCCTGTGTGGCAGGACCCCCACCTGTAGTGGTACAGTCCCTGGCCATGGCAGCAGCCCTTTGCCAGGCACAACATATCAGGTCAGTTGCCTGATGCCTGACCTGATCGTATGTGTGTCCATGTTGGCCCAAGTTGTTAACTCTGTGGACAAGGTTGTCCCACAGGACGGTCCATCCCACATATTGTGTTGGCCACAGCCAAGCATCAGCCCATGGTGCTGGATGATGGCACCTGTGATGGCTGCATTTTCTTCTGCAGTATATGTTGGTTGTCTTTGCTGCTGCTTGTCACCTGGAAGACATAAACAGGGAAACACATCACAGGACCTCATACATTGGTCAAAGTTATTTACAGAACCTGCACATCAACGTTGACTATCATAGCCTCCATTTACAACCACATTCATAGCCCTGTCATCTATCAGCAGAGTATGAACCTGCATTGCACTCCTGGTCCTGATGTGTCATGTTCCCCCCAATGAGGGCCAGTACATTGCATAATCCATCATTTATCATTCACCTTTGTGTAGAGGAATGACAGTGGCCATCTTCCTTTTAGATGGGATATCAATGGTGCTCAGGCTTTACTTGTGTACACTGTGTAATGGAGCTCGGAGCATATGCCTGAGTTCATGTAGGATGCAGACAGGAATGCTATCAGGTGCCATGGAGACATACTTTTGTTGACTTTGATTAAGCAGTATGCACCTGCTCCCTGGTGATGACCGGTGGGGTGCAGGTGCTGTGCATATCCATCTATACTGATTGTGGGACAGGGTGATGATGATTGCCCTTACCTTGTCTGCAGCAGTTTGGCTATAGCTATGGTGTGTGTGTATGTGGTGTGATTGATCACCATTACAGGATGAGGTGGGATTTTACCTCTGAGATTGAAGACATATGTGAAGACGGCCTTGTGATTTGCCTTGGTGGATGTGTCTGATTTGTACTCATAATTATCCTTACAGTAATTCACCTGTGACCTTATATGCTCATTCAGACAAAGGGTGACTTGCTTCCAAGTTGGTGCCTGTTCCTACTTGGCCCTGTACAGCCACTATAGCAACTGATTATGTGGTTTGTGTATTGCTGCTGTCCAACAAAGGGCCTTACTTTACCTTGGTGTATGCAGGCTTTGCGAGTAAGGTATTGCTGAGTCCATACAGCTATGTAGGTGCTCATATAGCTGTTTGTAGTAGGCATGGATACAAGGTCATAACACAATTGAACACCTCTCTAGTTTCAACCTGGTAATCATGCTTATTCATGCAACCAGTAGCTGCAGAAATTTATGTTTGTTGGATGCACAGAATCTAAGATTTCACACATGTACAACATGTACAGCTTATTTACCGCATGTTTTGCATCCAATGTCTGCTGTTATGAGGCTTCCAGGTACACCTACTCATACATAGGGTCTATATTAGATTTTCAAAAATTTCATAGAGCGAATCACTATAGGTCGACACCTACTGATCGATCTACGAAATAATCAAGTCTAAAAAAAAAAAAATAAAAACATAGAAACATAAAGTAAAGGGTGTAGGCAGGGATGCAAGCCCCTGCACCCCCCACAACCCCCGCTACTTAAATATACCAACTCTGAGATCGCACTTCAGTGCAATACAGTGTAGCGTGATCTCGGAGTTGGTATATTTAAGTAGCGGGGGGTGTGGAGGGTGCAGGGTGCTGGGTGACATGATTTGCAGCTGTCATGGGTTTTTCCATTCTGTTACATGACTGCAGTGATACCCCTCCACTGTCCAGATGTCTAGACCTGATCTGATGTGTGGCTCATATGTTTTGTCTGTTGGCCACAACAGTTGTGGGTTGCTGAGAAATCACTGAGATGATGTGAGCATTGTCATCAGTAAATTTTGACATTTATTTGTGTTTCAGACCTGAACTCTGTCTGGCATTGTATGTAAAAACTCACCATGCCTCTCTAGCAGACTTCTATGGGTATGACAGCCATATTTCAAAAATGTCACTATTGTTTGTCCTTTATTCCCCCCACCCCCATTTGTCAGGCTTTTTGCAGATATGTTGCAGTAAGAGGTTGGTTATCTGTCTATATATGTCAGTATGAAATATAATATATATATATATATATATATATATATATATATATATATATATATATATATATATTGGTATGTATATATACTTAACTATGTATATAACAGTCCTACAGATATATAATTCCCCCTTATGTTGAATGACTGTTGTGCATGATGTTTGTAAAAACATTACAAATTTCTACAGCTCATATGTATCTATGTTGCTGTGATTGTTGTGTGCAGGGCCCTGGGTTCTGGACTAGGAAATGCTTACTTTTTTTCATTAATGTTAAATGATTACAATGAATGATATGTTTGTAAAAGCATCACAGATTCCTGCCTCTCACATGATGTAGTGGTACTTTGCTGTGATTGTAGTGCACAGCATCCTGGGTTTGAGACTTGGTAGGGCTGATTATTTTGTTGCCGTCAGAACTAGGGCTGATGGAGATGGAGTGATTAAGGCACTTTTAAGCAGTTGTAAGCAGGTTTGTGCAGTTTTGTGTGATGCTAAGTGTTGCTAAGAGATGCTTAAATAAACCCTCTTAGCTTCACTTAGCACTGCTTACTCCCGCTTACACAATGGCTAATTTTCTTTAAAGAAAAGAAAAAAGTGATAAGAAAGAGGTGAAATGGGGGCAAGCAGAGGGTAAAACATTATGAAAATCAGCTAGGGATGTGCAGGATTGGTGTAGAAAAGGACCATAGCTCCATATTTCTTCGGCAGCAACATCTGTGAATTACATGTGTAGAATTTGGAGTTTACATCCTCCACAGGGAGGGATGTTAGTAACAGACATTTGAAGAGTAATCTATGGGTTGATTAATTAGTTTGACTGTACATTGGGACAAAATGTAGAGCTATACATGGGGCAATGTTTTTCTTTTTTGCAGGCTAGATGCCCTTTTTTATTGTCAGAATGGGATGTTGGGGAAGGGCTGTAGGTATGTTTGGGGGGGGTAGGCTGGGTGAGATACATTTCATTTGCAGACAGATAAGACACACAAGATAGCAGACAGGGGCATTATATGACATATGAGGAGGGTAAACAACTTTAACGGGGAGGGTGTTTGGAAATCAGAAGGCCATGAGCCCCCAAATGGATACAGTGGGACTGAGGACCCACCCATGGGCAGTCACCACTGCTCCTTCATAGTCCCGAAGGTGGCTGTGCTGGGGCTGGCCAGGAGGGGTGGCCTGACCCTCGATATTTACCAAGTGGCCCTCAATCAGGTTCAGCTGCCCACCCAACGTGGCTCAAATGGTGCTGTGCACCAAACCCCCAAACTGACTGTGGGTGACAGGCTCCTGTTCGCCCCCGCTCTCGGTTGGATGAGCCCCATCCTCTGAGGCAGTTCCACCCAAAGCTGGTGCAGGACCAGCAGATGAGGAAGTCCCAGGTTGGGTCCCAAACTTGATGGGGCCCGATGCCACAGCCAGATGATGTGGGACAGGGGGATCCGCCGGGATCGGCCTTCCCAAACGTGCTATGGTGTTGAGGTTTTAAAAAATATGTTGGTTAGTCATGAACAACACATTTCAAGATTAGTTATAACCGCATGCATGTGTGTTCCAATTAACTCAATAAAACAGATTTGGAACAGTTGCATAGCAAAATGAACACATGCATAAATGGAACAACAGTATGCATAGTAAAAGCATGCCAGTAACACTGATGGCAACAGGCCAACAACAATGGTATTTGAACAAGGTATGTTAACATGCAACCAATCAAATATACGAACAATAGCAGAACACAAGTCCCAACATTAGGTTTGGAGTAAAACATACCCATAGTTTATAAATTTTTGTATTGTTGCAGATGGGGGGGAGTGGAACAAAAAATCCATTAAGAACTGTTTATGCTTCTGTTTTCCACAACAGTACTGCTCAATACTCTGTGGGTCTGCCCTCACTTTACATCTGCCTATGGCTCATAGCTTCTGTAGCACAAGCATACCTATTAAACTGTCAGCCTGGAATGGTATGGGGCAAAGTGTGACAACTGTGGGTACATGACTAGAGAGGACTCATACATGTCAGGGTTACATATGTGGCACAGGAGGGGTACCCTGAACTGCTGGTTTGTGAGTGTGCTACTGGGATACTTCAACTGGTTTCCTATATGTGTCCAAGGTTACTGGCAGGAGTGACCACTAGCCTTGACAGCCTGACACTTGAGAGACTTATCGGGTAGAGTGCATGTTGTATGTACCTATGCTGCTGTCATTTGCAGGCATGTGGTGAGACAATTGAACAGTTGTACACAGTTTATTAGTATACCCTTCATACAGCTACTACCAACATTTCCTTGCCTTTACAACCTGCAGAGAAAATATCTGTTAACACTACCTGACTCTTTTTACATGTATTCCTGATTCCTTGTGTGCACATATGCACACATCTTAGTACCACTCCCAGGTTTTGAACCATGCCTGTGTGTGCAAAGTTAACAACTAAGCTATTTCTTATCACACTAAGCTACTGGGGAAGTGCTGTTTGTTGCTTCACATGTTTCTGCCTAATAGTCTGTTGGTTAGACAATCTGAACTTGTAATCCTGTGATGCATGCATGAGAGATAGTTATTGTACTGTGCATTAGTCCTTTGGATTACAACAATCTGGAAAGCAAAGGTTAACATAAGGCAATGCTGGATGGAACACAATTTGAAACTTTACACATTACTTTTCAGGGTTCAGAGCTTAGTGCTGTATATATTTCACATTTCAGTTATATATTGTTTTACAGATCTGCCATCTACAGTTTTTCTTACAGCTGGTTCACAGAATAACCTCAGTTAATGTATACTGTCACAGCCACATTTGCTGTGAAGAACCTGTATACATTCTGTATGTCTACAACAACATACCAGAATAAACACAACAGTTTTTGAAGGAATTTTTATTGCACATCAATATTACTCAGTCAAGCTTTTGTATTTATTCACTTTGCACAGTAACAGTATAACTACCAGCAGTAAGCAATGTACTCCTTAGCTATTTGAACAATATACTGCAAAATAGATTTGTACTCACCAGCCTGCCAACACAGCTTCTGCAGTCTGTTGGCATGGGATTCTATGTTCATAGCCCTCTCTGCTGCAGCTGTAGGGAGAGAAACAAACATTATACATACCTGTCTATCACATTCTCAGGCTAGTATTTGCTACAAACTACTTGATAGTGATACTTACTCACTAATGGAGCATTCTGTGCCCATGCATCTTGGATCCCCTGGGCCAAGAGTGCCCCCTTCCTCTGCATTAGGTCAGCATAGTAGTACCTGCTCACCGGTCCAGGAGATGGCAGTAGCACTGGTGAGATAATGTGTGAGACGGTCCCAGGCCTCCGTTTTGTATTGTGAGTCCTGGTACTGGTGCTGCAGCAGTCTCTCATTATGGTTTTAGACAAGGAGTCCAGCCATGACCCTGGACTCCTGAATGCTCCAGCCCTGCACCCAAAAGTGTGCTCCCTCTCCAACACTAGACATGTTCCTGCAGAGATCAAACTAAACAGGTTATGGCTGTATTCCAACCTGCACCATTTAAAGAAGGCCATATTCCCATCCTTTACCATCACTGGACCATTTCAAAGATGCTGAGGACAGTTTAGCAATGCACAAACCTGCTAAGCTGGGTTGCATGGTGCTTAAAGGGGTAATTGCTGAACATTGCTTAACATTGCGCAAATCCATTTAGCTGAGCTGACTGCTGCTTAGCATTCACATTTAAGCAATGCTTACACTGACTAAGCATAGCTGAGCATTGCTAACTCTATGTGCTTTCATTACATTAGCAAGGGGTGTGACTATACTGTATGGGACACTTGTGCATACATGGGTGATTTCACATGTTATATGCACTCACACTTCCATTTTACACCAGCTACACTACCCTGGTTGACAAAAAACAATTACTACATGATTTAAGTTTAAAAAATAATTTAAACACTGTTTTCCCATATAAAAAATAACTTATCTGTCTTGGTACTTGAGCCGTGAACACCTGCATGTAATGCCAGGTCTCTAACCACTACACTATCTCTGTTTAGGAATTTCAACTGTATATTTCTTTTTATTACTTATGGGATGTTTAAGCAATGCTATGCGGAGGGCCATAATGTGCACACCCACTTAACTATGCTTAAACATTCCTTAGCATGTAAAAAAAAAAGATTTATTATATTATTATGTTATAAGTGAGTATTGTGGTTTTCTGACAAGTCACTGAGGACTGCAGTCAGGAAATAACGGCATACATTTGACTTTCAGACTTCTATCCTTTGGAAATTCATGCTACTGCATGACCTGTTTTCTATCAACTTTTTAAGTTTGTGAGGGCAATATTTAAGTAATGTCCCTATTTTTAGGACTCCACCCCACCCCACCCCACCCATTATTTGTGCCTTTGTCCACATTTCCTGCTTTAACAGGTCGCAAGGTGTTGCTTTCCTGCTCCCCTTTGTATTTCAGTGTCCGCGGACACTGAAATAACCATTTATTTCATTTCAGTGTCTGTGCACACTAAAATACTGACATAATATTAGAGAAATTCTCTAATATTATGTCACATTTGTTTTAGAAAGTGCCATACAGCACTTTCCAAGTGCAGGGAGTGTGTTTGAAGTCCATGCACTACTTAAAAATGCCCCCTGCACTTGTTCATGGTTCATGTCCATTTAGCCTTAACAGCAGCGTACTTTCATGAATATGCAAGGTACAATGCTGTGGCTACATGGACATGAACCATTCCATGTAGGAATAGCACTATTCCCGCACAAAGTTTATTGAATCCAGGGGATTATTTTTCTGACTTGCGTTCCAACACACTAAGTGACCATCTGTTGTCTGAGTGCCTACTTTTATGGTATGCCATGATAGGCTTTACTTCATAGGTTCATAGCTAAATAGTAGGTGATCTATTTGCTACTGAGTGATCTTGCTCTGGGACTTTAAAAGCCAACAACTGAACCAATATGTAGTTTTCATGTGCACAGACAATAAAATAGAATTGCAGATTATCAATTTTTGTGGTATTCTGCATATATCAATCAAATATGTTTGCCGCAATCAACACAAGTCACCCAAACTTTAGCAACTAGAAAGGAAATATATTTATTTAGTATGCTCATCAGGCATCAAATCAAAATATTATCAGAATGTCCTGGATGCAGGGTATCAGTGAGTATGACTGGCACCTCAGAAATTCCAATTGCATGCAAGTGAAGTACCAACATTCACTTAAGCAGCTGTTTTGATTTCAGGATAAGCTGCTTGCTGCTTCACCATGTGAAGAAGATCTTTTTTACTTCTTAAATTTGATTAATGTGGTCAACAGTTTGGACACTGCCCAATAGAACTAGCTTTGGCTGTGTGGGAGATGCAGAGATATATTGTAGGACTCCAACGATGTTTCTGTACAAGACTAGTTGTTCAGTGTAGGCTGGTCAGTCATCACGGTGGAGAGAAATTCTTATTCAGGTAGATAGAATAGCCACAATGAAAAATGCCTTATTTCTGGCTCATTACCATATCTCTGAAACTGTGGAAAATCTCACTAACAGCACTTGCATTATTTCAGCAAAGAAAACCTACATGTATGCACATGTTTCCATGTGCACAAATACACACACACACACACAAATACATACACACACACACACACACACACACACACACACACACACACACACACACACACACACACACACACACACACACACACACACACACACACACACAAATGAACACGTGTGTATACAGACTCAGCATCCCATACATTCCATTTTATAACCATGGACAAAGAGGCACACACTTGCAGTCTCTCAGACACTTACAGGCATTGGTTGCCACACAGACAACATCCAGTCATCTCATACACAAACAATCCCCGACATGCTCACTCGTGATCACACAGACACTCATTCATACATTCACATTCGTGATCCAATACATACACACACACACACACACACACACACACACACACACACACACACACACACACACACACACACACACACACACACACACAGGCGAATGAACACTTGTACATACAGACTCAGCATCCCATACATTCCATTTTGTAACCATGGACAAAGAGGCACACACTTGCAGTCTCTGCTTCCCCTACCTACATATTGTACTGTGACCACCAGTGCAGATACACTAACACATGCTCACATGCATCCAGTATCATTATCCCCTACCAAACTCCTTACTGCCCCCACCCAGGCAGACACATTCATTCAGCCTCATTGCCCTACAGATAGTCACAGACACATCAGCACTCATAAATGCAGAAACACAGGTACTCCATGGATTCACTAGTTACCTATACTGCAGGTACTCCCATAGTAATGAATCATTGATCACAGTCTGTTGTCTACATTCACTTTCTCTTACTAGTACAAAATTCTAATCACATGATCGATTCTCTGAATTACTTGGCCAAGTAATGTGTGACCTAAAAACACTTCTGGGGAAATGACATGGCTAATTAGCATTAGTCATTCAACTGAATAGCCACTTTAGCATGCACTGTTTTTCATGAGAGCATTTTCTGCACTAGTATCAAAGGCATAATTACTGTGGGGTGAAGAGCAGCCACCCAAGGTGCCAGAGTATTAGGGGTGTGATCTATGGATCATGAGAGGTCTTCAATGAATACTAGCATTTAGAAATAAATACCAGCGTTGCATTTGCAGTCAGAACTAAAATTCTGTAGCACTCTGTGTGGCATAAACTGTATTAGTTTTTGTCTGATCATCTACTTAAGATTCCAGTACAAAAGTAACAAGTTAGAACTTTGGTTAAAATCTCTATGAGGGGATCAGTGATACAATCATATGCAATGCTACCCTTTTCCAGATAATGCTTTTGCAGTATGCATTCTTTTTGAATCTTGGAGACAGATATGAAAAAATAGATGAACAGTCACATACCCAAGCACACACAGGAAGAGGATAGAGCTTACTCATAGCAGTTCAGCTGTCATGTTTGTTTTCTAATTGCAGTTCCAGGAGAAGTCCATCATGGACAGAAGAATATGTAGACTCTGCACAGGAGGTAAACAGATCAGTACCAAAACTCTGTCATCATCTTGCACGGTGTGTGCCTTAACCAACAAGTCTCTTTGCCACCCAAATGTAGCACTGTCATTTTAATAAGAAACTTAAGGTTGATACAATCACTTCATTTTAATTTCTTCTTGGTAACAAATTTGCAGGATATGAACTGCCTGACTATAGTATTTGAAATACAAGAGTAATGACTTAGCTGGTTCATTTCAAGTGGTGTGTCATTCAGCAGGCTAGATATGCAGTTAGCATGTTGTATGGAGCTTAAATAATTACATAGGTAGTTGTATCTTTTAAATGTACAACTGAAAGTGCTAAATATGTTTGATTACTAAATAAACATACAGTAGCACTAAGGGCACTTGCCTTTTAGTTGAAGAAAGGACCAACATATGGTTTGTCATATGATTGGAGCAGGTAGGTGTTCATATTTGTTTCATTAAGTTGATTTATTGTTTGACATGTTAAAAAAAAATCAGCAACCCAAATCATTGAAGGTTATCGGTCTAGATTTATTACTAATAAAAATACCAGGACAAAAAGATAACCATGAGAAGAAAGGGTGTGAATATCTGAGAATGCTGACCTTTGATCTATCAGTTTGCAAATCATTTGTAATATTATTTGTATATCATTCTGTACTATAATTAAAATTTCTGTTTATATAAACAAACTTTCTGTTCCTTGGCTAATGTAGTAAAATTATTAAGTGAATCCTTGTACAACAAATACATAAGAGCATTAAAATGTACCGGATGAATATCTGGTTGGTGAAGAGACAATTTGCCAACAATAAGTGATAAGAGTTCCTGTCTAACAATTTGCTGGAATCATGAATGGGCTTTATACTGGATTAATGTTACCCATCTCTGAACCTGATGAGTGTGCAATTACAGGCTCAGAAGCATTTTCAAAGTAGCTAATCGCACAGCTTACCCAGGGCATGGATGCAAGTGGTGTTGTCTAAACTTACTGAGGCTATTGATGTGAGTTTGAAGGAATAATCTAGCCATGTCAAGGTGTGCTAAGGGTATAAATATTAAACATGGAATGCGCTAACCTCAGGGACTGGCATGGATGCAAATGCTGGTCTGGAAGGACAGTAAAGATAGCAGTTGTTTGCTTTTCAAGAGATGTATAATATATATATATATATATATATATATATATATATATATATATATATATGTGTGTGTGTGTGTGTGTGTGTGTGTGTGTGTGTGTGTGTGTGTGTGTGTGTCTCTCATTTACTATTGAAAGCTGTTATGAATGTATGTAAAAAGAGCTATCATTTTTGAGCAAACCTAAAGGGATCAGAGTTAATAACTTCAAAGCAGAAATTGAATCAGAAATTTCAAGGTTAATTTTCATTCTCATGAGCTGTCCAAAAGGACAAGAGCACATTTCTGAATGGGACATTAGAGAACTTATTGGAGTCTCAATAAATCAGGATGTATGATAATACATTTAATATTGTTAATAAAAATGCCTGGTAAAAGAAAATTGAATGTGTCTGTTTCATTTTAAAAGAAGAAATTTTAGTAATTGTTTTACAGGAAAGTAAAATAACTGATACAGTATATTCAAAGGAAGTAGTTAAAGCAGTATATTTTTTGCTTCAGAGTATAGTGTTCAACAGCTGATTAGAATGGTCAGTTCTAGTTCATTGGGTTTCAAAAAAAGCTGTCTGATATTAATAGATGAATACAGCTTTATATGACTTAAAGTATGCTTCTGAATCCATCTTATTTATCCATATTAGAAAAGACAAAGTCCAATTGCAGGTTAACAGACATAATAAAATTTAAATGACTTCCAGAGCTTACCATTGCAGATTGTGGAAATTAATGCTGAAACAGCCTACAGATAATTAGAGACAATGATGGTAATTCCAGCTTTTTATCTGATATATCAATTCTACATCTGATTACATAACTACTCGTGTATGAGAATCTTACCTGCCATTGTTGGAAATGCATCCTGTTTGCACATGTCCTGTTAGTGAATGGTCCTTGCTCAGGCAAGCATGTCTGCAGGTCCTGTAAAGCATGAGCGACTGAGTACACTGCATTAAACATGTTGTACTGATACTGGAAACTGTTAGTTGGGTATATGCTGTTATCCAGTGTTTCTAGGTTTTCCTTTCCAGTACACAACTGGAGTCCAACAGTATTTTCTTTATGCTGAGTATTTGTCATGTTTTCATTATCTACCCATTTACAATTGAATGCAAATTCCCAAAATGGCTTCATATAAATATCATTTGGATACTTGGATGAAGTGATACTGTGAAGAAAATCTTTAAGTCCTGGTATATCTCTCTTTGGCTCTGCAAATCCTATTGTGCCATTTAATATTCTCCAGAATTCCTTTTTAGAAAATATAGTTTCATCTATCCAGCCAGAAGATGCTATCCAGACTTTTGCTGTCATATTTTGTGTAGACATTTCTTCCATAATTAATGTTACTTCTGGTGCATATGAAAAAATTATGACGACAACTGCAGAAGAAGTCAGTACAGTCTCTACTAAGGAAAGAATATGCTTCCTTTGGAGATTTGCTGGAATGATCTTAAAGAATGCTACACAAATATCTGCCGTGGCTAATAATTTCTTTAGCTGCTGGCTTCCTTCTACATTAAAATCATCATCTGCATAAAGAATTCCAACCCAGGTCCAATCAAAGTGTTTCAAAAATTCTACAAGGCCAAATCGTTCAGGATATATACTTCCCACGGTACGTAGGAATGAAGGAAACTGATGCTTGTCACTCAGTAGTGGAAGTCCAGCAGCGGGACTGATCTTTTAATCAACAGCAATGAAGAAATTATTTATAAATGTTATGGAAATGATCTGAAAAGTATGACTTTTACTGCTGCAATACTTTAGTACCAACAAATCATTTTTACTATTGCTAAATATCAGTATTAATGATGTGAGGTGAGTTTGAACTTTTTTCTGTATGTGTGACCTTTTCATTTTTGCAAATTTCAAAGATATTGTTCAATAGTCATACAATCTACAGATGCACATTGCTCAGGTCAGATCCATTAGAATGTCAAAGGCAGTCTGTAATAAAATAACACTGGTTTATCTAATTAAAGAAGAATAAGGTTGTATCGTGTTAACTAAAGTGACATTTTCATTTTTACTTTATGAGACATTATTTTGGTAATTGGCATTGTGAGAGAAATACAGTTATCATAATTGGGTTTACATCTGAACTACTGTATGTGCATTACAGTCCCTTTCTCAGGTTGGAGGATGTTTGTGATATAACTTTGATTTTAATAAATATACTTCCATGAAATTTTTGTTTATTTATTGGCATTTATTTTCCATGTTTGTCCAACTGGTCCTACAAAGACATTTTTTTCGTTAGAGGACCACAGAGAAAATCTCTAATACAAAAGTCAACTCACAGGTTCATAGGTAGGTACTAGGCTATCGGCCCTGGGGCCTATACAAGCCCAGCCAAAAAGGTACCCTGGCTTTTACCACCCAAGAAAATTATTTTCCTGTGCCACTGTTGAGCAGAGCCACAGAGGTGATCCCCGGGGTGAATTTCCTATTTCCCATCCAATCATCAAGATTTTTCTTGAAGAGTGCTAATGAGGAGCTTTGTTTGACATAGATAGGTAGTCTGTTCTAGAGTATGGGAAGTCTCTGGGACAGAAATCTATCCCTCCAGCATGTTCTGTTTATTGTGGTGATAAGGTTTAGATCCCTAGAGCGTGTAGCTCGGAGGGATTGGGATTTCTTTAAGTGGAGCATGTCCAACAGCTCTGGGTTTGACATAGCTTTGTATGTTAGGCAGAGATCACCTCTGAGTAGGGAATATGTGACAGAGTATGTGACAGTTAATGATTACACTTGTAGACATAGAAAACAGTATAGAATCATGAAAGATAATTGCAGAATGAGTAAAAGAAAGATATTTACTAAACTACACTGTTGTACTGCAATTGCCCGCTTCACTGTGCCTGTAAAATCAAAATTTATTGCTGTTTTCACTGTTTACAGCACATTTTTTGTTGTTTTCACTATTTGTTAAGTATTTGCCAGTATTTTCTCACAGTTTCAAAGCTATCTGTTCTGCCTGTTCTGGTTTTCCTGCCAAGCAGTGTTTAATTAACTGATCTGTTAACTGTTTAAAACATCCTGTACAGCTTCCTGGCTGACTTTCTACTGTTTTAAAAATTCTTTTCAGGGTCTCACATTTTTTTTTCTGCTGTGTTAAAGATTCTCTAGTGTTTCCTGCTGAATCTAGGGTAGCAAGTAACTGTAGCATAGTCCAGATCCAGGCCTGCTGCTTCTGGAACTGTTTTTAGTGGTTTGTTTGTTCTAAGCATGCTTCCATGCCATTTTGGATTGGAGGGAGCCTATCTGCACTTTTGTGAGAGAATTGTGTTGATTGAACCTGTCTGGTAATGGGAGGCAGGTCTAGGGCTTGGAATATGCATCCTCAGTGGTCCTTTTAAATCGTTTTAGAGTTTTTTTTTTCAAGTTTTAGCTTCTGGTATTTAAACCCTTCATTTCAGCAGTTTGCATGTCACACAGCACTGGGCACTACTGTGCAAATGTGCGCCAATGCTGGACAGTTAAATTCAACAAATTTTCCCTTAAAATCCACACAGAAATATCCATTCACTGAGCTTCTCCATGATTGTTTCTGAAAAGCCACCCATAGTGACAATAGTCTTCAACCTAGCCTTATGGATAGTTGGACTACCCTTGTTTCTCCTGCCAACCTTGTTGACTTGGGTCTCTTGAGGCAGTGTAGC
Organism: Protopterus annectens; assembly: GCF_019279795.1. NCBI lineage: Eukaryota > Metazoa > Chordata > Ceratodontiformes > Protopteridae > Protopterus > Protopterus annectens. Next base: position 235,050,853 of record NC_056739.1, read on the forward strand.
AGTTGCCTCATGTACACTTACAACCCTCTACTAATAACCCAATTTAGTACAAAGTGCAAGAGATGTACTTACACCAAGAATCTAGAATCCATGCTCTCTCTCACTGAAAAAAATAGCACGGAGAAGGTTGTCAACTCACCTGCCACCATATATGCACATAGAACCACTACTCATGCATGTGGTATGCATCAAACACTTAAATTCACATACGCAGAGGTTCTCTAGAAAAACTTACTGAAACACCAGAGACCTCCAAAACATAAGACTGCTAAAGCTAACACAGTCCACATAGCACCCATGACACATAGTAACACCAGTATCTCACCCATCAAGCCCGTAAGGCGTAACACTCATAAACCAAGTTTTCTTGTCATAAGAGACTCAATAGTGAAATACATGGATGTCCCACTCAACAGGTTGCACAAGGAGAAAGTCATGGTCAGCTGTCTGTCCAGTACCAGGATTCATGAAATCACAGATGCACTCAGGTCTCTCAGCAGCAAATACTGTTATGACTTTGTCATAGTTCATGTTGGTGTGAATGACCTGAGATAAACCTTACTGGTCTATATGAAGAGAGACATGGTTGAGCTCTCTGAATATGTGTTCCAGGCAGGTATATCCCTGGCCTTGAGCAGCATAATACCTTCACCTAGAATGATGCCACAGTATATACAAAAAAAATGACATTTCAATAATTGGCTCAGATTTTGGTGTCATTCAAAGGGGGATCCAGTTCCTGTCAGCCTGGGAAGCCATGTTTGACAAACCAGAGACAGTTTGCTCCTGGCACTCCTAGGCTTTCAGCTGCTGACAAAGGCTCTTGCCTCCCCCATAGTGCCTTTTTTTAGGCACAGTCTCAAAAAGAACATTAGCAATGTGAAATTAACCAGTCAGAACAAAATAAGGGTCATGCTGCTAAATGCTAGGAGCTTAAACCAAAAACTGCACTTCCTGGAAGCACTTCTGTCACTAGAAGATGTAGATGCTTGTACAGTCATGGAAACACCTGGTTTAAGGTCTCAGAGAGTACCCCAGGCCATGAAGACTACAATGCCTTCCACACCTTTAGACCACAGAATGAATGTGTGAAAACTGAAGGAGATGGTGCTTCAATCTATATTAGAAATAAATTCATCTCCCATCTAGTTAGACTGGAAAAATCCATGGAGTTACTCCAGGTCAAAGTTATGGTGGGTAAGACCCCCATTTAAGTCTTAGCTAGTTATAAGTTATAGATCCCTCCATGGGTCATGACACCCATGAAGCCTACTTAATCAAGCTAAAGACAATTCAAATTTTACTGAACATACTGATTGTGGAGGAGTTCCATTATCCCAAAATCAACTTGGAAACCTACACTAGCCCAAACTCGCAAGCATTAAAGCTCCTTGACTTTATGAAGTCAAATGCCCTGAAACAAATTGTCCATAGCTTGAAAAGAGGAACAAGCATTCTAGATCTGGTCCTCACCAACTTGCCAAACAGGTGCAGTGCTGCAACTGTTGGACCCTCATTAATTAAAACTGACCAAAAATCAGTCACCTTCAAACTGACACTAACACCAGAATTCACACATGGTGAAATTAAAACTTCATCAAGGCAAACTATACCCTCCCAGGTGAAGGTATAAATGCATTCCAAGCCCCACCCCAAGCTGGAAATGGTAAATATGCCAGAACCTATACTAAAGCCCTGTGAAATCACTTGTATAAGTGTATAAAGTTGGCTGTACCTGAAAAGAATCAAAGCCAGAGCCCCAAGTAAAAACAAGCTGCCATGGTGGACATCCAACATCAACAAAATCTGCAATAAACACAAAAAGTTGCTGTCCAAGAAAACAAAGGTAAGGCCCATACCTCTCAACTGTACAGATTTTTGCAGAATGTCCATATTTTTGCCTCATATTTTTGGTCTGTTTTTTTTTATAAAATTGTGGTTTTCTGGCAATTTAGTGGCAAATCATTAAAGACTGAAGCTAGAAAATAATGACAGACATTTGAATTTCAGACTTTATTCCCTTCAGAAAATTCATTCTAATACTAAACCTGTTATTCTATCTATTTTCTAGGGTTGTAAGAGCAATATTTAAAAATTGTCCCTATTTTTGGGCCTTTGTCCCACTTTTATTTATGTCTTTGTCCAAATTTCTTGCTGTAAGTGGTTGAGAGGTATGGTAAGGCCCCAACAGTGGAAAAGCACCCTCCTCAGTCTCAACAGATAAATAAGACAACTTGTCAAATCCTCCAAGAGCACCTTTGAAAGAAACCTGAGAAGTACTGCCAAGAATAACGATAAAGCCTTTTACAGCTACTTATGTAACCTAAAGGGTAGGACTCAAGCATGTGCAGAACTAGTGGTTAATGGTATCACACACACTGACCACACTGCTAGTGGATAGGTTTGGTGATAATTTCACTCCCTTATCCCCTCCTAACTTACAACAAACCCTCCCCAGACTTCTTCCTCACCCTACATATCTGAAGAGCAGGTTGTCAAAGCCCTGTACAAGGCAAAAAACACAGCCTCTATGTGACCAGATGACATCTCAGGCTGTCTTTCAAACAGACTAAAACATGAACTAGCATCACCACTAAGTACCTTTTTTAATCATAGCCTAACCACAGGCTTTGATCCTGTTGAATTGAGAACAACTACAGTTATGCCCCTCCACAAAGGTGACCTAGCAACAGACGTGGGGAATTACAGACCCATAAGCCTGACTAGCTTCATCTGCAATGCCATAGAACATATCATTATGAACCTCATAAATAAAGACATAGGTGACCTCAAAACCCTGGATCCTACCCAATTCGGCTTTGTGAAAGCAGATTCTATCTGTTAAATCTGGTGGATTTCTTTGAAAGTGTAACCAAGGCCATTGATATTTTGGGGTCTGTGTTTAACTACCATAAAGTGAGTCAGAAGTGGATTCATTGATTTAGTCTTCTTAAAGACCTACTGGACAACATGGAATACATTTTTAATGCATTGCAGTTGTATTGCATGGTGGGTTTCACAGTGAATAAAAGTATACATATACAGTTTGAACAGTTACATTGACACACCTGGTAGGAGGAGATATTAAGAATGAGGGAAGTTTGAATTCTGCAATGGAAGTAATGCAGCAAGCGTTAGGGTGTTTATTTTTTCATAAGCAATACTAATTTGGGCAGAAGTGTTATTATAAGACTGTTGTTTTGGAACCAAATTTTTAAGTGCTTTCTGATGATCATGGTGCAGATATTGTACTTAAAAATACAATTCACAGTATGGTCATTTATAAGGAATATTGTGCATTGTATTATTTTATGATAGGCTAGGTTTGTCCCAGGATATCATATGATATGTTGTGATTTATTGTCTTACTTACAGTCTCAGAGGTTTCACTTTCAAGATAGCTTCACAAAAGAGGGGTGTTACCAAGATGCTGGCTGGTTAACAACACTTTCTCTCAACTCTGCTATCTAATATGCATTTTTCATAGAAAATTTTAAAAACCATGATCAGTTAACATCAAACGTATGGATTAAATATTTCTTACAGTTTCTGAATGACTATTTGCTGATTTTTTCTGTCAAAATTTTCTCAAAAGGGACACATATTTTCTCAAGATGAGATATTCCAAAGGCAGTGTGAAGGACCAGTCTATGAAGAAAGAACAGCAAGCCTCACTTACCATTATGAAATATTTATCCATAAAGATTGATAGAAATGGATATTACTAAAAGAAATGGAACTATTGAAAGAAATGATTTTACAGCACAAATCCCAGATTGCCGGTATGGAAGACTCCCTAAATGACATGGAGGGTAGAGTAACTGAACAACAGCTTCATGTGGAACACCTCTTAAAGCAAAATGCTTTTTTACTCAGTACAGTTGATGATCTACAGAATAGACTGAGAAGGAACAATCTATGTATTTATGGTTTGCCAGAAAAAGCAGAAGTAGACAAGATGATAAACTTTGTCACATCTTGGCTGCCTAGCATCTTAAATCTACAAGAGTCCCTGTTTTTTGGCATAGAGAGGGCTCACAAGTCATTGGCAACTTCCTCATTTCCTAATAAGGCAAACTCTAAATGAAGATCTATGGTTGTATGCTTTCTCTCTTCTCAAGACAAGAAACTTGTGTTAAAAACAGCTCGGGCTAACTCTCCAATTAAGTTTAATGACACCATCACAAGGTTTGATAATGATTACTCATCTACAGTGATTACAAGAAGAAAGGCATGTTTACCATTAATTAAGGAACTTAAAAAAGAAAGATCTTAAAGTTCATCTTTTGTTCCCTGCAAGACTTAATATATTTTTCCAGATGGCACCAAAACCTTTGACACATTGGTCTCAGCTTCTTCATATCTTAAAAAATAACAATATTTTAGATCAAACAAAAGAAATAGATTGCTTTCCCTCCTCACTTAAGTGTCAAGCTGAGAAAGACAACTGGAAAGTAGATGGCAAGAAAAAGAAAAAAAAAACTAAATGATAAATAACTTTTTACCTGATGTCCTTTTTTCTTATTTATATTATTATCTGTTACATATTCAAACTCACCAAAAAGAATTTACACTTTTTTCATAAATCACAAGGAAAAAAGGTAAAAGCTTTTCTATTCTCTTTTCTTCTCACTGGGGTTCATTTACTTTTGTTAAAACGACCATCATTTAAACACATTCAACACAACATTTAACCTTTAGCACAGTATATTAAAATAATATAAATAGTGCCTTATCAATAATCTTAATTCACAGTGATGCAATTTACTAAATATAGATTTGTTAATGTACTGTATAACAGTCTCAGAGGGCTTGTGTGTGTAGGTGGGGGTGAGTTTCAGTTTAAAATTATTAAAATGTATCATTATTATAAAGTAATTGTTACACAGGTTTTAAAATGAACAACATACTGCCTATATATATATATATATATATATATATATATATATATATATATATATATATATATATTCATATATATCTTTAAATCTCTAGTTAAAATGCTTTTATTTTTTTTTTTTATTTTGTGCATTGAGTATATGATTTATACAGCTGAAGTATGTTTAAGTACTTTGTAATGTTATACGTACAGGAGTTATGTGAAAGGGATTACTACAATCTCGAGCCCTAATTTGGAATTGTTCGAAAGTGTTTATTTATCATTTTCTTGGTTTCCACCAAGATCTCATGTTAAAACTCCTTAATTACCTTTTTTTTTTAAGTTTTCCACATGAACTTGAGTGTTTCCATGGTCTAAATCCGTTCAAAAACATGCAGTTTGTTCAAAATGAAACTAAAAGAGTCAGGAACAACACCAACACACTAGCTAGAAAACTAAACTTCAGGTGGGCTAGCTGTCCGGCTATTTAAAGTGATACATACACTTTTTTAATAAAATGGTTTTTCAAGCCTATTTAAACTTATTTATTAGCTACTTTATCTATGTTTAATTTATTTATTCATAATAGACCTAGGCCGGGATTCAGTAATCCTCCGTGTAAGACTAAATAAGTCTTACACGGAAACTGCAGCCTAAGAGTATGACGTCAGCACACCATGCATATTCATAAGGGCGCACTGACTCAACTCTAAGGCTAACAAGGAGCGTGCATGAGTGCAGAGGGCGTGTCAGATTGCCGAACAGTCCAAATATCCACGCCCCTGCAAGTGCCTAAATCTACAAATGTCACCAGACATGAGCGAGTCCGCTCAAATGTGTATATACCCAACACTACACTCCCCCACATTCAAAACCCCTGTACAAATAAAATAAAATGTAAAAAATTTTTTTTTTATTATTCCTGATATAGCGGCCCGTATTTGCACGTGTGTGCATGGGTTTGCCCATTGCTTAGCTACAGTTAGCAGTTTAGACATCGAAGCGGATAATAAAGTACTTATTAAATTAAGCCAAATAGCAATAGCCTAGTGGTAGAGTCTTCGTACAAAAAGGAGGCATTCCCAGTTTGAGTCCCACCACTCCCCATTCCATTTTCTGTATGAAATCTGTGCATAAAAATAATTCCTGACATTTATCTTTTAAATTTTAGTAAAATGCACTTAAATGGCCTATGTAGTAGTGAACGATATTTTATATATACACATATATATATATATATATATATATATATATATATATATATATATATATATATATATTTAAGAAGGTGAAATGGTCATGCATACTGATGAATGCATAAGTAACATATCTTAAGCAATGTGAAGCACTGCTAAGCAACGTTTACCAGTATTAATCACATTTAAGAATAATTGCCCATAGCTTAGCACTGCTTTAACTAGTGCAATGCCTTTGCGTGGAGCTGCGCATCATGCCAACTAGCACAAACAAAACATGTTTGCGTGGAGCTGCGCACCTCACTAACTAGTGCAACATCGGGGAACATCGGGCAACGTAGAGCAACGTTGGGCAAAGTTGAGCAAAGTTGGCTAAACACAGCCACACCTCCTAGCCGGTCAGGCCAGTAGTAAAATAAAAAGCAATGACAGGCCTCGAACCAGGGATTCTGTGCACCATAATCACAGTACTGAACCACTAAGCCATGACAGCTTTTGCTGTTCATGCACTGTCAACATACATATACATATTAATCAAAGTTTACTCAGTGCTAAGCAGGTGTGCACTCAGCTGAGAATTTTCAAAACCGGCCAATCACAAATAAGTGCGGGAAATAAGGCATATTTAAGCTCCATAGGTGGGAATAATTGCCATAACTAGTTGTAGCTCCCATCTGCAGTCAGAATGGCCGGTGTTGGAGAGGGCTCTCATTTTTGAGTGCAACGGTAGGGCATTGAGGAGTCAAAAGTAATGGTTTGGCTCCTCATCCATCATCATGATGCAAGACTCCTGCAGGCCAGTTTCAAGGCACTGAGTACAAAGCGGAAGCCTGGAACCGTCTAGCACATGATCTCACCAGTGCCACAGGCATCCCTCGGACTGATGAGCAGGACAGACACCACTACGCAGACCTGAAGAGATGCAAGCAGGACCAACTGAACCAATGGATACAGGAGGCCAGTGGGAATGAAAATGCCCCACTACTGAGTAGGTAGCCAAGGAATGGAGTATGTAAGAATTGCTATTGTAGTCTAAATTATGGATAGGTATGTCTCAATATCCCCTCATTTACTTCACAGCTGCAGGTGTCCGTGCTGCGAATCAGCAAGCCTATGCAGATAGGCTGATAAGGCTGCGCCACCAGGCAGGTTAGTAATCATTCTGCATGTATTGTTATATAAAATAAGTGAGAGAGCCTGAGTGTTGTAACCCATTAATAAAGGTATTATATGTCTTGAATAAGTCTTCTGCATGCACTGTAATATCAAATAAATGAGAGAGCCTCTAGAAAAGTGTGTACTGTAATTAATAAAGGTATAATTCCTGGAGTGCGTCCGTGTCACTTAGTTTGAAATGTTGCTGTACTCTTGCATTATATAAATAGTACTGTTGTATTAAGCCCTGTGAACCCACACTTGGGCAGGCCCATATAAAGTGGATGAAGGGAGTGCCAGTAGCTGTGAAGCATATATACAGTCCTCAACTGTTGGTTAATGGCTGGCATGTATAGGTAAATCTGGCATAATAAAACTGATAATGTCACCTGAACACATCCAGATATGTAGATATATAAATATAAATAAAATATATAAATACGTAGCAGTAACATCTGCATCCTGAACAATTTGTATGTCAGATACAGGTCAGGTATATAAGGAACTAGCAAAACCCATTTCAGAACTTAATGGACTTTGCCTAGTGTAATAATACATGTAGGGGATATATACCTGCAGTCAATAAGAATGTAGTGTAAACTATAAGTACATATAAGTTGTTAATGGAGGTATCTTTTTACACCCTACTGTGTGTGCATAAACAATGCAATTCCACACCTCAATGGGTATGTCTAATCTCAAAACATTTGTTGGGACATATGTCCTATTGGTTTATAAATATCTGCATTTACTTTGATGCATGTGCCCTGATCAAGCACCACAATCTTGGTGGCCTGTTGCCACCAATCAATCCTGCATGCTGATGGAATGTCCACTGTTGTTCTATATATGCATGTGTTATGCTTGCTGTTCAACTGTTGGAACTCTGGTGTGTTGGGTTAATGGGAATATTACTGCATGCTGTTACAACTAATTTGGAATGCTGTTGGCTGTTACCAACCCATATTGCCATTAAATCCTCCTAAACATAGAACGCATGGGAAGGCCGGTCCCAGCGGACCCACCTGTTCCACCTCAGCTGGCGATGGCACCTGGCAACAGCAGGTCCGGTGCACAGCCCAGGACCTCCTCCTCCATTGGCTCTGTGCCACCTTTGGGTGGAAGCACTGCAGGGGATGGGGCTCACCCCCCCCGTGCAAGCATGGCCAGAGGAGGGCCACCTGTCACCCTCCGAAAGGTCCGTGCTGTGGTGTGTAGGGAGATCCAGCGTTCAGTCGCTGATCCTCTACGCCAGCTCGAGGAAAGAGTGGCATGACTCATGGGTGAGTCTGCCCCTCCTACGCAGCCCCCAGCACAGCCACCCTCTGGGCTGTGAAGGTGCAGTGGTGACTGTCCATGGGTGGGGATCTCAGTTCCACTGTTGCCATCTGTGGGCTCATGGGCTTGCGATTTCCAAACATCCTTCCCCGTCAATGGTGTTCACCCACCCCATGTGTCATATTATGCCCTTGCATGCGTCTTGTTTGTCTTGTCTGTTTACCTCCCCAACCTACCTCCCCAAATATACCTACTTCCCCTAATCCACATTCTATCTCACCTGAAAAAAAAATGGGCAATCTGCTCCCACAAAAACATTACGCCCCATACATAGCTGCCCATTTTGCACACATGTCCGCTGGACACATAAACTGAAATTTAATTGGCAGTACAACATACTTTGTTGTCCTCACCCCTCTCTTAGGGGTGGAAGGTTTCAAATTTCCCTCCAAATTTCTAGTATATGCACAGCTGTTGCTGTTAAAGAAATGGGCAGCTATGGACCTTCCCTACACCCATCCTGCACATCCCTAGCTGTTTTCCCTACTGTCTTTCCCTCTTTGTGCCCCTTTTTCACCACTTTCCTATCTCCCCATTTTCTTTTCTTTCAAAGAAATTAGCGCATGGGTTAGCGGGAGTAAGCACTTTTAAGCAGTCGTTAGCGGGTTTGCGCGAGTGTGCGCTTGTGTGCACTTAGCTAAGTATTGCTAAGCGTTGTGCAAACCCGCGCAACCCACTTACAACTGCTTAAATGTGCCTTAGTCACCCTGCATGTGAGGGCCCTTGTTCTGCTCAGCAGCAAAATAAAACACCACTGTCAGTCTCGAACCCCAGACCTTGGACACACTAGACTGCATGAAGTACCACTAAGCCACAGTAGATATACAGCAGGTTGTTGCTGAAATATATATATATATATATCATGCATCAGAATGAGTGAATGTAAAGGAAAGATAGGAATGCCATAACACAAAACCTGTTCTGTGGAACGTTACCAGCAGTTGTTGTGGAATTGCATTACATGACTGTGATAACAGAACCAGACATTCTAGGAGTAAATAATGTTACAGCAGCACTTTACAACCCCCACACAGTATCATAGCAGGACAGTCCCCACCCAAATGTACAAAATACCTGTGTGTTCAAGGTCCAGCAAGGATGTAGGTAGGCATACTCAGTACTGGAATTGTCAAGTTTTCATGAGCATCCTGTGCTAATATCAACAAAAGAAAAAGCACAAACTGTGCAGAAGTGAGTACATTAATATCCACAGTATAGCAGTTCCCAAACAGTTCATGTGCCAAATGAAAACATCTCAATAACTACGTATGTATGGCAGCTAATTGTATAAGTAGAAAATAAACTACATACTCCCATGTATATTGTGTTAGCATTTGTAGGGGTGAGTACAATTCTACACTGACAACTGTGTACTGGAAGTGGCAACATTCATGTCTGAGTACAACATTCAAATCACTGGCTACACCCCTAGCATCAGTTATAAGAAGTATACCAACCTTCTGACTTACACAACGGTGTCCACAGCAAACAAGCATGGTCCCCACTTTGGAAAGCTGAAAGGGCTACGCCTACCTGACTTAGCAATTTATGGCATTGGGTTGCTATGACAGTGAGTACTGCAAGTACCACACAGCAGGCTGCATGCAATTGCCAAATAGTGGCCAACAATTGGTGCAGAGGCCATCACATGCACATGTGCAGATACCTATAAAAGCAGGCTGTACTTGCTGTCCACACATACAATCATTTCATTGCAGGTACGGAGAGAGAGAGAGAAAGAGCGAGAGAGTGAGATGCAGACAACAGCAACCGAAAAAAAGAAAAAAAGATAAAAAAATATATATATCGAAAGAAAAAGTAATATATTGAAAAAAAAAGATAAAAAAATAATATATTTAAAAAAAATATATATTGAAAAAAATATATTGAAAAAATATATTGAAAAATAAAAAAATATATACTGAAAACTAAATAATATATTGAAAATAAAAAAAATTATATTGAAAAAAAAATCTCGAAAAAAATAAGATATAAAAAATAATTAATTACAAAACACACGGAACTGACAAATACGAACACATACAAAGGAAAGGTATGTAACAGCTATGTATTTACTGGCATGTAGTAGATGTTTTTGAAGAGTACTCTACATAGTTTGAATCATCCATATGTGGCAGCAGTATCTATGCACAGATGCCCTGCATAACTACTGGCATGGAGAAATCAATGTGTAGCTGTGTGCAGTGGGATATGACTGTGACATATGTAGTTCAGCATTAAATGTCAAACATCTGATCCATGTTATCTGTGTTCTGTACAGTAGTGTGTACAATGACTGTTTGGGGGAGTAGCACATACATAGGTTATATAAACATGGATGTGACAGAGTAACAAATGCATGATAGTCATATTAATGTGTAGCTTAGCATTGGCAACAGCTGTACCAGGCTAGTATGCTAATCTAGCATTTGCAGCTATATATACACCCTCTAATATTACTGTGTGCTCACATGTGACACCTGTTCATGTTGCAGCAAGGCCCAACACGTCAGCTGTGAGGTACATGAACTTACAACAGTGTGGACCTTGTGTATGTATGGCACACACATACGGAGAGATCTGTCTGTGTCAGATATATTAGCATCTGTACATGTGCATAGAGCAAGGGACATACTGCAACTGTTTGTGAAGGGTGGACATATATATGTTGTTGAAGGTTGTTATGTGCATATTTCTATGTAGGTTGTAGTGTGTGGCAAAGAACACAGCATACAGTGCTGGTATATGACACGTGGTTATTAAACGCTGTGGGTATGAGTCGTCAGGTTTGCAGTGTTGCAGCCAGTGAGGCCTGCTAAAGCTACATGGGCTGAGAACACCTTCAATGCATTCCGCACAACACTGTGCAATATTATGACATAACTGTATACCTCACAACCTTCGCATAATTGATATCCCCACCATGAAAGGTGGACTGTATATGTGCCTATATGTATATCTATATGTACACCAATGGATGTTTATATGTATGTGTGTGTGTGTGTGTGTGTGTGTGTGTGTGTGTGTGTGTGTGTATTTATATATATATATATATATATATATATATATATATATATATATATATATATATATATATATATATATATATATATATATATATATATAGAGAGAGAGAGAGAGAGAGAGACAGGGTCATATTTACTGCAACAGATGCCTGGTGACAAAGCCATGGACTCAAGCTCAATGTTGACACTGCATTGGCATCCCTTCTTGCAAAAACTCTGTACCCATTAACTACCACATAGGTGGTAGTATACTTAACACCGAAGGTGTGATACGAGACCATGGGACACAGGTGGACAGTAGTCTCTGCTTTGATAATCACAGTGCCACACTAGTCATGTCATCTGTCTACGTGGCACACATCATCACAAAAGGTGTGTCATCCAGGGAAATATAGGTCAGTGTTCCCCTCTACTCATCACACATAAAACCCATTATAGAGTACAATGCCCCATGTGGTATGTACCTCACAAGACATCTACAGCAGCTGGAAAGGACACAGACATACCTCACAAAGAGTAATACCAGCCTCAAATAGATGCCCTATGCAGACCATCTCACAAACCCACAGCTAGACTGTGTCACATACCACCTACCCAGAGGTGACCCCTGCCTAACATACAAAGCTTTGTCAAACCCATAGCTGTTGGACATGCTCCATGTAAACAGATCACAATCCCTATGAGCTACACGCTCGAGGGACCTAAACCTTGTGACCTCAATAAACAGCACATGCTGGAGGGATAGATTCCTATCTCAGAGACATCCCATACTCTGGAACAAACCACCTATCAATAGCAAACAAAGCTCCTAATTAGCAGTCATCATAAATAATCCTGATGATTGTATGGGAGATAGGAAATACACCCTGGGAATCACCTCTGTGGCTCTGCTTGACAGGGCCACGTGAAATGTAATTACTTGTGTGTAAAAGGCCAGGGTAGCATATGGCTAGACTTCTATAGGCCCTAGGGCCAATAGCCTATTACCTACCTATGAAGCGATACACACCCACATGTACTTGTTGCAATAATTGCTATGTGAGGTTGACTGAGTGTGATGGTGAATGTGTTGGTGAATGTGTCAGAGTTCTGTATATGTGTGATAGCTTAGTGGGAAACTGTTTCTGTCATGGTATTATGTGTCCTAGCTGTGATCCAGGCAAAAGATGTGTATGCAATTGCTAGGCAGAAAAAGCAGTATGCCATATGGTCTGACATAGTCCCTTGGTGTCGACTGGGGTGTCCCATTGTAGGCTAAAGCAGTACATGTATGCTTATTGAGTGTTACTGCTGGTGAATCCAACTCCTGTATGAACTGTAGTACTACCTGAAGCTGTATGCCTAAACAGCACAGTATGGTGTATGTCCACATTTCTTGGAACCACTGTTTTGTGTGCTCCCTGTAGTCCTCACATATTACATACCTCAGGCATAAGGTTTTGTAACTACTGACACACAGTACTGTATGGTACACAGGTAAAGGTCATCTGGGTTGCCATACCTTTGTGTCTGGTATGTATGTCTGATGTGTGTGGGTATGCCTGTACCATGGCCTCAGTCATATGTGTGTTACAGGATATAAGTGCGTATCTAGCGACATGTATAGTCTAGTACACCAGTATGCCTCCTATATTAATGAATGTGCCCATATGTTAGGCAGGGGTTTGCCATCAACGACTAGTGTGGTATATTGGTAATACTGTAACTGGACATTACAATCATTGCAATGGATTACATATTTCTTGATGCATTAGCTTGATATATACCTCCTGTGGCTAGGCGGTGCATTGTGTCGCATACAGTGTGCCATGTACTGTTGTACAGTATTACATACTGGTTTATCTTTGTTGCTGTGCAAAACATGGTTTGATATATAGAGTGTGCCAGGCACTGTCAGGCAGTTGGGAGTTGAGCACTGATATGTGGTATTGAAAGTCTGTATCCTCTGACAGCCAATAGGTTGCTATATATGGCAGTTAATTGATATCTATACTTTAGAATGTTAAGAGTGCCACATGACTTGCTCACACATATTGTTTCATTGTCTTCCAGGGTCATGGCCCACCATCATAATCCCACCTATAGCCCAGCAGAGGAGGAACAGATAACAACAAGCCTGGTGCAGCACTATGCCCTGCTGTTCTCCAGAACCAGCCAGGACCAGCATGAGCGGACTGCACTATGGCAAGATCTTGTCCGTTGGGTAAATGATATAGGCATGCATAACCGGACATATGAGCAGGTACGCTATCACTGCAGTGATTTAATTAGACATGTCCGGCAGTGTGCATCTGATATCCATAGACAACAGCTTGCCACAGGTGGTGGGGTAGCCATCCACCCCCCCCTCACCAGAGTGGAGGAGCTGCTCCTGAGCCAGGTGGCTCCTGGCCAACAACAACAACAACAAGTAACATATATCATCATGGAGGCCGGAGCCATCCAGCAAGTTGACATGGAGCGTGCAGGTAGCATGGCATAGCTGTAGACTACTGTTACCTCTATTGGTAGAGCATGCTTATGTGAGGAGATGTGTACTGTGTAGTTAAAATATGTGGTGCCTAGTGTTGTGCAATACTAATAATTAGGAATATAATCTGTAGGCCTGTGACTGTCAACCATTGTACTACTGTAAGATTGCAAACACACAGTAGCAATGCCACATTTGTTGCCACTGACAAACTGTCTCATATCCTTGTAGGTCCCTCTGGTGTAACAGCAAGGCAGCAGACCCATGCTGGTGAGTGTGTTCTACATTTAATATTGCTAATTAAATGTGCATGTCATAGGTGAGGTGTAGGCCATGTACACGTAACACACCTATGCATACTGCATGCTGTGCATGTTTGCTGTGAGACTATGCACATCCCAGTAATGTGGGTAGCTGCCTAAAACACATGCAATACACAGAGCATCCCACACAATTGTGGCAACACTGTAGTGGACATTGGATAGGCAGAGTCGATACACATGAACACAACATACAGAACTTTGTCATACACAGTACATGTTAACATGCTACACATGGCATATTCAGACACCCACTGTAAGGTCACACTCCAGTATCCCAAATGTCATCCACACAGCACACATAATATGCCTGAAAGGTAGATTCCTCTCATGTGGCTGTGCGACACTCTTCAACACATAACACATTCATGTTAGGCAATGCCCCCATTGGGCACCTTACAAACCCATGTAACAACTGGGTGTGAAATGGCGAATGTAGCCATGGTACTGCAGTTCCGGTGCAGCATGGTATGTTCCAGTCTGGCACACATTAGTAGCCTTGAGTGACCACATGATGCTGCATGATGATGGCTCATGGTACTACACCCCATCCAGTTACAGTGACCACAGTACTACACATAGCATTAATTGCTATGCACCTCAATGTTGTGTGTGTGCAAACATATGCACCTATACACAATATGCATAGCAATCATCATTTGTACAAAGTGACACATATATGTCATGTAATGCTATTGAGTGTATAGGTCACATGACACACACTGTGTATGTGTGATGTTTAATGTTGCAGTTGTGTTGTAACATGCCATGTCATGGCTGGCACTGACATGTCCACAATATGTCCTACACTCACCATAACCACTGTACAATGGCTATGTTGAGCAATGGTATTCCATCAGGTATACATGCACCACTCATCCTGTGTGTATACATAGCATGCATGTGCTAAACCTGTGTCTGTAATTATCTGCTAAATACACAGACGCTCTAATAAGAAATGGATATCTATATGACACACAGATACACATCCAGCTATGGTATGTATACCTGTGAGTGATGGTGCACAGGACATTGCAGAGCTTTTGATACTTGCACAGCAATGTTGTGTCCATGTACACATTGTGTTCCAGGGTGAGGCCAATCACTGAACAACAACACACATGCATCAAAGCCATGTATACTGTTATTAGCAAGGGCTGTCTACACTCACACTGCATGCTGTTGAGCAACACACGTCCTGCATGCTGGCACGTGTGATATAACTGTTTGCCTTGTGATACTGTACACCACCATCACCTGCTATTGAGTATGTTCTGGATTGCTGGTGGTGTGTGTGTGTGTGTGTGTGTGTGTGTGTGTGTGTGTGTGTGTGTGTGTGTGTGTGTGTGTGTGTGTGTGTGTGTGTGTGTGTGTGTCTGTTTTAGTGAGGAGTGCATTTGTGTGCATGTGTGCATGTGTGCATGTGTTCATGTGTTCATGTGTGCATGTGTGCATGTGTGCATGTGTTCATGTGTTCATGTGTGCATGTGTACATGTGTGAATATGTGCATGTGTGCATGTGTTCATGTGTGCATGTGTTCATGTGTGCATGTGTGCATGTGTGCCGACATCATGTACAGGTCGTAAAGTGTGTTTCCTGTCTTCCTCTCACAGGTGCTGACTATGGGCTGGTTCACTGCAGCAGGGAAACTGATGTCACTGAGCAAAATATTGATAATGATGATAGGTGTGTTGAGGCACAGGCATGTTTGCCAGGGTCTGTCATTGGGCCACCAATCAACAGTACAAAAGTGTCCACCCCATCCATGCACACAGTCATACTGCCAATACATCCATCACCAATGCCCTTAGCTGAGGGACAGCGTACAGTCAGCATTGGCCAGGACAGTGTGTTATCCATGGCACATGCATCCCGACACAGCAGCCATACCCAGATGTCTGGAAGGGTACCACATAGGCAGATGTCCAGGGGTTCTTGTTGGAGCACTGCTGCTCATCATGCCACTGGCAGATGTGCCACAGGTCTTACAACTCCACGCATGTTCCAGGCTGTCATGGAGGCACAGGCACGTATGGAACAGTACGCCAGACAGGGACTAAGGGCACAGAGGGCACATAACACCACCGTACTTGACAGTATCCATGACCTAGCAGGTGCCATCTGTAATTACACTGAGGTCACTGATAGACGTTGGGGTGAGACATTAGATGCCCTCCACAATATCAGTAGAAAACAGGAAAGGACCACCATGAACTGAAACATAAACCAATTTTATTCCAAGGACATAAAATAAGCAATGTCATGTCCATGTGTCAGGACAGTGTGGGACAGTTGAGTCATCGACGTGGACTTATGCCAGCAACATCAGCAACTGGCAGTCGCCGCGGACGTCCCTCAAGTCACA
Source organism: Protopterus annectens (assembly GCF_019279795.1). Classification (NCBI taxonomy): domain Eukaryota; kingdom Metazoa; phylum Chordata; order Ceratodontiformes; family Protopteridae; genus Protopterus; species Protopterus annectens. The sequence goes on from NC_056739.1 coordinate 235,067,603, forward strand.
GCCACTCCCGTAGTGCCAGTACCAGCCCCAGCAATGTAGGGGGTGGGCTGTCCATAGAACATCTTAGAAGACCACGTGTACGTGGCTCTGGACAGTCCCAGCAGGGACCTGGGTCCAGTGTACATCCATCTACCTCTGGGGATAGTACCCAGTCTGGCTTAGTACCTGATAGTGTCAGTAGCACTCCTGCCAGGCACAGGTACCGTATCCATGGCCAGAGACGGTGATCTGTAAATCCTGGCTGGTACAGTCTGTGGCTGTCCCACAAATATCCGTATATGGCAGCCACATGGTGGAACTGTGTGCATACAGACACACACACACACATAAACCAGAGACCTAGGGCTAACACATACCCACATACATTACATCAACATTGGCCCATAGCAGTACTCTTGCCCCCCCCCACACACACACACACACATACATGTCGATTGTATGGCTCACTGTAGGCCTCTGACAAACCAACAACACACCCTGTGCATATGATGAAACCTGTGCCACCTCCTGTCTTCTGTAACATTGATGCAGGAACAGGCTACCATGGTGCTGATGCACAGGGTGACGTTATAGCAGTATAGTAATGTTAGCATGTTGTCAGCAGTAGAGTGTAATGATATGCTTGAAGGTGTAGCTGAGCAGGCATGATGCATTAAAGCTATGATTGTCAATCTAGTATTGTTTACACCAGAGTTAGTTCCAATAGTGTATTGTCTGCCTACGTGCCACTTGGCTGATGTGTGTAGTATTGGCAGCATGTGTTAGAGAGTGGACAGTATGTGTGGGATGTGTGTAGCACAGATTTGCAGGTGTACATTTGTGAACATGGTGGAGGTGCACTGTCTGCATGTACATGCATATTGGACACATGGGCAGGGTGACATGCCCTGTATTACACAGTAACATTCCATAGTTTCTATTGGTGGCCAGTATGCATTGTACTACACACATTTCGGAACTTGACTACACATGTGTGTATGACATGGTTTGACACTGTGCTGTGGGTGATACTGTCACTATCTGTCATTGTTTTGCATTCTGGCAGTATACATAACTTCAACAGCCTGACCATAACCAGTCTTTAGATGATGTCTTGACAACTGACACACAGATGTAGGACACACAGTAACATTTGGATCCTTCAGGTACTATAATATGCCAGTAACCAGTGGTATTCACCTGCACCCATTACTGAGACCACTCCTGTTTGGCATATAGCTCTCTTAGGTACAAACAGTCACAGTAGGGATATGTCCATCCACATCTGGTAATGCATACTGTGGCCTATAATGCATTCTCCAGATGACACACACATCCTCCACAAGGGTATCATACAGACAGATACCTGTTGTCAAACCCATGCTGTAAAGCTATAAGCCAAACTAAGCATAGTCATCCACCTTTATGGAACATAGTATCCCCACAGTACCACATAGGTAGTAGCCAACAACATGATGAACAGGTGCCGATGTGTACATGCAACCAAGTGTTACGTCATCTCTCCTTTGATAATCACATTTCCAAAGGTATTTTGAAATCCCTCGGTGGATCACATAAGCAATAAGGGGTCTGCATGCATATCCACAAAGGTTGTTGTACACCTATAATGAATAGCCATCATTGACAGACTTTGCTGCATTTGAACAGGTCTGACATATACCTCGGCCATAAGCCCTCACTCACACAATTCAATAGAAACCGTAATGAGTGTGTGTGACACAGATGACCTAGGCCAGGGATCACTGCAGTGGCTGGCCTTGTCACAAGTATACAGATGTGACCTAAGGTCTGGAAAGCAGCAGCACAGTCTGGCAAAGATGACAGATGTGTTCTTGGAGAAAGCAGGGTTCCCACGCATGCAATAATTGAGGTAACATGTACGTATATGTATTTGCCACACAGCTACCTCACATGAGCAATGCATACTGATATGTCATACAGTAGTAAAAGCAAAACCCACAACACATTGACCAGCAGTGTCACACACATACAGCACACACACTCACCAAGTGCAGGATTCAAACCCCTACCTAACTACTTCATGATAGCAGAGGAATACACATTAACACAACATGCTGTACACATTATTGGGAGGTCTCTTTTCCACAGGTATATTTGTAGGATGGTGACATCATCAGACTTGACAAAGATTAGTATACCACTTTTAAGGTGTTTTACTACTCTGCAAAATGGTTGCTCTTCCCCAAGGAGACCATACACAAACACACTTGTCAAGTGCAGGATTCAAACCCATACCTAACTACTTCATGATACTAGAGGAGTATGCATTAACACAACACGCTATACACATTACGGAGTGTTTTTTTTTTTCACAGGTATATTTGTAGGATGGTGACATCAACAGACTTGACAAAGATAAGTATACCACTTGTAAGGTGTTCTACTACTCTACAAAAAGGTTGCTCCTCTCCAAGGAAATTACACACAAACACACAGTTGTTAAGTGCAGGAGTCAAACCCCTACCTACTTCATGATACTAGAGGAGTATGCATTAACACAACATGTTATACACATTATTGGGAGTTCTCTTTTCCACAGGTATATTTGTAGGATGGTGACATCATCAGACTTGAGAAAGATAAGTATACCACTTGTAAGGTGTTCTACTACTCTCCAGTAAGGTTGCTCCTCTCCAAGGTAATTACACACAAACAGTTGTCAAGTGCAGGATTAAACCCCCTTCCTAACTACTTCATGATACTAGAATAGTATGCATTAACACGTCACGCTATGCACATTACTGGGAAGTCTCTTTTCCACAGGTATATTTGTAGGATGGTGACATCATCAGACTTGACAAAGATTAGTATACCACTTTTAAGGTGTTTTACTACTCTCCAAAAAGGTTGCTCCTCCCCAAGGAGACCACACACAAACACTTGTCAAGTACAGGATTCAAACCCCTACCTAACTGCTTTATGATACTAAAGGAGTACATTTACACAATGCGCTCTACACATTACTGTGAGTTCTCCTTTCCACAGGTTTATTTGTAGGATGGTGACATCATCAGACTATAAAAAGTGTGTTACATTAGGTGACATTAGGTGGGCTACATAGAAGGAATGTCTAAACACTTTGGCCATGTGATCATCAAAGGAGAGTTTACTATCTACCCGTGTCCCCAGGGCCATAATGACTTTCTCCGTATATACTGGATTACCACCTGTGTGGTAATTTATGTGCACTTTGTTTTACCCAAAGGGGATGACTATGCATTCTTTGGCATTCAGCTGAGGGTATTGTTTTGACACCAGGTATTTGTCTCTGTAAGACACTTCTGGAGGATGTCTGTGTCAGCCGTAGAGTCAATTATGGACCACAGTTAGCAGTCATCTGAAAACCTGTTCAGCCATACACCTCCCGTGCTTGCCTGTTCCTCTGAGCAGTATCTACTGAACAGGTGGGGTCCCAGGACCAAGACCTGTGGGATGCCATTTGTGACTGGCTTAGAGTCGGACATGGCACCCGCAACTGTGAACATGTGTGTTTGATCTGTGAGCCACTTGGCCACCCATCCTGTGACATAGCTGTTAATGTTCAAGCTGGTACACTTGTCCATGATGACAGAGTGGGGAATGGTGTTGAAAGTCCTTAGTGAGGTCCAGGTGGGCTGTGTGGACTACTTTCACCTCCATCTATGTCCTTGGTAACTGTTTGAAATAAGTCAACTAGGTTTAGGAGCCAGGATCTGCCTTTAACAAGGTGAAGTTGTGTAGAGTCCAGTGTCTGGAGGTATCCAATGTCTCCTTTTATGGGTTCCATGACAATTTGCTCAATAGCTTTGTAGACCAGGCTGAGTAGACATATAGGGCAATGGTTTCCAGGTTCGGTTGTGGCACCCCCTTTGTGGAGCTGGATGACTGTTAGTGCATGCCATTCTTTGGGTACATAGCCTGTGGTACACTTGAGTCTGGACAGTGAATGTAGGTGAGGGTGTTGTTCCTTTTGGGCCTAGTGTAAGACTCAGCCTGGGACACCATCTAGTCCCATTGATGCTGTGTTCTTAGCTTTGGAGAGGGCTGTCTTTACCTGCATGTCCATGAAGTCTGGGGCCCTGCATCCTTCTGTGATGGACACAGGCCCTTTTGGGGGGGATGGGGGGGTTTACACTGAACTTGTCCCCCAGGATGTGGGCAATGAAAGTTGGTTCAGTGTATTTCTTGCCATTTTTCAGTAGCTGACAGCATATTTGGAAGTTGACATCTACATGTCTGGTATATCTACCGAAGGCTTTGTGGTTGTTATTCCTACATTCCTTAGCTATTTGTCTTTAGAAACACTGTCCTTGGATTATTTTATGAGCGATCATTGTTTCTTCCTAATAATGATCAGTGATGCCTTTCCTTTAGTGAAGTTGGCTCTATCATGTGTTTGTTTCCTTCTTCTGTTGTCTAGCTTATTTATGGGCAACAACTACCTGATTGTTGTCTTATTTTTGGAGGAGTACATCTTGGTTTTATTTGTGATGTCTCATTCCATGCATCCCTGTGGATTCTCATAGGATGCACTTGTAAATGATTTGGCAGATTGTATACCATTATCCTATAGCAAGAGGTCTTTGGAACGTTCCACTTTGGTCTTGGGAAGTGTGTAGTTTGCTTTTGAAAAGGTCTTCACAGTGGTTTCATTGACTGGGTGGGGGGGGACGGGATGTGGATGTCCATTGTGATTACTTTATGATCTGATATTACCAGCGAGGGGTTTACCTCTGTTGTGGAACACTGGTACCCCATATTGGTGATGATCATGTCCAGTATGTTGTCACATCTAGTGGGCATGGTGACCAGCTGTCCCAGGGTGTTAGAGTTTTTAAACTTTAGGAAACATTGGGCAAAGGACGTACACGAGTAATTCTCCCACTCAGTGTTTGGGTAGTTGTAATCTCCTCATATAATGGTGTTTAATAGGACCTTTATATTTTCCACTGTTCTCAGGAATACTGAGTGAGGTTCCTGAGACAAGGTAGGTGATCTGTAGCAGGCTACAATCTGATGAGCAGCTTTGCCCAATGTTAGTTTCACTTGCATGGTCTCCAAGGCCTCATGCTGTGCCACTAACCTGAAGGTGTGGGTATCCATAAGGTAAATGGGTACACCCCTTCCTTTTGCATTTCACTCGTGGTTTTGGTCCGAAGGTCAGAGGGATTGTGAGTGTTTTACGTGGAGCATGTCCAACAGCTCTGTGTTTGACATAGCTTTGTATGTTAGGCAGTGAACACCTCTGAGTAGGAGATATGCAAGGGAGTATGGATGGAGCATTTTCAGATGGTCTGTGTATGGCATGTATTTCAGGCTGCTAATGCTCTTTGTGAGGTATTGCTGCAGGCTTTCCAGTTGTTGTAGTTGTCTTGTGAGGTACATAACAAAAGTGGTGTACTCTATTATAGTTCTAGTGAGTGATGAGTAGAGGGGAACAATGTCCTCTTCTATTCTGCATGAGACACATTTTGTGATGAGGTGTGCCACATAGGAGGGTTTCCTGACTACTGTGGGGATGTGATTATCGCAGTTGTGTCCACTGTCCACCTGTGACCCAAGGTCTCTTGTTACACTTTCAGTGTTAAGTATACTACCACCTATGTTGTAGTTCTTGGCTACAGAGTTTTTAACAAAGTTGATGACAATGCACCTTTTGGCATTGAGCTAGAGCCCATGGCTTTGACAACAGCCATCTATCTCAGTGAGGCCCTTTTGTAGGATGTCCACATCTTTAGTGTTTACAATTATGGCTCCTAGTTTGCAGTCCTCTGGAAACTTCATTAGCCACAGACCTTCCATGTTAAAGTTTACATCAGGGAAGTAGATGCTAAACAGGACAAGACACAGGACTGGACCCTGTGGTACTGCACTCATCACTGGTCCAAAGTCATACTTGGAGTCTGCTACTTTCACAGTGTGTGTTCTGTCAGTAAGCCTGTTGACAACCCATCTTGTGACATAGCAATGTATACCTAGTTTAGTCAGTTTATCTATATTTCCAGAGTGTGGGGTGGTGTTGTAAGCCGTGGCAGTATCTACATAGGCTGTGTGAACCACCTTACCCTTGTCTACGGTTCTGGTGACTGCTTCAATGTCATCTATCAGGTTTAGATGATATGATATGCATTTTACAAACCCAAAATGGTTGTGGTCCATGGCTTGGGGATTACCAATGTAAATTTTTATAAGTTGTATGATGATACATTCCATGGCCTTGAAGAGTGGGCTCATCAGGCTAATGGGGCACTAGTTCCTGAGGTCCGTGGTGTCTCCACCCTTGTGTAGTGGGATAACTGTCACTGTGCACCATTCAGCAGGCACAAAGCATGAGGTGAGGCTATGACTGCACATGGTATGTCAGTGTGGTGCCTGTTCATTCTGTGGTTTGTGTAGAACACAGCCTGGGAAGTTATCTGGTCCCATGGCTGCTGTGATATTGGGTTTGGTGAGTGTTTTTTACCTGTGCAGCCATGATGACAGCAACTTTGCAGTCTTCCATTATGGAGATGTGCTCTTTCATGGGTGAGAGGGGGGTAAAGTTAACACTGATCCTATCTGCCAGGATGTTGACAATATCAGTTGGGTCTGTATATTTAGTGCCATTGAGCTGTAACTCAGAACACATCTGAGTATAGCCATGACATGGACCTGTCTGTTGGGCAGAGATCTCCTGAGTAGACAGTATGTAACAGAGCACAGATTGGGTTACATTCAGTCTTGTTGCATGGGGCAACTATTTGAGGCCAGTAATCCTCTTGTTAAGGTACTTCAGTGGTCTTTCTGGCTGCTTAACGTGCCTAGTCAGATTCATCGCAAGTGTGTTGTGGTACTCTCTGATGGGTCTGATGACTGCTGAGTAGTGGGACCCTCCTTTGACATACAGGCACAGACCTTGGCAGTTTGTGTGAACATTGCATGATTTTCTGACAACTTTGTGAATGTGTTTCTGGAAGTAGAGATGACTATCCACATTTGTCCATAGATCCCTTATTATCACATCCATATTTAGCCTAAGTGTATGAGCATGCCCAGTATGACCTTTCAGTATGTTGCTGCCTGACATTTGCTTTGTTTCTTTAAGTGTGTTAGCATGCCCAGTATGACCTTTCAGTATGTTGTTGCCTGACATTTGCATTGTTTATTTAAGTGTGTGAGCATGCCCAGTATGACCTTTCAGTGTGATGCTGAATGAAATCCCCTACATTTGTTGGAGTGTGTGAGCACCCGGTATAGACATTTATACTATATGTGTACGGAAAATTAAGTTGTGTTTTTACAGCAGGGATCACCTTTGTGTTATAGATCAACAGGGATCATGCTGTGCCTGCAGGGCTTCCATGAGACACTTTGCATAGACTTATCAACATTTCTACGTACAGGGGGGACAGCTATTCTTTGTACATTTCTACCTGGGGGCACACATGATTGTTACTGTAGGTGTACATAGGATGAGGGTTTCACCTGACACTTGTACACATTTGCTATGCCTGCACTGCTATGTACAGTACACCATTTCAGTCTGTACTTTTGCCTATCGTACTGGCTTGAGGCATACTACTGTACTACAGATCCTAGCGTCCAATGTCACGTATATTAGATTACGACTTCATAGCCTACACAACCCACATCACACCGCCTGGCCTGATGTTCTCTGTCTGCATAGACCTGTGGCGGAGGTTACCCATATGCCTCTTTAGGGGCATGATACAGCATTTCTTTGTGTTTGCATTAGTGTACAATTGTCCTGCTGTGTCTGTGCCACTGAAATGCTATCATGGCTTAGTGGTTCAGTGCTGTGACTATAGTGCACAGTAACCTGGGTTTGAGCCCTGTCACTGCTTTTTATTTTCATGCTGGGCAGACCAGACTGCTTAAGGAACTGTAAAGCAAATATGAGCATGTTTTCCTCACTTTGCTCAACTTTGCCTGACCTTGCCCAACATTGCTCAACATTGCCCGATGTTGTGCTAGTTAGTACGGGCAATTTTGTTTACATATACTAAATATTGGTAAAAGCTGCTTAGCACTGCTTTATATTGCTTAAAACATGGCAATCATGCCTCAGGTGGTGCTGCAGGGCTGCCTATGTCGGATGCACATACTACACTCCCTATACAGGTTTGGAAACAGGTAGTGTCAAATTAGGCATACCTTTTATTTTATGTGCGAGTCAGAGAGAGGTATCATTTCCAGGGTTCCTACTGAGCCAGTGTATGTGCTATGCATTGCCTCTTTGCCAAGGCCAAGGCATACTGGGCACGCCTCCTTCTGCCTACTGGGGCAGGCTCAGGTTGTTCCTCCTCCGAGTCATGCTGTGCCTGTGCTGGCCTTGGCAATGGTGGGGGGCTGTTTGGCCCTGTCTCATGCTGTTCCTGTTGCAGCTGTTTTTGCAGGATCATATTGTGTAGCATGGCACATACCATGACAATTTGGGTACATGTAGTTGGTGAGTACTGCAAGGCTCCACCAGATGTGTCCAGGCACCGGAACCGTGACTTGAGCATCCCAAACACACGCTCGATTACATTTTGTGTTTGTGCGTGTGCCTCATTATGGAGTTCTTGTTCAGGTGTGTGTGCATTTCTGATGGGTGTCATCAGCCACGGCTCCAGTGCGTATCCAGCATCCCCCACTAGGTGACCGTCAGGGATGTCTCCATTGGCAAATGTCTGGCACAGCTGCATCAGATGCCAGATATGGGAATCGTGGTAGCTTCCAGGGCAGCCAGCACACACATTCAGTATTGTGCCCTGGGCATCGCACACGACCTGGCAGTTGATGGAGTGGAAGCCCTTGCAGTCGATGTAGGCCCTACCCCGCTCACTGGCTGGTGCTTTGATGTGTATGTGCATGCAGTCAATTGCACCCACTACCTCAGGGTATTCCGCTATTTGCTGGAAGAGACGCATATTGCTGGCCAATACCTCACAGGAATTGGGGAAATATACATGATCACCGACATGTGCTGACATGGCATTCAGGAACTGGTGCAGTACCCTGGATGTTGATGCCTGTGAAATCCCCATCATATCACCAGTTGGTCTCTGGAAGGTACCTTTTGCTAGTATTCTTAGGCCAACACATACCTTGGTTTCCACTAGGATGGGTTCCTCTCTGTTGGTTCTGTGTGTGAGGTGCGGCGTGCACAGCTCAACAATTTGATGCAGGAGGTCTCTGTCCACTCTATAGCGCTCCACTATCTCCAGCTCATGTAGCCTCTGGTAGGTTACCCTGGGTTTGTACACTCTTCTCCGTCTCCTCACTGTGGGTTGCTCAGCAGCATTTGCAATGGCACCACCCTCAGCATCTTGCACATGTTGCCTTATAATAGCAATGGCATTCCCTAACATTTTTTTGTCTCAGTTAAGCTTTTTAAGTTTTCACTTCTCTTTGTAGACTGCAATGTTGCAGTGATTCTGAGAAAAACATGCGGGAATGTTGTTTGCAGAGTTTTAAGTGCTGGGCTGGGCTGGGCTAGTGTACTGCCTGTGGAATTGGCTGATTCTGATTGATTTCACCTGGCAGCTCTGCTAGTTCTCCTTAGTTCATTTCCTACTACTTCTTTTCCTTCCTTTTCCCTTTCTGTTTCCACAGGGGGCAGCACCATGCAAACAAGCGCAAACACGTGCACACAAGTGCATACGTGCACACACAGGCTTACACAAGCTTACACAGGCTTAGGCAGGTGCACATTTGGGCACACAGGCTTAGACAGCCTTACACAGGCTTACATGGGTGCACACATGCACACACAGGCTTAGATGGATTTACAGCCGCGCACATGCATGCACACAGTGTAAGCAGCTTTGCAAGAAACTTTGGTGATATCCATGGTGTACACTTTTGGTTTCTGGGTTTCAGTTAAGACAACTGTAGACATGCCTTTTCCAGTCCTGAGTAACTCACAGCAAACACATGCCACTCTGCTCCAATAAGCTTACAGTCTTTCATACATACCCCCTCATGATGTCACCTAATTTCTACTCTGTTACTCCCTTAATCCTATTAATGCTTGGTTACATCTCTCAGACTGAGCTTCCCCCCTTAGCAACCACTACTCAGTAGCCATGTTGTCTACAGCCTGCCATTCACCTGCATGGCAGAAGAATATTTTTAATAAAATGCCCTTTTTTGGCTTTTATTTTTTTTAAGGTTTTTAGAGTGCCGCACATTTGCGCGGCACTGCGCTACGCTTAAACATCGGAGATCGAGGAAAAAAATATATTTTTTATTATTTTGCAATGGATAAAAATGCCAATGGCTTTATATTTGCCCATTGGTATGCTTCCTCAACTGGATGCATCCTTTATTTGGAGCTGTCATAGCTCCATTTTGCTATTTGCAGAACGGTACTCTGTTACCAATGGAGTACATTTCTGCAAATAAAACTACTCTTACTCAGACAGGTTATTGTTTCCTGGATCACAAATTTACCTCATTTGCATAGCATTCAGCAGCAAATTAGGTAATTTGCATAACCTAACACTGTCCGTGCAAGAGTAGTTTTAGGAGCTCTCATACACGCCCCTGCCGGCTGTTCCTGGATTGCTCGGCAGACATATTGGCTATCTGGAGTCTTACTCTGCTCTTAGACTCCGTGCAAGCCTTTGTGAATCCGGCCCCTAGTTCGTTTTTGGCTTTTAATATCAACAGTAAAAATAATGTTAAGACTATTATTTTTTTAACCTTTTTAGAAATTAAGAGTGATACATGTGGGATATTAAACATATTTGTTATAGTCACTGCAATTTAATTTAAGTTTATTAAGTATGTATTTAAGTGGTGGTATTTTTATTATAAGGGGACTGTTTTTCTGTACATGACAATTAGATAACTACTAGTAATAATTATTTACCTTTTGTTAGCATATAATGTTATTAGATAGTCAGACCTGGGGAATGGTTGGCATAGGTTTTAGAGGCTTCACATGGATGGATTGGTAATTCAAGTGAAAGGGTTCCTTTTTTCTCTGTAGATTGTACAAAGTGTTTTTTAGTTCAATATTTAATGTTTTAGCTTTATTTTATTTTTTGGGTGCCTAAATATATTAATAATATTGTTGTACCACAAGCAAAGTCATTCTATCTATATGGATATATCTTTCTTATTTTTTTTCTCTCTGATTATGCCACTTAAATATACCTGGAAATTCTGTAAACCATAATTTGGTTATGAATGCATCTCCTTTAATGTAAATTGTTTAAATAATAGTTGTAAAAGAAGAAGTTTGATTAAATACTTAATAATTTTCAATCCACAACTTATATTTTTACAAGAGACACACCTTTTACAAGCAGGCAAACAAATTTAGTATTAGTAATTATTCATTTTTGACAAGTTCACATCATAAACAAAAGATGAGGTGTAATGATTTTATGGAAGAACTCAACCATAATACTTAAGGTTATAACTACTTATCAAGACAGTTCAGGGATGCTTTGTTTGGTTACTTTACAAATGAATGGGAAAATACATACCTTAGTGAATCTTTACAGTATCCCTGGATTAGGAGATGAGGTAGTTAAACAACAAATAGAAGACATAATACGATACTCAAAAGGAAATATACTATTAGCTGGACATTTTAATTGTATAATGGATGATGCCTACACTAGCACTATAAATATACATAGGAAAACAGCTACTTCAAAGGCATTGACTGCATTCATGGACATGTTTAATCTAGTTGACATAAATGAATATGCTGAACCAGATTCACTATTGTATATGTTTTATTCAAATAGACATGGTTCTCATTCAAGAATTGATAATGTCTATATATCAAGATAATTAAATATAAAGCTTGACAAGGTTAAGGTAATTTAATGTCCCCTTTCAAACCAAAATGCACTTATATTTGACTTAGATGTAGATACAAGACAAAGGGTTCCTATTACTAGAATGCCATCTTGCATAACAAGTTTAAAAGATTCTAAGGAATTTTATACCAGGGAAATACATTCATTTCTTGAGTCAAACCTAAATGGAGTCACCTCAGAGGTATATGTATGGGACTCATTGAAGTCTTATTTATGTGGAAAAGTGTTAACCTGGTACATTAATAAGAGGAAGGAATGGAATAAAGAACTGTTGGAGTTACAAACAGTTATTGATGAGTTAAAAGTTAACATTCAAAAAGGGATGAAGCATCTAACCAAGTTACTGGAAGTTAAAAAAAAATAGAAATATTACATCACAAAACCATGATTGATTTAATTGATTAGATTTGTTTCTTATATAATGAATCCAAGATATCGGAAAAAAATAGCCAATAGAACTAAAAAGATAATAACATCACATCAGATAAAGGAAGTATATATGCCAGGTACTAAGAAGAAAGTGTCAGATTTAAAGGGAGCATTTAAGTGCTTTTCTTCAGACAAATATAAAAATTAAGTTACAGTTAAGTTAATTGATAAAGAAATAACAATGTTTTAACTTTAAACACAAATCAATAAATTAAAGCTTAATAAAGCACCTGGGATGGATAATATTATACCAGAAATGTCTAAACTTCTACTAAAGGAAGCTTTAGTTTTGATGTTAAAAGTGTTTAACTTAGTAAAGGATGGTACAGCTATACCTCCATCTTGGAAGTATACAGTAATATTGGGTCTATATCACATTATCGAACTTCCAAAATATCGAACACCATAAGCTCGAACTTGGAAGCTCGAAATGTGATATAATTGAAACCTCAGAACAGCAAATTTTTTCCCAGGGAAAAATTTGCTGTTCCAAGAAACACACACACAACACAAGCACACCAAAAACCTATGTCTAATGTGGGGGGCTTCACCCCCCCACACCCCTGACATGGGGGGGCTGTACCCCCCACACCCACCCTACTTAAATATACCAACTCCGAGATCACACCACAGTGGACGTAATAGCGAGGCCGCAGAACAGCACACCAAATTCTTGCCCTGGGTAAGAATTTGGTGTTCCACGGCTTCAATACTATCAGCATTCATGGTTTCAAGTTCGATGTAATGCCATTCATGATTATCCACTTTCGAGGTTATGATATACACCCATAATATCACCTATTTTGAAATCTGAAAGAAGTGCTGCTGAATGCTCCTCTTATACACCAATATCTCTTTTGAATGCTGATTATAAACTGTTCATGACAGTTCATGCAGAGAGAATTAAGCAATTGCTTCCTTTATTAATCGATAAAGATCAAACAGGTTTTATTAAGAACGGAAACACTTATGACAACATTGAAGTAATACTTTCACTAACTGATTATGTAGATCTTACAAAGAGGACCAAAACCCTAGTGAATCTACACATAAACATTGCCTTCATTTTAGTTGACTGGACCTATTTAATGATAGCTTTAGAAAAATATGGTTTCTCTCTTAAGTTTATTGAGTTAATTAAATCACTTTATGAGAAATCGTCAGCATATGTCAAGACTGAGTCATGTCTCTCTACAGCTATATCAATTACTAGAGGCACAAAGCAAGGTTGCCCTTTAGCTCCTCTGTTGTTTGCTTTAGTTATAAAACTCTTTCCATACTATATTAGAAGGAATTCAAGCATTAAAGGTTTACAGAGTGGGAATAACCTAGAAATGAAGGTTCAGCTATTGATGATGATGTCTTGTTTACTCTAGATGACAATGTTAGCTCATTAGATGCTTCATTGAAGTCGATTGAGCACTTTCAGTCTGTCTCTGGACTTAAATTCAATAGAAATAAAACAAAATTGTTGTTATTGAACTCTGACAAAATGAATTTGAATAAGAAATTATCTCAATATCTTGTTTCTGATAATAAAATTAAATGTTTAGTGGGGTTATTAATTAAAGATACAAGTTAGACAATATCTCTAAACTATAATAATATTTTAAATGATATAAATGTCTCATACAAAAATGGAATAAATTATTTTTTACAATGGAGGACAAATTATACATAATTAAAATGATCATCGTTCAGAAATTATTATATTTTATTCAAACATTTTTTATTCCCCCTTCTAAACAATACATAAATCAGTTTAACAAGTTGATGTTAAACTTTCTATGGTTTAATAGTAGACACAGGATAGATAATCATCACCTGAATGACTGGGAAGAAGGGGGTATAACTCTACCTGATATAGAGATTTACGCCTTATTATCTGCTATAAAGACATTGTCTTTGTGGTTGACACCTCTTATACAGCCAGATAGAAACAAATCCATGAAAACATTTGGTTGCAATCAAGCCACTCAGTGTCACAGCAATATACAGATTTGATACCTAATAATTTCTTCGGGATAGTGCAATAATACACAGCCTTTGATAAAAAGAAACATAGAGGTTCTAAATTTATAGCTGAATCATTAAAACTATTCAATGGTTATCTAAAGAAGAATCCATATATTAAGGCATGGTCCTTGCTATATCCGTTTCCTGTACTATGGACTGTATCTATACATTTGATGTGGTCACAATTAAAGCTCTCAAGAAAAGAAACTAATTTTTTAGGATCAGTTGTTCATAATGGTAAACTTCTAACAATGGAGCAAGTTATACATAATTTTGATCTAGATAGTAGTATGTGGTTACCAATACAGTACTTAAGACAATATATTATAAATAAATTAAAATTAATGAGCCCAACCATTAGACAAATGGTGGTTAAATGTATTGGATATATTGTTTATTTAACAAATCATGCTGTTCAGGGAAAAGACAACTTATCTGAAATGTATAAAATATTAAAAGCATGAAAGTATATTATAAAGAATATTTTGAGGATTATTACAAATTAATTAATAACAGAGCTCTTGATGAAAATAAAAATAAATGGATACTTTTTTCTCCTAAGTGTACAGCAGAAGCCAGAGGAGAAAAGCTCTAAAGTATTACAAAACTTTTTAAGAGTAATAATTTTACAATCTTTCAAAAATAATACAAAAAATGCAGTTTAAATAATTATACCATATTACATATAATATGAAAGCATTGGTTAAAATAAATGCAAGTTATATGACATATATTTAATAGTTAAAGAAATTTTAGCCAGTTTACAGAGAAATTAAAAGTAAGTTAGTTTAATACAAACAGGAATACAATGCAAAGTGAGAGAAAAACAAACGTATGGTATACTTAGAGAAACAGCCATGGGAGAGAAACTGATAGAAGTAAGGAAGTGAGTGAGTGAAAAAGGGAGAATAAGGAGATGTAAGGTGTGAACAGGTATTTGTTCACATTTTGGGATATAGTTTATCCAGGTGTTGAGCAGGAAGAGAGACAGTTTTTGGCTAGGAAGTATTTCAGAATGGTTTTGCAGGATAGGAGGGAGGGAGGGTATTTACATGATGGATATAGATAAGGAGTTCCTTTAGTGTACAGTAACTTCAGGTAGAAATGGTTTAAAAACAATAAAGCCAGCTACCTGAAACTGAGTGCAGTGATTCAGACTTATGTGCCCACTAGCAGGAAGGAAATGCATGTACAACAGCTGGAAATGTATGAATACAACTGTATTAACAGTAAACCCTTTTCAAGAGAAATCTTGATAAGTGGATGGGCAATAGGAAGTTCACCCTAGGGATCACTTCAGTGGCCGTGCTTGACAGGGGCATGGGAAACTAACTTTGTATGGCAGTCTCCCCGGGGATCACCTCAGTAGCCTTGCTTGACAAGGCACTGGGAGCTAACTTTGGGGGACATGATGCCAGGTAATTTCTTGAGATAGGCTTGTATAGGCTCCAGGGCCATTAGCCTAGTACATACCTACGAACCTATAAAATCTGTGAGTAAGAAGAATCACTTAAGTTCTACAAACAGAGCTTTAGAATTTAAGTAGAAATGAAGGAGCTGGCTTATAACAATGTATTTAAAACAAGAAAAAATGCACCTGTTAAGCTTTAAACATCTATAGCACTTGCTAATCACTTGCATTTCAAGTCCATTTTGTGATTTAAGAGTCTGGAAGGGTTAGTGCTGCTTTCTGGTGGCAGTAAAGTGTAGCCAAGTTGAATTTTATGCTGTACATCACTTAAGAAACCTTCAAATATAATAGTTTTGATTGGCCAGGGACCATTTTACTTGTTTACTGGTTCTTTTAAGTCTGTATAAATGTGTTGCATTCCCTCAAAGCTTGGATCTGCACAGCAGGTTTTAGCAGTACCCTGTATGGATGCAGGCACCTAGAATTTATATTTTCCCTACACAGCTACTCTTCGGACCTTCCTTCTACTCTGTTGTGCAAATAGCAACTAGTTTGAGCAGGAATAAGCACTGTCCATGTGCTCTTGAGTACATATTCACATTACGACTATTTCCAGCAACAACCTAGTGATTAACCAGAAAAGAACAGCAACCATGGATATAATCATTCCTGCCATCTGTGCAGCCATCTATGTGGATATGGGCATCCTGAGGCAATGCATCTATTGCCTTATGTTTACTGACAACCAATTAGTCTCCAACAAACTGATAAGGTATATCAGGGATGTAATTACTTAACATCTCTGGAGGCAAAGCTCTCACGTACAAGCATTCACAAGACAAACCGAGTTGTTGGAAATGCACACACTGCACCCACCAAATAGAGTATGAATCTGGCACACAGACCCCATGTTTGCTGAGGCACTTAAAAGTAATCTTCCTAAACCCCAAAGACTTAGACATTGGGACTACAGCAACCATCCATGGCAGCCTCAAAAGCACTTCACCAAACCAATACCCATCACAAGACATATAGCCACAACTCACGGAGCCTCAACTTCAAACCCCTTAAGGGAAGCCACTCCACTATCAAGTAATTCAGTTATAGGAGGCTCTGTTGTGAGGCACACAGATGTCCTACTCACCAGGCTGAGCAAGGAGAGAGTCACAGTTAGTTGTCTTTCTTGGGTCAGGAAAGACCAGATTACTCATGAACTCAAATAGCTGGACCACAAGTACAGAAATGACTCTGTCATAGTCCATGTGAATGTAAAAACCAGATATATCTGAACTATATAAAGAGAGACATTATGAAGCTCTTTGGACTGTGTACCAAGCTCATATGAGCCTGGCACTCAGCATCAGTCTGCCTTCAACAAGGATGATGCCACAATATGAACAGAAGATGATTCACTTAATAATTGGCTTAACTGTTGGTGTCATTCAAACAGGTGCAGCCTTTTTCAGGATGTAAGGCTATGGTCAACAGACCATATTGCTTTGCCAAGGATGAATATTGGCTAAAACATTGTCCTCCTCACAGTACCTTTTTTTTGGCAATGCCAAACATTCTGAAATGACAAAAACCAAACAAAAGAAATCTGAGTGTGGTCCTGCTCAGTGCCAGGAGTCTAAACAAGAAACTCAACTCCCTCCATGCTCTCCACATCATGAAGAATGCAGGCATCAAACCACTTACTGAGCCACAATTTAATGGTATGGAGAACACATAGCCAGTGCAGGACTACAATGTTTTCTATGAATCTAGACCACCTACTGCATAGACAGTGACTGAAGGTGGGCGTGTCTCAAGCTACATCAATAACAGCCTCCCCATAGCACCAATAAAACAGAATAATGTACATTCACTTCTCCTCATCCAAATGACTTTAGGCAAAGTCCTATACCATACTATATCCTTGCAAGCTATATGTCCCCCTCTATGATCCAGGACACCAACGACTCCCATTTAAACTTAATGGAAGCACTCATCATTGCAACCAATACCATGTTCATAGTTGACTTTAACTAACCCAGTGTAAATTGTGAATCATTCATGACCACAGATATGTAGGCCCTGGTACATACTGAATAAGTAAACTCAGACATCCTGGACTAGATAGTCCACTTGTTCTCTAGTGGTTCAAACATACTGGACCTGGTCCAAACAAATATGGGAGAATGATGCACACACTTAGTCTAATGTCCTGCCTTGGAAGGTTGGATCATAAAGACGTGTCCTTTAAAATGAAAATAAAACCTGTGAACCTAGCTAGTCAAGTGCTAGATGTGAGGAACTATTCTAAGACAAATATCTTTTTATTAAGTGATAACCTGGTAAAATTTCAAGCCCCCCCCCCCACCAAAAAAAACCTGAGAACACAGCTGTCCATGTGTAGCTGTTCACAGAAACCCTATAAAATCATGTTGGCTAATGCACATTGACAGCTATGCCTACCATGAATAAGCTTAGAACAATCCCAAAAAACAAGTCACCCTAGTAGAATCCTAACATCAATATGCTGTACATCATAAGGCGATAAGTCATGGTGAAAGTGAGAAAATGCAATACCCATCAGGATAAAAATTCTCTCTTCAGTGTAAACAAGCATCTCAGAGTTCAAATCAAGTTTACGAAAGCTAAATTGAAGGAAAGAATATCCTTCCAAGGTGAGGACAAGCCATAAGGCTTTCTCTACCTATGCCTGCAACCTCAGACAGTACATAAGAGTGCAGGACTAATTGTAAATGGAACCATTTACACACAGCTGGAAAATACATAAAATCTACTAGCTAACAAATACCCCTCTCATACCCCTGTTATACCCCTCTCATCCTGGTCACCCCCTCATGAAATACAATCAGTCATACTCCCCCCTCATTATCACTACAGAGTAGGTCCTGAATGCGCTCGCCAAGGCCAGGAACACTGCACTGATGGGACCAAAATATATCCCAGGATGCTACCTATATACCATGACCAGTAGAGTCATTATTCAACCATAGGTCTAGTTAGGCATTGTACCACAGGGATTGAGAACTGCACGGTCATTGAGCTACACAAGAGTGAGCCTTATACAGACTCTGGAAACTACAGAACCCCAAGTCTGGCTAGTCTTACAGGCAAAGCCATGAAAAAATATTATGGAACTGATTAGTAATGCTATAGGAAACATTAAGTCACTGGATCCAACCCAATCTGGATTCATCAAGGGCACATCATGCCTACTATTTTTGATGGACTTCTTTGAATAGGTCAACAGTGCAATGGATGAGGGCAAAATGTTGCATACTGCCTGCCTTGGCTTGCCTAAGGCATTTAATACAGTACAGCACTCTGACATTGTAAACTAACTCATGGAATAAGGTGCAACCCCCTATGCAGCATACTGGATAGCCAGCTGGCTCTGAAATAGGATCCAGGCAGTTAGGATAGGGTAGTTTACGTCAACAAAGAAGACAATTCCTAGTGGAGTCCCTCAGGTTTTTGTGCTACGTTTTGCTATCTATTTCTCAAAAATCAAGGGCAGTGTCAAGAGCCTCAGGGCAAGTTTGCAGATTGCAAACTAGAAGCAGTCATAGAATCTCCCAAGACACTTATCTTCTCCAGAAAGTGCTAACACAGAAAAATAATTGATGCCAGAACCACTGTTTGAAACACATTGCCAAGAAATGCATATTAAACAATGACTGGCCATCAATATTCAAAAATAAGCACACTGATTAACCAGCCCAACCAGCGTGCTCATTGTAAATCCCAGAATATACCAACAGAAAAAAGGTCCAGTCACCTGGACTTCTTTCCATTCGTATATATATTGCATATTTTTTTTTTTTTTTTTAAACAAAAAGTTAAAAAAAATCTATAGCCTGGACTCCATACATACTAGAGAGGCAGCATGGAAGAAATACAAAGAAAATCAGGTATGTTATTTAAAACTAAAGGCACATACCTGATTTTCTTTGCATTTCTTCCATTCTGTCTCTCTCCTACCCCTAAAGTAGCCAACATTTTTTTTTAATAAAAAAAAGAAGAAGAAGAAAACAAAAATGGGGCAACAAAGACTTTCTTTTCCCCGTTGCTTCCTTTTCAAATCATTGATGTACTGGGTATGCGTGGGAATGCAAGTCCCATACGCATACGCAGTACATCAAAACAAGGCAGCAGGAAACCACCAGCCATGGAATGACAGTACGGCGACATTATACAAAAACATTATTTAAGAAAAGAAGTATTTTTTTTTTTAAATAATGTCATTGTATAATAGCAATAACAGACTCTGTGGTTGTAGTATATTGAAATTTTCCCACAGTTGGCTTTATTTAATCACCAGGTTTCACTCTCATGATTAAACTACGCCAACCATGGGTGGAACTTCAATATACCACACCATGTCTTTGGTTATTGCTTAAATATTACCCTTTGGGAAGTCAGCACCTCTAAGAGTAGACCCAGTAGTCAGAGATTTCGGAAGGTATAGACAGTAACTTGGCTTTAGAGTAACATGAACTTAAGGTAGTGAAGAAATTATTTTGTGTTGCTCAACTTATAAGCAATGGTATGACATCTAGTTCCAAGGTAGTCATCTTTCCACTGTATTTGGCCCTTATCAGATCATTTATTGAGTACACAGACACCCTGGGTATATACTTGACCAGTCACATGCAACAATTGGAATATGCAAAGAAGTATCTCAGAAAGAATACAGGGCATAAGCAATATGTCCTATGTGGATCATCTGAAAGCCCTATCCCTATGCTCTGTCTCCTACAGATTCCTGAGGGGCAACCTATGCCTGGCATAGAAGGAATCCTTGGTTCCCACTCTGATGTACCTTCTGCATATCTGCAAAACAAATAGCATCAGAGCTACTCAATCCAGGGACATAATCTTTACTTGCAACCTAAATGGGACAGGTATATATCACAGAGATTACCCCTTCTCTGGAACAGGTTTTCTAGCCATGTGAAGGAGAGTTTGTCCTGAACCCTATACAAGTTTAATGTGGATGAATGGATTAAATATCAGTTTTTCACCCCTGGCTTAACACCTGGGTCTGTAATGGACAGAGGCAAACTGTAAATGCTTGACTGCACATGCCATAGCTTGCATATAACCCTTAAAAGACACTCTAAGGCACCAAAATGGTTGGATATATTTGGGAACTATGGCTAAGCTTACAAATTCCCTTGTGGCCATTAGCCATTGAGCCTATTGATTTATTAAAGTAGTGACAGTAATAGGTTACCATTGAAAATCTCTGCCTCATTAGTAAGGGTCATAGCTGCATAGTTTACTCCATTTTCCATTCCAAATGTGTTTTTAGTGTACTCATTTTATGTCAAATGCAATGATTTTATGTAGATGTTTATTATATATCCTGTTTAAATTATACAGTCCTAGCAATGATTGCAGACCTGAGTCATATGACTCCCCAGTTAAAACTACTGTGATACCATGGTAGCACAAGTTTTGTAAAACCTATTACCAGTTTTTTTTTTTTTTTCTTGTGGTTCAGACCGCAACAAATGTGTTATCTATAATTAAGCTTTATGAAATTTCCAACAAAAAATGAACCTTGGAATTGCATTTCTAAGACATAACAGTAAGAAGAGAATTGCATGTGTTGTTTTATATGAAATGGACAAAATGTGTCTATAAGTCTGTAAGTTTTCACATGGACTATGAGATGTTGCTGGCTCAGGATATGTTTATGTTTTAATATGATTGCAGGAGGGTCATAAAATGGTACACTCAGAAAACTGTGAGTTACAATCCTAGCACAACCAATTACTAGCCATATGGCAAATCCTTTATTAACCTTTATTCTGGGTGTGTGAAAAACTGAGTTCATATGGGAAACTTATCTATATATTTTGGACTGAAACAAATGTATTAAGCCAGTCTTGTTGTAGACTATGCTGTGGCATCACTGTTGTACTTTTTGTTGTTTTAGAGCCGACTTAGTAATCATTGTGACATCATCAGGGAAAATAAATAATTAAATGAAATTTCTAGAGAACGTTATGACAGTGTTTGACCTGCATATTAATATTTAAAAACTAAGTTGATATAGAATAAAAAGAATATTTAAAACTGAGAAAGAAAATTATTCAGATGGCTAACTTATGTACTTATTTAAAATATTTCCCACTGACAATATCTGTATTATTTACTTATTTAGAATAGCCATCTTAATGATCTTATACGTAAAGGCGTATAAAGTATACACATTGCTATAAGAGAAATAAATATTATACTTCTAATAAAATCAATATGAAGATGTATGATGTTCAGTAGGACTTAACAAAGTGCTGCTAAAATGTGTATGATATGTTTTTTAAAGAAAACTTTACTACTACCTCTGTCTTTTCAGACATTTATTTGTTAAATGAATAGGCCGGTGTTGATCACAAGTATTTACATGTTGGACAACATTATGCCGTTTAAGTAAAACAAGGCTTCCTCCAAAATTTAGGAGGGAAATACTTATTGATTTGATGAACATATCAGACCAAACTTTATAGATCACTGCAAAGCAGCAAAGCATTCGGAAAATGTATTGGCAGAAATAACTGAAAAATTATTTGAAGAAGAATAAATATTTCAAGTACAAAAATGTGCCTCATACTTAAAGGTTCAAATGTTAATTTGCAAACTGCATCCTGTTTATGCACAGTAAAGGTCTGATAAGACATAACGTGTTCGACAGCTTTGCATATTACACTAGTCAGACTAATAGAGCTGTAGTTTCTGGATCAGTTGATAGTCTGATATGCAAAACCATGAAATGAATTATTGAAATGATCAGCAAAGACATAGGCAACCTTCGGACACTGGAACCAACTCAGTTAGGCTTTATCAAGGGAAGACTGTGCCTACTAAACCTGCTGAACATTTTTGAGGGTGTCAACAAGGCAATGGATGAGGGGGAAATGGTGCATACTGCCTACATTGACCTGGCTATGGTGTTCAATACAATACCCCTCTCGGGTAATGTTAATGAACTCACCAAGCTGGGTTTAAACCCTTACATAACTCTCTGGATTGCCAGCTGGCTCACAAGCATGACCCAGGAAGACATGATTGGTGAAATAACCTACTCTAAGAGATCTGTCACCAGCAAGGTACCTCAGGGCTGTAAACTAGGATTACTCCTATTTGATATCTACTTCTCAGAGCTAAAAGCTAGTGTCAGGAGCTTTTAGCTGAACCAAACATGCAAAAGACCAGAAATTGGGAGCCATCGTAAAATTCCCCCATGACACAAGCATCTTAGAAGCAGGGTCTAATGCAGACAAATGACTAGTGCCAAATCATGGATTAAAAGTTAATACAAAGAAATGCATTATAGTGCCTTTCAGGGTAGCTGCTAATTACTCCATCAATAACACACCCCTAAGAGTTGACGCAGTAGTCAAGGATTTGGCAAAATAAGTAGTAATAAAGTAGTAATAAATTCATTCTGTTGCCACCTTATAAGGGAATGCCATTCAGGTCCAAGGAAGTTAAAGTGCTGCTTTACTCGGCTCTTATCAGACCCTTCATTGATTGTAATGCCCACTTTGGCATGTACCTGACCAGAAATAAGCAACAGTTGAAATGCAACAAAGTTTCCTTACCAGGATAATCCAAGGTATAAACATATTGTCCTATGCAGATCACCATAAGGCCCAGTCTCTATATTTTGTCTCCTAAGGTTACTGAGAGCGGATCTATGCCTGGCAGACAAGTCATCTTCAGATCCAGCTCTTATAGACCTTTTGCACATCTACAAAGTAAACGGCATCAGAACCACTAGAACGAAAGACCTACATTTTGCTTGTGACATAAATAAAGCATGCTGGTGAGACAAATATTTGGCTCAAAGGATCCCCATGCTCTGGAACAAGATCCCCATCCATGTGAAGCAGAGACCATCCCTAACGCTGTTTAAGTCTAACATTGACCAATTAATTTATTTAACATTTGTTTACCAGGAAAGTCCAACTTGGAACAAAGCCAATTTTCAGTAGAAGCCCAGAGAGAATCATACCAGATGCAAGTATTTGTAACATAGGGGGAAACCTACACATATGCAGGGAGGACATACAGACTCCACACAGAAGGCACCCCACCTGAGAATTGAACTGCAGAACCTCTTGTTGTGAGGTGACAATGCTACCACTGCACCACTGCACCATCCACCAATGAATGAGAAGTTGGAAATTCACCTTGGAACTGGCCCCCTGTTTCTGATAAACAGAGGCAGACAGTAATGCCCAAAGTAACACTCCCAAACATAACCTCTAGAAAGTTTGTAACTAAAATATCCCCTCATAATAAACAGCTATGCTACATAGAGACACAATAGGGATGGATTGCATGGCTAGACTTATAAAGGTCCTGGTGGTTGTTGCCCTAGTATATATAAATGAATCCCTGGAGAAATAGATAACTGTTGCAGTCCTCCATTTTCCTGGCACAAAGCCTGTTTTGATGCTAAAGTTGAAAGCTGACTTAAGTGATCCTGATAGGTCATGTTTCAAACTAAATCTAGAGAAAAATGTTCTGAACTTGGATTAAGGCTTGTAAAATATGAAAACAAATGTGAAATAAATAAATAAAAGGTAAAAACAAAAGTAAATCTAACCGGTCAGCCACGGCAGTGGTATATAAAATTATGAATTTTCTTCAAACAAAGAAAATAAAACCATAAACGCAAGGCCAAAACAAAGACTTGCGCTTTCATGTCTTTCTAAACAAGCACTTCGTCAGATTTAAAAACTGTTACAAACAAACCATCTTTTAAACACAGTTACTTCACCAATTCAAGTGATCTAAGAATTGGTCTTAAATGGGCAGTTCCATTAAGCCCCTTCCTACCATCTAAATGTAATTCTAGAATCCACTTCATCTTGCATTCTGTTTTATTCCTTAGATAACCTTTTATATTGCTAGGTGTTAGTAATTCCAAAACTAAAAACTTAAAAGTATAACTAGTGTCATTCTCTAAAATATGTTTATACAGTGCATTACAAGCATCATTCTTCCTGATGTCATTCAAATGTTCTCTAATTCTGTCTTTCAAACATTTGTTTGTCTTACCTACATAGTGGAATTCACATTTCACACAGAATGACAAATATACTAGATTCTGACTTTTGAATTTGCATAAAAATGAAAGACACAACGCTTCTTACTCACTGGATGTACACAAGAATCACTGCTATGAATATATTTGCACATGTTGCAGTCTCTACATGGAAAAGTACCACATTTATCAGAGACAGAAACCTTCTAATTAGTTGGTTTATAACACAGCAACTGTTTTAATACTCTATTGCATGTATAGCAAAAATTGGGTGCATTAACAAATACTGACCTATACCTATCATCAAATACAAGTAGTATCCAGTTTTTCCTAATAATATTGCAGATAGTTTGAACATCCATAGAATAAGTCATGCACATTCTTAAGTCAGTCTCTTGCATCCGTGATATTTCTTTTTCACTGTTCACTAGACTCTGAGAAGTAAGGTTTGACAACATCCTTCCTATGTTGGAGAACCTCATCACAGACAGCGTCAACCTTCACATCATGGTAGCCTCTACATTTAAAGTCACTTTTACGATTCTTAAGTGATTCATACATAATGCTATCATCAGCACTTAAACGTGCATATCTGTATATGAGGGAATTTGTAAAAAAATAGCTCATAGCTAGCATGTAAGTTCTACAAAGTTTTAAAAACAGGTCTGCATTTCTTTGTATATAAAGAGACCTATTAGTGTATATAAAACTTCCATTACACTGCCCATACTGCAACTATGAGTATTGTTAATGCTGTAAACATTTTTTTTGTTTGGTTTTGTTTTGCAATAATTCCACAACAGTGTCTTAATTAAAGAAATGTATCTCTTACTTGTGGAAATCTATAGATGCTCAGCAGTCTTGCAACTGGTACAGTCAATGTTGAGAAACGATCCCCTAAAATAGCCAGCAGTTTCTTGTTTGTTGCACAATTGTAATTTGGAACAGCAATTTCTCCCTCAGAGAGCAGTCGTAAGGCATTCTCAACAGCAAAACTTTCAAAGAAGCATGAATCCAGAACCTTGAATCCCAGTGTTATATTTGGTATTAATGAGTGGCCACCATTGATTTCATCAGTGGCATATACCATGGTCAATATTTCCTGATAGCGAAGAGGATCTAATCTGTATGTGCAGAGAATATAGCAAATAACTATATGAGATATCAAAGGAAATGTCTTAATTATTTCTTAACTAAAAAGTTACTAAAAGAAAGTGTAGCTGCTTTCTTTGTCCCATTCTGAGGACATTGCACATTTATTTTTAAGTTTTATTTATTTTTATTATTATTGCTGTTGTTATTATTATTATTATTATTATTATTATTATTCATTGTTATTATTGTTCCAATCATAAGCATTTAATAAGGAAGAGTAATGATCCTACTAACAGTGAATAATGGATGTGACAATTATTGTTTTATGTTTGTCAGTTGACCTAAAGGATTAAGAAGCTGTTAAGCTGCTTCCATTGGTCCAGAGGTGTAAGGTTTGATTTTCTCAGCCTTCATTGCCTAATCATGTGACCATGACCAAGTCATTTAATCAGGCACTGCTACCAGGCTGTTCTGGAGGCCATAAGACAAAAATATTAGGCTGTTATATGAATTTCAGAGCAAAACTTACTTAGTGATCAGTGGGTGAAGAAGGAATATGATTAGAGGCTAGGTGACCTAGATCTCTTCTCACTAGATCCTAGAAGAAACAGAAAGACATGATACTTCTCCTCAAGATCATATCATTGAGATGTGAAAGTATAATTCTAAAGAGGAATGGCAGAAGTGTGAGGTGACCGAGGCAGGAGACTGTACTGACTAATTTTTCCTGGTTTTGAAAAATCAGTTTTAACAGTGAGGGGCTGAGAAAACAGAATGAATAAGTAGAATGGACATAGAGAATGAATCTACAGATGAATTGAAGAAGATATTGGACATTTAAAAAAAGGTAAGGGGAAGATAGGGATAGATGGGAGGTTCAGACTATAAGGGCACTTGAACAATCAGAGTAGATAGTCTTGTCTCATCCTTTCATCAAGCTAAGATCATGCAATGTAAAAAAATAAGGAATACGGTGGTGGTGGAGGGTATTTCCTCCAGATGACTGAAGGCAAGTTCTAAATATCCGGTAGGTGGAGAATATATTAATAATACTACCTGATAGAAAAAAATGTTAATTTTTATTCCTTGATTGTTTCACTTTAACATACAACTTTAATGTTTGTTTCTTGCTGATGTTGTAGAGTGATAAAGCCCTGAATATGACCCAGATGAACTGGTTTAAATAGAAGCTTAAGCCTTTGATGGTGCAGGATAGAAGGAAATGCCCATCTTAGGGAAGGAGGGTGGTACATACACTTTGGGCAAACTCATGTGGTTTGAGTTCTCTGCTAGAGAATGGGAAGACAGCAGTATGGTGCTTCCTGAAAGTGAGTGTGGTGTTCTGCTGACATCAGCCTGTTGCAGAACTGAGGGGTGGTTTAGCACTAAAACATATTTTAGTCACACCAAGAGGCATTGCTGGCTGTGCTTGGTTGGTGAATGCAAAAATAGAACACTATCACAGGATATCTCATTCCCCTTGCTGGTCCAGAACATAGATGTATCAAGTCCAGAAGAGGTGGGGGTGGGTTGTAGACCTGCAGACTGAGTAGTGGCATTTAAGGCAGCTCAAGGTCAATTGTAAAACAGGCAGAAATAGCACCCCCAACACACTCATACACTTTCTTTAATTTTCCTATATACTTCCCAGGCTGAAAAAGATAGATTTTTTAGGATTTCACATTGATTATATTTAATTGTAGGAGAATGTAGAAGGCTGTACTGAAGGTTTATTTTTAAAGGATTGATCATGTTAGGTGCTTGCAGACAGATAATATGTTATAGACCTGTGAATAAATATTTTTTTTCTAAAATTTATTGTCTAACAGAAATGAATAGTTGAGCCACCAAACAACATTTCCATTTTGGCAGCATTTATTATGTATAAGGCAGACTTAATTAGGAAGTGAAAATGGTGACACCTGGAAGAAGGATCATCAGTGTTCCAGGACAGGTTCCATCATAACCCAGATGGGACAGCAGTGCTCAGAACTGAATTGTGGAAGTGCATCTCACTGATGGTGCCTTTAAATTAAGATGGAAGGAGAGGGTCATATAACAGGTGCAGCTAATGGAGCTGATATTGAAGAGGTAGAAAGAAGCAAACAATGTGCACTGAACCATGCTGAAAATTAAACCAGTCTGACCTGAGCTGCGGCTGAGCAGTTTTACTATCGAGTGAAAGGAATTTAACTAAGAAATGAGATGTCTATGGATTAATTCAAAATGGAGAGCATTTCCTGTGTCACAAGAATCCTATACCCTCTAACAAGGTGTGTAGGGTACACAGTTGCCAGGAAATAGTCTGTTCAGGAAAGACCAACAACGGTGGGATGGAGGTGAAGAACAAACCTGTATAAAAGGAGCACATCAGATGGGGCAAGGATGCTGGCCTGGTCAGAATCCA
This sequence comes from Protopterus annectens, assembly GCF_019279795.1. Taxonomy (NCBI): domain Eukaryota; kingdom Metazoa; phylum Chordata; order Ceratodontiformes; family Protopteridae; genus Protopterus; species Protopterus annectens. The sequence goes on from NC_056739.1 coordinate 235,095,856, forward strand.
TTATACAGTCTCTGGAAATTAAGGTAGAGAATGGGCAGGATGCTGGTAAATCGGTGCAGTCAGTTGGCCCTGGATGCATCATGATGAGAAAAAAAGAGACATCAGTAGAGAATAAATGAGTATGTTTGGAGGAAGAAAGTTATAGTTACAGGACATTAGAATATTCCAATAGCAGTATTAGGATATTCTCAGTTCCAGAGTAGAAAGTAGTAGAAGCCAACTGAATTCTTTAACCATTATATAGTCCACTGGTGCAAGATTGTGACAAATTGGATAGAGGTGTGGATGTAGCCATAATCAAGATGGGGGGGTGGTAAAGGAGTGCCAGACCAAAGAAACCATTTGTCAACAGTGATCATGCTATTATCTTGTTAATTGTCAATGGTGGGGGGGGGGTTAGAACACATGACAGTAGTGCGGGACTTTAGGTGAGTGAATTTCATGAATTTCTGGGAAGGCCAATAGAGATTTAGAATAGGGAAAGCTAACGGAATGAACACGCTACAGGAAATATTCAAGTTATCAGTGTTCATAGTTACAAAAAAGTAAAAAAAAAAAAAAGGAGTGAGCCAATGTGAGAGAATAGAAAAAAGAGATTAGAAAGTATGACAAAAGGTAGGGCATATTAAAGGTGGAATAGGACAGAATGAGAATTAGCAGAATGTGAAGTTGAAGACCTCAAGAAGTGAAGAAAGGCACCAGATAAAAGTGAACTGTTAGAAGTGGCCAAGAAGGGGAGCAAAGTCTTTTAAGTATATAGCAGGAAGGAAGAAGGAAGAAGGAAGAGACAGACATAGACAGGATAGGAAGGGAATCATGGGAAAGTGGAGAAAAGGAGAGACTTTGAATAAATGCTTCATTTCACTGTTTACAAAGGAAAGGAAAGGAGGAAAGATGTCAAGATGGGAGGGAGGTAAGCAAAGTTAGAAAAGCAGTCAACACAAATCAGCATGAAGAGGAACATGGCTGAAACATTCTTTCCTAAAGGAAGTTAAAGTGTGGAGATCAGATGGGCTGTCTTCCAGTACTGTATAGACTATGACAATGTTCTAACAGATATCCTTTTTCAGATTTTCAGCCAATCATTTACAACTGTAAAGGTGCCTTGGAACAGTTTGATAGTAACTACAATACCTTTATACAAGTGAAGGGAACAAGAAAGATCCAGAGAACTACAAGCCTGTTAGCCTAATGGCAGTAGCAAGGACAGTTGTGTAAGGAATGCTGAAGGAAAGAAAGGTGGCAAGAAAAAACTGAGACCAACCTGATCCAGATTCAGAGGAGTGTCACAATGATCATGGCAAAGTATTGTTTGTACATGTGGTCTACCTAAACGTTAGCAAGGTTTCTAGCACAAGTGGAGCAATTTATACAAGCTTGTCTAAGGAAATGGATTTCTGTATCATTAAATGGTGAGAGACAGAGGGAAGAGGGACAGTGCTAAATTGACTAGTGGAGTACTGCATGGGTTGATCCTGAGTGCTGATTTCAGTGAGACAGCAAATCTAGCTGCCTGTGTGACAATAAAATGGACTACCAACATGTCACTGATGCTAATGATGAAGTAAACCAAACATCGGGCTTATTCTAATGCATGCCACCAATGAATTCTTTATTGTTTTAACCTAAAAATGAGCAAATCACACTACTTGTGTACCACCATCATCTAGGAATCCTTGAGCCCCCCCCCCACACACACACAATTTGGATGCCATCAGACAACACAGCTGTTGCCACCAGTCTTCTGTTGAAATAACAGAACTTCCACACTGTTGTCTCTTAAGTGGGAGTTCTGGACCCCGCATTAACAAGAGACACAGAACTGAAATATCCACCCACAATATCAGCAAGATTTCTACAAGTTAAAGAAATGGTAACTTTTTCCCTACATCCACATCACAGTATAAATGTTAACTCCAGTAGGTATCCCCTCAAGTCCCATGATCTGATAATCCCCAATGACCACCTAAGATTTCTTAATATACATGATGATCTCCCTGACAACTAAAATTCCATTATATAGGGTGAAGTTAACGAACCATCAATAATTTGGAACACATGCTGCATATGTGGAATATGCCAAGAGGTTCTTATACCTGGTAAACATAAACTTCTCTGAAGCAGATTGTAAACATACCTACCAAAAGGCAGACTAGTTTGGTCTTGGTCCTCATAAATATAGCTGTCTCATGCATGCCAACCATGATATTTACTTTCCAATCTGACAGCAAACATATAATCTTCACTTCTAAATTTTAAAAGCCAACACGGGGAATATCTCCAAATTCAAAGTTTACAAGCATGAAGAACTTAGCTGATTATAGTGTAAGTTATCAAAATTCTCTATATGATTGCACTTACCCCAACTTAATCACATTGGCTAGCTCCACCTATCTGGACCTCTTCAAATTTATCAAGATTCAACCATTTACCTGGATCCAGGGAGACTTCTACTGTCCAACCATAGATTGGAAGAACTACACATGACAAAACACAAATGGCCAGAGATTCCTTGATTTTGTCAATGCAAATGCCTTGGACCAGCTGGTTGACAGCCTCACAAGAGGTGATAATAACTTGGACTTGGTATTAACCAACATAAGTAACCACTGCAGCATCCCTACAGTGTCATCCTCCCTGGTAAGATCCAACCACAAAGCGGTCACTTTCGAAGTCACCATCTCCCACAACCCCCCCCCCTACCAGCTAGGGTCAAACAAAAAAACTTCTCCAAAGCTGATTACAACCTCCTGAGGGATGGTATAAACAGCTTCACATCCCCCTCCCCCTCCAAAGGAATTGGCACATATGTCCAGACCTACATCAAAGTACTATATGAGCATTTATATAGCTACATGGAATCAGGAATACCTAACAGGATAAAAATCCTCCTCCTCAAGGAAGAGTAAACCTATCTGGTGGACATCTGCAATAAATAAATTCCATATTAAAAGAAAAAAATTGCTGACCAGGACCAAGAAGGAGCAGGTGGCTAATTGGAAGCAATCTCTCCTTAGCCTGAACAAGCAAATAAGAGCACTAGTGAAATCCTCCAAACCAAACTTCAACTCCAAACTGGCCACATCTACTAAGAACAATCATAAAGCCTACTTCACATATGTCTGCATTCTCAAAGGGAGCACTCAGATCTGCTCAGAACTGGTGGTGAAGGGCACAACATACACAAATGCCATAGATATAGCCAAACTGCTGGCAAACAGGTTAATTGAAAACTTCATCCCTCGTTTCCCCCATCAGTAAATCAGGGCATCCCAAACATCTTCCCCCTTCCCCTTATCTCTAGGTACAAGTCATCACTGCTCTCTTAAAGGCAAAAAATACATCCTCCATGGGACCCCGATAACATCCCAAGCTGCATCCTACATGAATTCAGGTAGGAACTTGCAGCTCCATTAGGCACCCTATTCAACCAAAGCCTGAGTACTGGCTTTTCCCCAGCAGAGTGGAGGACAGTCACTGTCATCCCTTTTCACAAAGATGGAGCATGCACCGATCCAGGAAATTATAGACCCATCAGCCTAACTAGCCTGATATGCAAGGCTATGGAATGGAATTATTATATACATGATTAACAAGGACATTGGCAACCTCCAAACATTCAATCCCACACAGTTTGGTATTGTCAAGGGGAGGTCATGCCTGTTAAATTTGGTTGACTTTTTTGTGACAGTCACCAAAGCCATGGATGAGTGGAAGATGGTGCACACCGCCTACCTTGACCTGGCTAAATCCTTTGATACTATTCCCCACTCAGGTACAATAGATAAACTCTCTCAACTAGGCATCAATCAAACTGCTTCACTGATAGAACCCATCTAGTCAAAATAGGGGAAGCCACCTCAAGGAGTAGACCCGTAACAAGCAGTGTACCCGAGGGATCGGTTTTGGGCCCTCTGTTGTTTGGGATATAATTTTTTGAGGTACAGGCCAAAACCAGTGAGCTATGGTTGACCATGTTTGCAGATGACTGCAAGCTGGGTACTGTCATCAATTCTCTCAGTGATGTGGACATCCTCCAAGAGAGTCTCACCCAAACAAATGACTGGTGCCTGACACATGGCCTCAAACTGAATACCAAAAAATGCATCATCATTCCCTTTGTTGAGAGTGATATCCCCAAAAAATGATCACATTAATAACAAGGTCCTAAGCATGCAATCAGTTGTGAGGGACATAGTAAACTGAATTTTGACCACAATATTGCCTCCATTGTAAGGAAGGCTTTGTACATGGCCCACCTCTTTAGTAAGGGTATCTCATCCAGGGCCAAGGAGGTTATAACATCCTATAATCTTCACTTATAAGACCCATTATTGAGTACAATACCCCTTTTGGCATGTACCTCAGAAAGCACATGCAGCAGCTTGAGAATCCAGAGAGGTCCCTCACCAGGAGAATCCAGGGCATCAAACATCTACCCTTTACAGAAAGGCTAAAATCAGTGTCCATCTACTCAGTCTCATACAGACTCCTCAGAAGTGACCTCTGTCTGACATACAAAGCAGTTTCAGATCCCATCTTGATGGAACTGCTGCATATCTGCAAGTCAAGTTCCACTCAACTAACCCACAAGCATGACCTCAGCCTGGTCTGTGACATCAACAGGCCTTTTTGGCAGGACATATTTGTGTCCCAAAGATTCCTCCTTCTGTTGAATAGACTCCCTTTCCATGTCAAGCAGAGTACCTCATTAACCCTTTTTAAGTGCAACAGGGATATCTGGATGGGGAACAGAAAATATACCCCTGGGATTCCACCTGTGTTCCTGCTGGACAGGACCATCAGGTGCTGACTTGTTGGAATATAGGCCAAACTCTTGTCTAGGCTTGTAAGGGCCTTAGGGCCAATAGCTTAGTAACTTCCTATGATCCTATAAGAAATTATATGCCCATTCAGACCATTACACAGAAAAGATAGTCTAATACAGCTAAATATCATGGGAAGTTAAAAAAATAACCACCATGTTAGTCTATCATTGTTAATAAGCTTGACAACAAAAGATAATCCTTAAATTATTCAGCAGATTTAAAGCCAGTGACATCTAGGAGAGTATTAAACACTCTCTAGAAATTGAAAATAACCATCTGGTCCATTAGAACGAACCATTAAGTGAGGTTAAAAACAGCTGCAAAATATAATCATAAAACCTCTGACTAGCTATGTAAGGAAACTAAGGCCATCATTGGGGATTTGCCCTTTTCCCCACTGTAGTGTGATCTCGGAGTTGGTATATTTAGTTGGGGGGAGGTGTGCCACAGCCCCCACTTGGGTGAGTTTTAAATTGTTAGAATTTAGTGACAGACATTAGATTACCAGCCGCTGCTTTTCCCTGTGAAAATGTTTGATGAAACAGCCATTCGATGATCAGTACAGCGAGGATCAGGAAATTTATCATTTTCCTCAATGTAGTGTGATCTTGGAGTTGGTATATATAACTTGCAGCGGGTGTTTGGGGTGCAGCCCACCACATAGGGGTGTGGGGGTGGGGGCTTGCCACCCTTCAAAAATGTAAAAAAGGGTGAGAGCCTAGATGGCCAACTGAAAGCAGTGAATTTTGAGTGCTCCATAAACTAGTATAATAATATAGGAAAATGTTATTATTTTCAAGTTTAAAACATCAGAAATCTATAGATAATCTACCAAACTACATAAATAGCAATTTTGGTGGAGATATACAAAACTTTTCCTCTTAGGTAACTTGGAGATATATTGAGTCACTGAATATGAACAACTCAAGGAATTCTCATCCAGATGCTGCTTTGAAAAAAGAACTGTAATTGATGACATCTACCTTATAGGAACTATCTTTGAAGATGGATGGCTTTAAAAATGACTTAGAAAACTTCACATTAAATTCTCAAAAGCAGACTGATACTCTTAAGGAACTATTACAGCAACACCATGCAAAAATAACAAATATAGAGACTTCTCTAAATCACATTGAAGGGAGACTCAAAGAGGAATAATTCCAAAAAGAATTTCTGCTTTAACAGAACACATGGCTGCTTAACAAAATAGATGACTACAGGGAAAGGAGAAACAACATAAGGATCTTTGGTCTGCCTGAAAACACTGAAGGAGAAGACATTATTTCATTCTTAACTTTGATTCCTGAATTTTTAGACTTGAGTTACTTTCATTTGGAATTGAAAGGGCACATAGAGCACTGAGGAAACCTGCTTCTAACTCAACAAATACTCCACCTAGATCCATAGTTATAAAATTTCTTTCATTTCTGGACAAGGAACTAATAGTGAAATCTGCTTGGAGAAAATAACCCTTAAAATACAATCAAAGCCTGATACGGTTTGACAATGATTATTCTTCCAGAATGCTAAAATAAAGGAAATAAATTTGACCAATAATAAAACTGTTGAAACAAAACAACATTAAAGCACAGCTGGCCTTTCCAGCCAAGATAAAAATATTTTTTGCCAATTAGATGAGAACCTTTAATGACTTAGAAGAAGCTACTATATTCATCAAAAACAACACCATAGTGTCTATCCCAGATGAAATGGAATGGATGGCCCCTACTCTTAAAAGAATAAAAGAAACAAATCCTTGGACTGATGCTAGAAAGAAGAAACAAAAAACTGATTCCAAGATAACTGTCCCCAAAAAAAAAAAATACCTCTTACAACTACATCTCTCAAAAAATCCCAGGATGCAAAAAACTCCCTTACCAGCCTCAGTAAGAAACTGAGATCCCTCATAAAATCCTCCAAAACTCATTACGAAAATAAAATTGCCAAATTTCCAAAAAGACAACCACAAGGCATTCTATAACTATGTCGAGAATCTAAATGGCAATGCTCAGATCTGCTCTGAGCTAAAACAGAATGGCATTAAATATACTGATCCCAAGGATATTGCCAATATCCTGGTAGAGCGATTCAGTGCCACTTCACCCCCCCCTCACCCCCTAAATGGCCCATCTCAGTACTGGATGATTGCCAAATTCCGGTAATAACGGCCACACAGGTAAAAAACGCACTCTCAAAAGCTAAGAATACAGCATCCATGGGACCAGATGACATCCCGGGCTGTGTACTACATGAACTACAATATGAACTGGCACCTCACCTAAGTGTCATGTTTACTCATAGCCTCACCTCAGGTTTCATGCCCACTGAGTGGTGCACAGCTACAGTTATCCCACTCCACAAGGGGGGATCCACTTTGGATCCCGGAAACTACCATCCTATCAGTCTGACGAGCCTTATCTGCAAGGCCATGGAGCGTATTATCATGGAACTTATAAACAAAGACATTGGCAACCTTCAAACACTGGACCCCACCCAGTTTGGGTTCGTGAAAGGCTGATCTTGTCTCCTGAACCTGATTGACTTCTTCGAATCAGTCTCCAGAGCCATGGACAAGGGTAAGGTGGTCCACACAGCCTATCTAGACCTTGCCAAGGCCTTTGACACCATCCCCCACTCTGGAATCATAAATAAACTTACTAAGCTGGGCATTAATCCCTACATCACCCAATGGGCTGCTAACTGGCTTACTGATAGAACCCACACTGTAAAAGTAGCCAACTCCAAATCCAGCTCCAGACAAGTGACAAGTGGAGTACCTTAGGGTTCAGTCCTGGGACCGCTCTTGTTTGGCATCTACTTCTCTGAAGTACAGGTCAACACTAAGGGACTCTGGCTAACAAAGTTCACAGATGACTGCAAACTGGGAGCCATTATTGAATCCCCAAATTATGTGGATACTCTACAAAAGGGCCTTACAGAAACAGATGCTTGGTGCCAGAGCCATGGGCTCAAGCTCAATGCCAAGAAATGTATAGTTATCCCCTTTGGGAAAAAATATCTACCTGTGAATTACCATATAGGTGGCAGTACACTAAACACCGAAAGTGTGATAAGAGACTTAGGGACACAGGTGGACAGTGGTCTCATCTTTGATAACCACATCACCACAACAGTCAGGAAATCCTTCTATGTGGCACACCTCATCACTAAGGACTTTTCATCCAGAAAAAAGGAGGTCATTGTCCCACTGTACTCATCCCTCATTAGACCAATTATAGAATACAACGCCTCATTTGGTATGTACCTCTCAAGACATCTGCAACAACTGGAAAGGCCGTAGAAACACCTCACTAAAAGAATCACAGGCCTAAAGCAGATGCCCTATGCTGACCACCTTAAAAAACTCCAGCTATACTTTTTTGAATATCGTCTACTCAGAGGCGATCTCTGCTTAACATACAAGGCCATGTCAAACCCAGAGCAGTTGGACATGCTACACTTAAAAAAATCCCAATCCCTCAGAGCCACATGCTCCAGGGATCTAAAACTTGTCATCACAATAAACAAAACATGCTGGAGGGATAGGTTCCTGACCCAGACACTCCCTAGACTCTGGAATAGATTGCCCATACATGTCAAGCAGAGTGCCTCTTTGGACCTCTTCAAAAAGAACCTTGACGATTGGATGGGAGAAAGGAAGTTCACCCCGAGGATCACATCAGTCAGGGGTCAAGGGAAGTAAATAGTGTGGGAAGAAATAGCCAGGGAATTGTTATGGCTAGGCTTGTATAGGCCCTAGGGCCAATAGCCTAGTACCAACCTATGAACCTATGAACCTATGAACTCATATGGTACATCACTTGTCATCTGTTTTTATTTAAAAAAAGGAGGGATTCTTAAACAACAGAGAAACAGTAATGATTTGTTCAGAATGTTCAAAGAGTCCAATAATTCTTCACAAACACAGGTAGGTCAAGATGGGTTACTATTTGCATTATATATAAGCCAAGCAAAGCAACATATAATACAAACATATAAGTTTCTATTCACCTACTTGAACTCAATGAATACTTATCTTGTTCATTTTTCATTGATTTTACTTATAATAATAATTCAACAAGGTACCATTCATCAGAGTTCAGACTCAAATGTAACAAATTAACATCAAATACAATAGCAGTAACAGTAGAGTGTTTTGATAAAAAATGCTGTCATAGAGACTAATGCCTTCTTCAGTTAAAGTATGATTCAGAAATGTCATGTACATAAAGGTTAAATAATAGGAGCAAGCTCTTAGTACAAATGTCATCATTATTCTGAATATTAATTATGGCAGGTATCACAGCTATGAATGCTGTTTGATCACTCCTGATATGGTGTGTATTGATGTAGCTGTGTCTGGCAGCTAGTACAGATGTCATTATTATTATTCTGTCTAAATGGTATCATAGCTTCGAGTGCTGTTTGATTAAGTCTGACATGGTGCATGTGGATGCAGCTATATGTTGCCTTTCAGTTTGTGATCTAGGTTTACTGATTCTTACATATTAAGAAGAGACATTTGCTGTTTTAGCCTAGATCCAGGGGAACAGGGTAGATAGAACTGTGATTTGGGATATTTTGGCAGGGAATGGTTTATTTGTACATGAGAGGTGGGAGGGCTGAAGGAGTGTGTTGTCTCTTGTGGTGGCTTGTTGGGAGTTTTTTTTTTTTTTAAATCTGGTTGCTCTGCATCCTTTTCCTTATAGATTCATAGATTAGCACTAAGCCAACTGCCCTTGCAAGGCATTTTAATGCCTAGCCAATTATCCCTTGTGGGATTCAAACCCTGCACCTTGTGTTTGTAAGGCAAACACCTTAACCATTAGGCCACCCTCCCAATCCCAGTCTGTCTGTTTCCTCCTCTATTTGTCTTGGGGTACTTGAGCACAGTGGACTTTCTTGTTCATTCTCCCCTTTTAATTGTCTTCCAATTGTGGGTGAGTTTCAAATAGAAACATTCAGCATGATTTGGGGTAAAGACCCCCACAGAAACACAAGTAGATAATGCAAAGGCCGGAGGTTAGGATCAAACCTTGTACCTTGTGCATGGGAGGCAAATACCTTAACCGCTTCACTATCTAGCTGCTGCTTCTCTGAAAGGGAGGGAATTTAGGCTTGACGTTGCAGTGAAGTGAAGCTTTGCTTCATGTGCATTGTGAGCCTCTGGTATGCAATACACAGACACACTAACAGAAACAGATGCTCCCAGGTTGCTATGGTAACTGAGACAGAGTGATGATAATGCTTAATGGCTCTGAGGAGCCACCAAGATGAGTTTTGGCAATGACGTTTTTGCTTTAAAAAATATGTATATACATATATAATAAAAGAGCTGTTTTAAACCACATGTACACATATTGATGGTCTCCCAACACTTCATTTAGCTCATTAAGTTGATTCTTGATTAATAATAATAATAATAATAATAATAATAATAATAATAATAATAATAATAATAATAATATTCATTAGCTCATTAAGTTGATTCTTGATTAATAATAATAATAATAATAATATTCAGTTTCTGTCTTATACAAATGGTACAGTGAATTACCTTCTGTTTAAACTGTGAGCTTTGGCCGGTTAAGACCTGCATGCTATCATCCTGAACGCCTAAGTGAAGCTAAGTAACTTTTATCTGCACTTTTATGAAATAATACACAATTTAAAGTAAATTGTTTGTGTTGCATTGAGGAATATCTAGCTGGAAGCTGTGACTCTGTTTGTCAGTAGGTTCCTGCCCACCCTCCCTGTTTTTGTGTTGGTGTTAATCTTGGTGGCTTTGAAACTGCCCGCCCCTCTTGTAAATTTGCACTTGGATACTCCTCCTGGGCCCATCTCATTTGCTCACTCAAAAAAAAAAAAAAAATCTGCTTTTACTGTATTTGTGTTTCTTCCTACTTTATTTTGCTTTTGCGTCATCTTAAAAGTACTCAATTGTATTTATTACTGCTTGGTGTAACTCACTCTAAGCCTTTTAATTTAAGCACTTGGGCTTCAGACCAGTTGTTTTACATTAAAAAGGTTTGTGCTCTGCACTGTGGTGGCAGGACAGGTAGCTTACATCCTTCTAAGTTGGGAACTGCTGATTGAGGGCTCAGTGTTTGTTATTCTAAAAGTGTATTAGTTCTGGTTTAAGGACTTGGGATTCAGGCCAGTTATTTTACATTAAGAAGGTTCGTGGTCTGCACTCTTGTGGGAGGAGAGGCTGGACTCTGCCCTTCTGAGCTGGGAATTTCTGGTTAAAGGTTTATAGTGCCTGCATATTTGAACTGTTTCTTACTAAAATGGTACACCTTGTTTGCTGTAGCATAGACTAGATCCAGGCCTGCTGAATCTAGCTTTGTTTGTATAACTTGAGCACTAATCCAGGCATTCTTTAAAGTATTCAATTGTATTTATTACTGCTTGGTAGTAACTTGATTAAAGTGTAGCTATCATTCTAAGTCTTTTGGATTAAGCACTTAGGCTCAGACCAGTTGTTTTACATTAGGAAGGTTTGTGGCCTGCACTGTGGTGGCAGGACAGGTAGCTTACATCCTTCTAAGTTGGGAACTGCTGATTGAGGGCTCAGTGTCTAAAAGTGTATTAGTTCTGGTTTAAGCACTTGGGCTTCAGGCCAGTTATTTTACATTAAGAAAGTTCGTGGTCTGCACTCTTGTGGGAGGAGAGGCTGGACTCTGCACTTCTGAGCTGGGAATTTCTGGTTAAAGGCTTATAGTGCCTGCATATTTGAACTGTTTCTTACTGAAATTGGTACACCTTGTTTGCTGTAGCATAGACTAGATCCAGGCCTGCTGAATCTAGCTTTGCTTGTATGCTTGTTTGCTTGTTATTTCCCTGAAATGCTAATTCCACCTAAAACGTGGCTTTTCAGTGCTTCTGTGGATCCCTAGTGACATCTGCATTGCTTACAGTACTTATTTCCTTGTTTCACTTGAAAGAAAGTTACTGTTTTTCATTTTTGCATTTAAGTTACCTGTAACACATTGCATTTAAGTCACCTGGCACTTCCTCACTAAAGCAATTATATAAGTCAGCACTAAAAAATTAAAAGCACTACACCCTCACAAACTCCCCTTGAGTACCTTGTTCCCCATTGGCCCTTTTTTCAATTATAAAGGAATTCCCAATACTATTCTAGCATGTCCAAAGGTCAGTTGTCAATCTCCTCTCCGGTCCAGCTGGTGAATCTGGGAATCTTGAGGCAATATTACAACTGCCTCATGTAGTCAGACAACCCTCTCATCCTCCCAACAAATTCCAACAGATGTGAGAGATGCAACCATATAGCCAAACTGGAGGCTAAGCTCTCTCAACTCAGTACTGGTGAAACCTGTCAGGAGGAGAAGGAAATCACACTCACTACAGTTCCAGTCTCACATAGACCTACCACGACAGCAAACCAAACACATAAACACACAAAAACATACTCGGAGGCTCTAAATAAAAATCTGCCTAAGCAGCAGAGACCTCCAAAGCAGACACCCAAGCAACCACTACCCCAAAACAAAACACGTGCAACACATAGCTCACAAAGCCAGTGTGCTGAGCAGTCACAGCCCTTAAGGCTAAAAAACACACCTGATACACTTGTAATAGGTGACTCTGTCGTCAGGCACACTGACGTCCCACTCACCAGGCTGAACAAGGAGAAGGTCACGGTGAGCTGCCTGTCGGGCGCTAGGATCCACCACATAACACAAGCACTCAAGTCACTCCAAGGCAAGTACAAATATGACTCCGTCATTGTCCATGCTGGTGTGAATGACCTGAGATGTAACTCCCTGGACTACATGAAAACAGACATAGAGGAGCTCTCTGAGCATGTGGCCGAGGCCGGTATGACCCTGACCTTGAGTAGCATCTTACCCTCACCAAGAATGATGCCACAATATGAAGACAAGATGATCAATTTCAACAATTGGCTTAAGTATTGGTGTCATTCAAAGGGGAAGCCTGGGATGACATGCTCGACAAGCCAAGATGCTTCGCTAGGGACGGCTTGCACCTGTCACCCCTGGGCTTTTGGATATTGGCAAAGGCTCTTGCTACCCCCATAGTGCCTTTTTTAGGCAAGGCTCAAAAGACAAACCCACCTCCATAGGTATCACAAGGGATAAGAAACTAAGAGTAATGCTACTCAACGCCAGAAGTCTAAACCTCAAGATGCATGCACTCGAAACTCTCCTTAGCATGGAGAACATCGATATCTGTGCAGTAACAGAAACCTGGTTCAAGGTTCCCGAGAGCACCCCAGCACTGCCAGGTTATACCTCATACCATGCTTTTTGGCTCCAAAACTTGGACTGAACCAGAAAAGGAGGGGGAGTATCAATATTCGTCAAAGATACCCACACCTCCAGGTTGGTGGCACAGCACAAAGCATCAGAGACTATCCATGTGCAACTAACAGTGGGTAAAAATGCCTTCCAGTTTATAGCCTGCTACAGACCACCCTCCCAAACCCAGGAACCCCACTCAGCCTTCCTGAGAACACTGGAAAATATGAAGGTCTCTCCAAACACCATTATATTGGGTGACTTCAACTACCCAAACATAGACTGGGAGCATTACTCTAGCTCCAACACCCTAGCTCAAAGGTTCCTAGAATTTATAAACTCAAACACTATGGAACAACTTGTTACCACTCCCACAAGAGGGGAAAACATACTGGACCTGATCTTTAACAACATGGGGACTCTATGCTCCAGACCAGAAGTGTATCCCTCACTGGTAAGATCAGACCATAAACTAATCTCACTGGATGTTCACATTCCGACCCCACCCCTTGCCCAGAAAACCACAGTGAAAAACTTCTCTAAAGCAAATTTCACACTCCTCAAAACTGAGGTGGAATCCTTCAAAGCCCCCGGGCCTGTGGAAAATACGGCCCAGACCGCAGAATCCTTTATAAATGCATTCTATGAACACCTTCAGGAATGCATGGATCATGCAATCCCAAATAAAACTAAGACCCAATCCTCCAAAGGCAGACGTCCTGTCTGGTGGACCCCAGCCATAAACAAAACTATACAATAGAAGGAGGAAGTTACTACATGATAGAGCAAAATCCCAAAAAGGGAAGGCATCTCTGATCAGTGTTAGCAAAAAATTACGGGCACTCATAAAATCGTCTAAGGCAAGCTTCGAGAGAAAAATTGCACAGGACACTAAGGATAATCACAAAGCTTTCTTTAGTTAAGTTAGGAACCTGGGTGGGAATTCCCAGATATGCTCAGAATTGGTCCAAAATGACAAAAAGTACACTGAACCCACAGACATTGCCAACATCCTAACTGACAGGTTCAGTGCAAACCCCTCCCCCACCAAAAGGGCAAATATCTATCCCAGCAGAGTGCTGCCCCCCTGACATCTCAGATGCTCAGGAAAGAGCCGCCCTCTCCAAAGTAAAAAACACAGCATCAATGGGACCAGAAGGTGTCCCGGGCTGCGTCCTACATGAACTCCAAGAAGAGCTAAACCCAAACATAAAACTACTGTTCAATCTCAGCCTTACCACAGGATATGTACCCAAAGAGTGGCGTACAGCAACAGTGGTCCCTCTCCACAAAGGTGGTGCCTCAGTGGATCCTGGAAACTATCGCCCCATAAGCCTGACTAGCATGGTCTGCAAAGCTATGGAAAGGATCATCATGGACCTCATAAAAAAAGATATTGGGGATCTACAGACACTGGATCCTACCCAGTTCAGCTTTGTTAAGGGCAGATCCTGCCTCTTAAACCTGGTCGATTTCTTTGAAACAGTTACCAAGGCCATTGACAAGGGGAAGGTGGTCCACACAGCCTACCTGGACCTCGCAAAAGCCTTCGATACAATACCCCACTCGGGCATTATAGATAAGCTCACCAGCTTAAATATAAACCCCTATGTCACTAGATGGGTTGCAAACTGGCTCAAGGACAGAACCCACATGGTTAGAATTGCTGGAGTCATGTCAGACTCCAAACCAGTTACAAGTGGTGTCCCACAAGGCTCAGTCCTGGGACCTCTCCTGTTCGGTATATATTTCTCGGAGTTACAGGCCAACACGGAAGGACTGTGGCTTACCAAGTTCGTAGATGACTGCAAACTGGGCGCTATAATTGACTCTCCAGCCGACACAAGCATCCTCCAAAAGGGCCTCATAGAAACAGACAACTGGTTCCAGAGCCATGGCCTCAAGCTAAACGCCAAGAAGTGTATAGTCATCCCCTTTGGCAAAAACAAAGTACCCACAAATTACCACATAGGTGGTAATCCATTAAGTACGGAAGTAGTAATTAGGGACCTGGGGACCCAAGTTGATAGCAATCTCTCATTTGACAACCACGTGGCCAAAGTGGTTAGAAAAACATTTTATATAGCCCACCTAATCATGAAGGGATTCACATCTAGGTCAGGGGAGGTCATTGTGCCTCTTTACTCATCCCTCATCAGGCCCATAATTGAGTACAATGCCCCTTTTGGGATGTACCTTACCAGACACCTGCAGCAACTGGAAAGACCCCAAAAGTACCTCACCAAGAGGATCAAAGGGCTCAAACAGATGCCATATGCTGCCTGGCTAATGAAACTCCAGCTCTACTCAGTGGCATACCGCCTGCTCAGAGGCGATCTGTGTCCGACGTATAAAGCCATGTCCAACCCGGAGTTAATGGACATGCTGCACCTCAGAAAATCCAAATCCCATTGAGCTACGCACTCGAGAGACTTGAACCTCAGCACTGAAATAAATAGGACATGCTGGAGAGACAGATTCATAACCCAGAGGCTCCCTTCACTCTGGAATAAAATCCCAGTCCAGGTTAGGCAGAGTCCCTCACTGACTCTCTTCAAGAGGAATCTTGATGAGTGGTTGGGAGATAGTAGGTTTATCCCGGGTATCACTTCTTTGTCACTGTTAGACAGAGGCACAGTATACTAACCTCGAAAAAGGGCATAGCAAAATTAATTTAAAATGGGTGGCGAAAGCCAAACACACTCTGGCTAGGCTTATATATGCCCTAGGGCAGATAGCCTAGTATGAACCTATGAACCTATGAACCTATGAATAATTATATGCGCAATTTTATATTTAAAATGCATTTTGGTCCAAACACATTAAGGACTTACATAAGAGTGGAAGTCTGAGTTATTGTAAAAGACTAAGAGCACTTGATCTTGTGAAGTACCCTTTGCAGTGGTCTGGGAGGTGATCTTGTTCAGACGTGTTGGGCATATGGGTATAGATGATTCTAGGGGTGTTTGGGGTTGATGGGAACTGCTAGAGAGTCCTCAGATTTCCTTTGTGGAAATATCTGTGGGATTGGAAAGTGTGTTGAGTGGTTCACTGGCAGAGTGGCCACTGCATGGAACAGGCTGGTAAAATGGAACAGGACAAATATTGGTTTGGATATTTTAAGAACAGCCTGAAAACACACCACATGAACTAGTGAATGGTATTCTGGCAAAATTGGATGGGCATTATTGCCCATGCTTGAAGTACTGATATGTGCGTATGTAAAGATGGAAATATACTTATAACAAATAAGAAACTAGAAGGGTCTCATAATTTAAAGTCTATGGACTGTATAAACATGCTTGGAAGAAGCTAATAATAAGAATAAACATTACAGCTTGTGGTCTCTCAAATAACTAAGCAGCAGCCAAAAAAGAAAAACACACACGATAGTTATGTAACGTATGATTTTTAGTAATTCTAGACATAAAATATATAATCATCATATAAGATGAAGCAGTCTGCTGAATTTAGATATTAAAGACAGGATTTAATAACATATACTTGTGTATAATAACACTACTGTCTTAACTTGTCATAACACTACTATCTTAACTTGTCCTAAATGGCATACACTACATTGAACATCAAGGGGAAGCATGATGATCTTTCTCATATAAGTAAATATGCATAACAAGTCATGTAATTGCTTTAACTTGAATTGCAGTTTTTCTAACCCATCTTGACTATATATAATACTTAAGTTGTTACCGAGGTAACTAATGTTTTATAAATGACATCAAACTGACAACGTTTTCAAGAGAAACAAGAGAAGCCTGAACTTGAAATGTCACAGAATGTAACAATCACATTCTGAACAAATAGTATTAAGTTGACAATAATCACTCAGTTTAACCATTGCTGATTATGCAAAATAGGCCATGGGATTCATGAAGCTCGGCGCAAGGATGATTTTAGCCTTGCACTGAGTGTCCTCCTTACAGATGGTGTAGCAGCACCATATGAATATTTATGAGGGTGCACTGCTGCACCCTCAATGTGCACAGGAAACATGTGCAAGTGCAGGGGGCATGTTTAAGTGCTCTATGGAGGCTTAAACACCCCCCCCCCACAGTTGCACAACCTACAGTGCTTACTATTAAAGCCCGCCTCTAATAGTAAGCAATTAAGTCAGTATCTGTGGATAATGAAATGCATGCTAAGCATACAAGAGTGTCCACGAAAAACACACAAGCACATAGCGGAATGTTGAGCCCCTGTCCCTAGAACTATCAAAATTAGATTTCCCGTGTTCCTATTTTACATTTGTATTGCTTCATTACTGAAAGTGTAAGCGAAGCACAGCATGTCTGAGCGACGCTGCCCTCTGCTTAGCGTAACTTACACATCAAAATCATCCAAATAGAAAAAAACATGCATAATCAACCATAATGTCAATAGTGTAGTGGTTAGAGCATCCGCCAAACAAGCATTCACGGTTCAAGTCCCACCGTAGCACATATCATTTTCCATGTGGAATGTGTATATGAACATATTTATACATCTTTTTGCTGTATAACCTACATAATAACATGTAAATGTGAACTGGAGTACTGCATGAAATGTTTAACTAATGTAATTTAATCAAAGTGGTAGTGTCATAATGAATAAGGTACTAGTAAGCAGGTGTAAGCACAAATAAGCAGTAGTAAACATATATAAGTACTAGTAAGCAAGTCTAAGTGCGTTTACGCGGGTGTAAGCAGTGCCCAAAAAACATTAACGGAAGATAGCACAGCCTACTGTTGCACAAACACACACACATGCTCACAACTGCTTAAAAGTGCTTTAATCACTCTATATCCAATGGCCCTTGTTCTGCCCAGCAACAAAATAAATGGCCTCTACAAAGTGCAAACCAAGGACCCTGCACACCACAGCCAGTGTGATTTACCACTAAGCCATGGCAGATATACATAAATCTGATGTTATCACAAACATATCGTCCAGCACAATCATGCAACAGCATAGGAAATATTTATAATTATGTAGATGTATGTGCATGTGCATGTACAGATATAATATATATATATATATATATATATATATATATATATATATATATATATATATATATATATATGAAGAATGAACGTTGTGACAATAAAGCATACAAAAAGAATGAGAAGGAAATCAACAGCAACTCCTATATTATTTAGTGCTGTCATCGTATGTCATTTCAAGCTGGCAGGGGTGAGCTAATCACTGCTACTCAAACTACAGGCAGGATACTACCAGTGAGAGTAACACTGTCGATCTGCTAAGTCTACTTTACAAACAATTACAGGGTAGTCCCTGGTGAGACTACCCAAAAATTGCTAGGTTGTGTGGACTTCCGACCATTACACAAGCAAGGGCAGGTATGTTCAAGGACCAAATGGTGGGAGAGCCTGATGATACATGGGTTGGGACAACATACATGTAGGGTCCCTAACGCTGGGGAGAGGGCAATGTGTGGAGGTGTGTTATGGTCATGATAGCAACCGGAGAATGGATTGTTTGCATGTATGTCGAACTCAGGTGGGGTGAGGGAACCATGGGTATGAAATTATGGATCCAGGCATATCAGGGTTGGATGGCCTGGTTCTAATTGGACCGCCTCATGGAGGTCAGCGAGTTCGTTATAAGTATATATGCATACACACATACATACATCTATATGTAGAAATACATTCCCTGTACCACATTCATTCCTTTTGCAGACATAAATAACATGAAATTGCCCCTACAAACCTTGACAGTAGATAGAATAATAGGTTATGCATAAGAGGGAAGGGATGAATCTGCAAAAATGCAGAAGTGTGTAGTTAGTCTGAAGTCAGTGCTGTTCTCAAAAATAAAATGTGAGGACTTTCTCACTATGAAATAGAGGAAACATTCCTGTGATCTGCCTGCTACGGCAACGCCAATCACTAAACCGGTCATATTTGTAATATAATTTCACCAAACTCATACATTATTAGCTTTCATGTGTAACGTGTGCGTTACCACATAGTCATAGTTATTAATTTATTGTAGTGTCTTGTTAACGGGAGTAACGATGTAATGAAGTATAGAGTCTAATCTTGAAATGAAGACATGTGTGTCCCAGGTGGGACAACCCAAAAATTGTGAATAGTGTCCTACTGGTCACTCATTTCACCAATGTTTGTGGACTAAACGGTTGGGATGTATGAGGATACGTGGAGTGAGTCAACCCATGGGATGGGTCTACAGGAGTAGGGAGTGGCCAATGTGTAGTGGTGTGGATATACCATGTATCCAACTGGAGAATGGATGACTGCTGTCAGTGAAGTGTTGGGGTGGGTGTTTGGGGAACTAGGATCCATGGGTATATGGGTATATATGTAAATGAAACAGCACAGCAATAGTGTAGTGGGTAGAGGATCTGTCTAACAAACAGACATTCCTGGTTTGAATCTCACTACAGCACATACCATTTTCCATTGTAATCTGTATATGAACATATTTTGACATCTGTCTGCTGTATACCTGCATAATAACAATTAAAAGTGAACTGGAGTGAAGTGTCAGTGTAATAATGAATAAGGCACTAGTAAGCAGGTGTAAGCATAAATAAGCAGTAGTAAGGCTATATAAGCACCAGTAAGCGTGTTTAAGTGCATTTGCATGGGGGTAAGCCTTGCCTACACAGATTCAGCGAAGTAGTAGCTAACTGAGTGTAAGAAACTGCAACAGGAGTTTAGCATTGCTTAGCTCTGTGCAAACCAGCACACACCCGTTCACAACTGCTTTAAAGCGTTAATCACTCTGTACCCAATGTCCCATATTCTGCCCAGCAATAAAATAAACAGCCTCTCCAAGGCTATAATTCAGGACACTGAACATCACAGCCACAGTAGTTAACCACTAAGCCATCATAGCAATACATATAAAGGAGGTATCAGCAAATTAATCCTCACCACAGGAAAATCAAATCAAACATGTGAACTGAATCTATGTACAGTGTGATGTTCTATAACCCACCACAGACCATAAATATGAGAAATGGAGTACTGCAGTAAACATAGAGTTGAGGTGTCACTGTAATAAAGTTTTGAAATCACCAGGACCCCATACAGTGTATGTACACATGAATCATAGATACCAGACACATATATAACCAGTAATGAATAAGACATCGTTGACAAAAGGCAAATATAATGCTAGATAACCAATAAGCAATGCTAACCGCAGTACAGCCCAACTAAGTAATTGTAAACAATATGTAGGGAAGCCAATACAATATGTTCCCAGGTACACCTCTTTAAGTAGTGCCAACCTGAAGTAAGCAGGTGTGCCAATAGCTTAGCCTTTTCAAAATCGGCCAATTATGAAAAAGTGCAGGAATCCGGCCCTACTTACATATGAAGAGGCAGGAATATGGCTCATAACTGGTTGTAGCATCCCCCTGCAGGCAGAATGGCTTGAGTGGGAGAAGACACTCACTTTAGAGAGTAGTGCTGGGGCTTCCAGGAGTCCAAATTCATGGTATGGCTCCTGGTAAAGCACCATGACAGGAGACTACTGCAGGGCCAGTACCAGGGCTTGCAGTACAAACGGAGGCCTGGGACAGTCTCACCCGTGACCTCACTAGTGCCACAGGTATCCTCCAGACTGGTGAGCATGTCAGGCACCACCACGCAGACCTGAAGCGGTGGAGGGGAGATGTCCTGGAAAAGTGGATCCAGGAAGCAAGGCAGATGCAGAATGCCCCAGAACTGAGTAAGTACTCCTTCCACTACATAGTTAATAATTGCCTAGCTTGTGTATACTATGGATAGGTAAGGCTAAATATCACTGTACTTCTCTGACAGCTGCAGATGAGCATGCTGCGAACCAGCAAGCCTATGATGCTAGGCTGCAAAGGATGTGTCACGAGGCAGGTTAGTAAATAGCCTGCATGTACTGTCATTACCAATAAATGTAAGAGCCTCAGAAAGTGTTGTACCAGTATACAGAATTGTGTAATATGCTGTGAATAATGGTATAACTCCTGCATTGCTTCTGTTTACTCTGCAGTCATATGTTGTTGTACTGTTGCAGTTATTAAATAGTACTGTTGTAGTAAGCAGTGTTACCCACACTTTGGTATGCAGATAAAATGTGTATGAGTGCTGTATAACAATGCTGGAAGTGCAAACAGGTCAGTCATATTAGACAAAATACATTGCAAAGCCTCACAACAATTGCCTGATAGCATAGTGTACAGTGATCTTAACTGTAATGCTTTTGTCACACACAGCAGGGCTTTGGATCCCAGGAGCACTAGTAAATTGTATGCATAATCATTCCACACAACTGCACACAGTTTGTTAGAATGTTCAGAGAAAGCTGTATGCATATTTACACTTAACAACTGTACAGATTTTGCTAGAATGCTCAAATATGGAGTGGTATGCATATTCATACCCCTCAACTGTTTCAATCTGCCCAGTATGTCCTGATAAATAGACCCCATCACCTGCCTTTTGTACTGTTCCCCTGTCAAATTAGTGTGATGATCCAAGAAATGTAGGCAGCTGTTAATGACATATAACTGATAGTCAGACTTGTACATAGAGAATGTACATGCAAACATACCTGTCATCCCAGCATCTCACCCAAAGTGTATGAGAGCAGTCTCAAAACATGTTGCATTAATACCTGCATCTGGTCAAGCCTGTACGTAAGACACAGGTCTCATACATACTAATCTACAAACATACCATTGTACAATATAACGCCATTGGGTATTGTAATAATACATGTAAGGGACAGACCACTGCAGTGACTAGGAATGTTGTGAAAACTGCAAGGATTTATTAGTTGTTAATTGAACTCTCTCTCTCTCACCCCTACCGTATGTGCAAAAATAACCGATTTACACAACTCTTTTGGTATGTCTACACTACTAACCTTTGTTGGGACATATGTCCCATTGGTTTATAAATATTCACATCTGTTTCTATGCATGTGCCATGTTAAAATACTCCCATATTGGTGGCCTGTTGCCATGAATGAAACCTGCATGTTGTTGTAATGGCCACTGTTTACTCATATATGCATGTGTTCTGCCTGCTCTGCAACTATTTTATATCTGGTGCCCTGGGTAATGGGAATACCTATGCATGCTGTTATAACTAATCGTGAATGCTGTTAACTATTACTAGCCCATATCTGTCTTAAACATGCTACAACATAGCTCATATGGGGAGGCTGGTCCCAGCAGACCCACCTGTCCCACCTCAGCTGACCATGGCACCGGACACCAGCACATCTGGGGCCCAGCCTGGGACCTACTTTTCCGATGGCCCTGCACCACCTTCAGGTGGAACCGCCACAGGGGATGGGGCTCACCCCCTCTGTGAGCGGGATCGGACAGGAACCTGTCACTCATGGTACGCTCCGGGCTGTGGTGCGTAGGGAGCTCGACAGGGAGATTCGAGACTGCCTACGCCAGCTTGATGGCCGAGTGGCACAACTAGAGGGTGAGCCTGCCTCTCCTACACAGCCCCCAGCACAGCCACTTTCTGGGCAGTGAAGGTGCAATGGTGACTGCCCATGGGTGGGGACCTCAGTCCCACTGTATCCATTTGTGGGCTCATGGGCTTGCGACTTACAAACACCCCTCCCCGTCCAAGGTGTCCCCCCCCACGTGTCATATACTGCCCTAGTATGCATTTTGTTTGTCTTGTCTGTCATCCTACCCCACCTATCCTCCCTGATCATACCTAATCTCCTTCCCCAACATCCCACTATCACCTAAAAATAAAAGAAAAAAAGGGCAATCTGTTCCCGCAAAAAAAACACGCCCCATACATAGCTGTCCATTTTGCACACATGTCAACACATGTAAACATTTCTAATTAGCATCACAACATAATATTGTTGCCCTCATCCCTCTCTCAGGGTTGTGAGTGTCCAAATGTACCACCAAATTTTTTGCATATGCACAGCCATTGCTGTAGAAGAAATGGACAGCTATGAACCTTCCCTACACCCTTTCTGCATATCCCTAGCTACTTTGCCTACTGCCTTTCCCTCTCTGTGCCCCTTTTTCTCCACTTTCCTATCACCCCCTTTTTCTTTTCTTTTAAAGAAATTAGCATGGGGTAAGTGGGTATAAGCAGTTTTAAGCAGCAGTGAGCCAGTTTCAGCCTGTTTGCATGGGGGTAAGCACTGCCTACACAGGTTAAGCAATCAAGAAAGTAACTGAGTATAAGGAACTGTAACCAAAAGTAACCACTGCTTACCATCACACAAACCCATGTACACCCGCTCACAACTGCTTAAAAGTGCCTTAATTACTCCATATCCAATGGCTCTTGTTTTGCCCAGCAACAAAATAAATGACATTTGCAAGGCTTGAAACCAGGACTCTGCCTACCATAGCCAATGTGATTTACCACTAAGCCATGGCAAATATCCAGACATCTGATGTTATCACAAACATATCATCCAGCACAGTCATTCAACAGTATAGGAAATGTATTTCATTATGTAGATGTATGTGTGTGTGTTTATGTCCAGATATATCTACATACATAGATAAAGATATATATAGATATATCAAGAACAAACCACATAACAACAAAGCATTAAAAAAGAATGAAAAGGAAAACACCAGCAACTCCTGCTTTATGTAGTGGTGTTGTCCTATGTAATATCAAGACTCCCTCAGACAGACGTGTCATTAATACACGCAAACATTTGTACATTTCCCAAATACATTACTTTGAGTATTTTATTTACATTAACAAAACAGCTCCTGTCCAGTCATAATGTGAGAACAGTACTCTTGCAAGGTGCTGTGTGCAACATCATCATCATTAAATGGTTAAATGGGGTAACCATAGAGGGACCGGTAGTGTTGTGTGTACACTGGGGTCATCTGCATCACATGTATCTGGAACCTTTAGGAGTCATGTGCATACCAGGATCGTGTGCCTGAGAGAGGGGGTGAGGACAACAGTAGTATGTTGTGATGCAAATTAAAAAGGTTACATGAGTCCAGTTGACATGTGTGTGAAATGGACAGCTATGTATGGGGCAAAAGTTGTTCTGGGAACAGATTGGCTGTTTGTTTACATTTTTGTAAGGTGAGAGTGGGATGTTGGGGAAGGAGAGTAGGTATGCTCGTGGAGGATAGGTTGGTTAGGATGACAGACAAGATAGACAAGACAGCATACAGGGGCAGTATATGACACATGATGGGGGAAACACCTTGGACGGGGAGGGGTGTTTGGCAGTCACAAGGCCATGAGCCCCAAAATGGAAACAGTGGGACGGAGGTCCCCACCCATGGGCAGCCACCACTGCAACTTCACAGCCCCAAAGGTGGCTGTGCTGGGGGCTGTCTAGGAGGGGCAGGCTCACCCTCTAATTGTGCCACTCTGCCCTTGAGCTGGCATAGCTGGCCTTGAAACCCCTTATTGAGCTCCCTATGTACCACGGCCTGGACCATACGATGGCTGACAAGTTCTTGTCTGGACCTGCTCCTCAGTGGCAGTTCCACCCGTAGGTGGTGCAGAGCCAACAGAGGTAGAGGTCCAAGGCTGGGCCCCAGACGTGCTGGTGCCTGGTGCCATGGCCAGCTGAAGTGGGACGGGTGATTCTGCCAGGACCTGCAATCCCATACAGCCTATGGTGTTGCAGTTTTAACACAGATAAGGCTTAGTAATAGTCAACAGCATTCAGGATTACTTATAACAGCATGCATAGGTATTACCATTATCCCAAGACAACAGATGTCATACATTTGCAGAGGGAGCAAAACAAATGCATATATACTGCATGACATCTGTCCAAAGTGTAGATGACTTGTGACTGCAGCTATGAACAGTGGCCCATTACTGGTATGTCACTGTGATAACCTCAGACAGTGACTGTCATACCACTGTTTCATGTGCCATATGTCCAATCAGGGATGTGATGTCAGTAACTCACATCACTGTCACCGTGTACTGACTGCAATCCTCACACTATGCTTCTGCAGTTCACAGATGAGTGTGCTCTGTGAGTAACACATGAAATAAATGGTTCCACACACTGACCAGTCCACAGATGACCCTACAGATGGGGGTTTCCTCGCTAACAGAGCACTGTGTTGTCAGTTATTAAAACATGCAGACTAGCCATCACCACACAAAACCTGCTAAACTGGCAGTAGTCTGAATGAAGCATAGCTACACTTACATGCGGTAGTTATGTCTGGCACATCACCATCCTGTCTTTAGGCTATTTTCCACAGTGTATGTTGTTTGAGGAATATCCAGGTTTCATCTGAGATGCTGTTTACCAAACACCAGATCCAGGTTCCACTCACAGCGACTGCCATGGGCAAACACCAACATGATGTAGTAGATATTGTACTGTGTTTCCATGAGATTGGCTATGGGAATGTCACCACAGCTGTTCCACATGTAATCAGCTAGAGGAGGACTGCAATAGGTGCAGAGGCCATCACCTGATTATGACCATCACTTACAAAACACAAGCTGCTGCTGAGCAGATGTACTCTCCACATCCACCAGAGAGTGTGCGGGAGGGACAGATAGAGGCAAAGTACATCAGAGAAGGACTGGGAGACTAAAACCTAAAAATCTTCTGTCACACACCTACCAGTGCAGGGGTTCAAACCCCTGATTAGCCATTACTATTACAAGTGCATGCAGTTACTCCATGTGCCACATAGCTGACATGTTGTTGTGCTGTAAGAACATATATGTGTGCCGATGAGCGACATCTCCAACAGAGATATAGTAGACATACATTAGGTGTAACACACATGGCTGTCCATATGAGCAGATGTCATTGTCAACACAGCCACACTCTCTAAGGGACTCAGACACATTGGCACACTTTGACAGGCTTCTTAGTTCTATGGGCTAGGGCATGTGAATGTGTATGACATCAGTCAGTATACCAATGGGAGTTATACTGGGTGTGACTGTAGTTGGGAACATCATACCCCACACGCAGACACAAGGTACCAGTACTGACATGCATGTGTGCATTGCTTCATGGGTGTGTAGTGATTGGCTGTGCAAGATGGCTGTTCAAGGCTGTGTGAGGGGTAATCCTTGGCATCAGGCCACCTGACAATGCAGTGTGGTTCAGGAGTGTAGTGCTGCAATGTCCCACAAAATGGGTATTATACTAACCATACTGTCATCCTGGTTACTATTGTGTGTTGGCATTGCTTTGCAATGCATGCCATGTCTGTGTTTGATAATCCTTGACATGGACATTGCCTGGGATGTGCACATCCCAGAATAATGTACAGTGACATGTTTAAGTATACTTGGTTTGCCTGGCACATGTTATGTACACAGACTGTTATCATCAGATGTGCTAATCCTGGCCTGGTGTGGCAAGACCTGCTAATAGACAGCAGGTTGACCCTGCACCTGCATTCATAGCATGATACAGGTATTCCCTGGTGTCAGTGGCATCTGTCCATACAGGGCATGTGTGTAAGGCATTGCATGTCCTTTTTGGATCACATTTTATGGCATCACATATGTTGCAGGCGTCCAGTGGGGAACATAGTGAAGGCACATTGTCCGCAATTATGTGCCTATTGTACTGGTGGACAGGGTGCCATGCTCTGTGCATCCCACTGCAATCACACCATGCTTATTATCTGTCAACAATGTGCAGTGTACTAGCAACATAGTGGGATTTTTCTAGGCAAGTGCGTTTGTGTATGATACATAGGTTCAGACCATATTCTGGGTAATAGTAGAGTTGCTTACTTTGTTCATCAGGCCTTTTGCCAGATGTAGGGGTATGGTTTGCCAACCCAGTCTCTTGGCTGATTGAAATCTGCAATCCTTGTGAGGTGGACATTGTGACATATAATATGGCCACCAAATAGGAAAACTACAAAACCCACTACTTAACATGTCCAGTGGTTAGACACTCACAGCCACCTCCACAGAAGATATGACTGACACACAAACACACACACACACACACACACACACACACACACACACACACACACACACACACACACACACACACCTGCCATGTCTCGGAATAGAACTCATACCTAACTAGTTTATCACACTATAGCATTACACAGTTATAGCATGTGCTACGAAGATTATTGGGCTACCCCATCCCCAAAGGGGTATTTCACAAGGAATGACATCAGCAGGTTTACCAAAGTAGGGCATTTCAAATTTCCTGCAAGTGAGTAGCCTAAAATGCATTGCTCACAAAATAGACAGTGAGACACACACACAAAACATCCACAACTGACATGTGTGGGTATAGAACCCATGATCAAGATCTATATCACACTACTGCATGAGGATGTTATAGGATGCACCACAGAGATTATTAGGGAGCTAGATCCCCAAAGGTGTGTTTGACAAGGGATGACATCAGCAGGATTACCAAAGTAGGGCATTGTAAATGTCCTGCGACTGTGTAGGCTATAATGCATTGCTTCCTACACAGACATTAAAACACACACAAAACATACATAACTGCCATTGTTGTGGATGGAACCCCTATCACAGTTCTAAATCACACTCCAGCAGTGCGCAGTTACCCGACGCGCTACAGAGATTACTGGGTTACAATATTCCCAGAGGTGTATTTCTAGATGGGTGACATCAGTAGCCTTGCCAAAGTTAAGTATATGAATTGTAAGGAGTGTGAGTACTCTAAAAAGCATTGTTCCCTTCTTAGGCAGACAGACACACACAGTTGGCAAGCCTAGGATTAGAACACCTACCAAACTAGTTTATCACTAAATAGTATTACACAATTACAGAATGCACTACAGAGATTACTGGGTTATGGCAGTCCCAGAGGTGTATTTCTAGGTGGGTGACATCAGCAGGATTGCCAAAGTAGGGCCAATGAATCGTAGTGAGTGTGACTAGCCAAACATGCAGCACTCTCTACACAGGCATAGGAACAGACACCAAAGAATCCACAACTCTCATGTGTGAGACTAGAACCCACACCAGAGTTTTATATCACACTACAGCATTACACTGTTATAGTATATACCACAGAGATCACTGGAGTACGCTTTTCCCCAAAGGTGTACTCCCCATCGATTGACATCAGCAGGATTGCCAATGTAGGGCATTTGAATTGTATTAAGTGTGACTAACCTAATTTCCACAATTAGTCTGTATGCATTAATCACTGTCCTGGCCAGACAAAAATACCCCACATTTGCAGGTCATGAACCCAGGACACTGTACATTATAGTCACAATAACTAACCACTAAGTCATCACAACAGTACATGAGAGTGAGGTTTCACCACAGTAATCCCAGTATAGGCTAATCAAAGTGAACATGTGAAAGGAATGTATATACAGTTGTCCTTAAAAGACCTCCCCAAGGCCAGCTTCAAGCTACACAAGGCAGAAGTGACAATGTTTGTGACACCCATGGAGACAGGAGCTGACAGTTCTACAGATGAATCTTGTACTAAGGTACTGTATGAGCACATCCACTTGTGCATGATTCCTGACATCCCACATGGAACCACAATGCTCACCTCCCAAATAAGCAAGCCAGTCTGGTGGTCTCTTGCCATTAACCGAGTATACAACAGAATGTAGACACTGTTGAAGCAAAGAGGATATGCCAATGATGCAAACAACTCTCTTACCAGCCACAGTAAGATGTTGAGATCCCCCATGGAATCCTCCAAAGCTGGTTATGTAACTAAAATCACCACAGATTCCATAGACAACTACACACCACTCTATAGTTATGTCATGAATCTAACAGGCAATGCTGAGATGTGCTCTGAGCTACGACAGAATGACATTACATAGATTGTTCCCACAGATTGTGCCAATATCCTGGCGGATTGATTTAATGCCACAGTCACCCCCTCTCACCCCCAAAAGGGCCAATGGCAATATGAACAGAGTTCCATTGGCCAGTAATCATGGCCACACAATCAGAAACCGCACTATCCACAGCTAAGAATACATCATCCATGGGACCAGACTGTCATGAGTAATCATAACCTCGCATCAGGCCTGCTGCCCAGTGAGTGGCGCACAGCTGCAGTTATCTCACTCACTAAGTGGAGATCCACCTTGGATCCCTGGAACTGCTGTCACATCAGTGTGATGAGCCTGATCTGCATGGCCATGGAATGCATTATCAGGGAAGTTTGGGACACAGACATTGGCAACCCTCAAACACTGGACCCCACACAGATTGGGCTCATGGAGGGCCAGTCTTGCCTCTTGAAATGGATTATCTGCTTTGACTCAGTCTACATAGCTGTTGAAGAGGGTAAGGCAGTTCACAATGCCTATGTGGACCTCGCCAAGCCCTTCAATACCATACACCAGTCTGGAAACACAGATTAACACAATAATCTGGCCATACATCCCTATGCTACTCGATGGTTTGCCACATGGCTTACTGATGGAAACCTAATTGTTGGTGTAACTGTCTCCAAATCCATCCCCAGACAAGGGATAGGTGGAGTACTTCAGGGTTCAGTCCTGGCACCACTGTTGTTTGAATTCTACATCTCTGTAGTACAGGCCAACAGTACAGGACTCTGGCTAACAAAGGTAACAGATGACTGCAAAATGGGAGTCATTATGAGCCTGACTATACTGCATGATATGTTACTGATACCAGCCTGACATCATACAGGTAGGATGGGGTACTGCTAACATCTTGTGGCCTTGTTGTGTAAGGTCCAGGTTATGGGATCTGCAACAGTTGGTAGTGTATTGCAGGTCAGACATGTTTTGCTGTGGGGGGAATACCTATTCCTGTATGACATATGTTGTTTGTGCCTGTCAACCCCATTCATGCTACATGTGGTCATATATGTTTCTGCTATGTTCCCACCTTATCTACAGATGTATGTCCGTATATACCTATATAGATATACATATCTACTTCCACATATGTGGATATCTATATCTATATGTATATATATATATATATATATATATATATATATATATATATATATATATATATATATATATATATATATATATATATATATATATATATATGTAATCTCCATCTATATATATCTATATCTATATATCTCTATCTCTCTCTCTCTCTCTCTCTATATATATATATATATATATATATATATATATATATATATACACACATTTGTATCTGTGTAGACATTAATATGTTTTCACACACACATACACCTGTATGTTAGAATACATACTCTGTACTGTTAAATCACTGGGCCGGATGATATGTTTGTGAATACAGCAGGGTTATGCATATCAGATGTGGCTTAGAGGCAAATCACTTTGGCTATTATGTTCTTGGTCCTGAGTTCAAGCCCAGCAGACGTTGCTTATTTTGTTACTAGGCAGAACAAGGGCCAATGGATACAGAGTGATTAAGGCACTGTAAAGCAGTTGCAAGCATGTTGTTAGGCATGGTATGTCCGTTGTGAGTCACATGTGAAGGCACCATAGGTTGTGCAGGTGTCCATCGGGGAACATGGTGGAGGTGCACTGTGTGCATGTACGTGCATATTGGGCAGATGGCCAGGGTGACATGCCTTCTGTAGCCCACTGCTATAACTGCATAGTTACTATCAGTGGCCAATATGCAGTGTACTACCCACATATTGGCTGTTGCCTAGGAATGTGTGTGCGTATGGCACATGGGTTGAGTGTGTGTTCTGGGTAATAGTGGGGTTGCTAACTGTGATTGGCTGGCCTTGATGTCACATGTATGTGTATGGCTTTGCACCCCAGCCTCACAGCTACTGTACATCTGTTATCCCTGTATGGTTGACATTGTGATATAGAGTATGGCCAACATAAAATGTATGCAAAACCTCTGCCACATTGCCCCACACGTACAACCACCACTACAGAGGATACAAGTCAGACACACACACACCTGTCATATCTGGTATTTGAACCCCTACCTAACTAGTTTATTACACTACAGCAGTACACAGTCATAATACGCACCACAGACATTACTGAAGTACTTCTTCCCCAAAGGTGTATGTCACAATGAATGACATCAGCAGGATTACCAAAGAAGGGTATTTCAAGTGTACTGCAAGTTTTACATGTCTTTGAACCATGTGTACCTGCTGCCGTGAAAACACATTTACACCTGCCTTATTCAGTCCTAAATGACATTATTAACAACCCTTGCTGGTTTTGAACCCTGGACCATATACACCATAGTCACTGGACTTACCAGTGAGCCATCTGGATTGTACACATGTTTCATGGTTTTTAGAATACACATTTTACTACAGGTATTCCACAGTACTGAAAACAAATGGGACAGTCACTTTGTGTCCATATGTACAGTACCCTTGAATGTACTGTACTCTGCGAAACAACATAGACAAGTCTACATTTGTACAACTGTTATAAATAAATACTAAATACATATATGCACTTATGGGATGTGTATACACACACACACACACACACACACACACACACACACACACACACATGGCGTGTAGACAAAACAGAGGCAACTATTGTATTATAACATTTAAATCTTAATCAGTTCACAAGAGAAGGGTTGTTTGTTGTGTATGTGGAGTTTGGTGTGGGGAATGATGGCTGAGGAAATATACCCTGAAGATTGTGGAGTATGGTTGGGGGAATGATGGGTATGGAAATACACCCTGGGGACCACTTCTGTGTCACTGCTCAACAGTGGCACAGGAAAATAACATACCCAACAGTAGTTATTCTTGATTGTCTATTCTTTTCTATTCCTAACTGTGTAATAATGTGTAGACTCCACTCACCACAGATGACTACCATGGTGTGCAGCATGTTAAAAGACATTACACATGCGTATGCCTGACTACAGGGTAGTCACACACACACAAACACACACACACTTGCCAGTATTGTGCTTACAAGTCTTGCCCATGTAAAGGTAACTAGTAGAGTGGTATGCAGTTGGGATATGTGCCACAGAACCCATACAATTACACTTAATCTGATTCTGCTTCTGAACTGGGTGAAATCACAGGACTGAATACTTGCAGTGGAGAGGGGGGAATGGGTGGTTTAGCAGATGACAATGATAAAGGTCAGTGCAAAAGGTGGTTTCTCTTTGGAAAGCAGTAAAACCCGCTGTCATGAGAGGATGCAGACACAAATACACGCACACACACACACACACACACACACACACACACACACACACACACACACACACACACACACACACACACACTGAGGCATTTGCTGATACACAAACACACACACACACACACACACACACACACACACACACACACACACACACACACACACACACACAGTTGCCAGTGGTGGGATCAGAACTCCTGCCTATCTACAGATCACTATTACAGTACTACGTAGTTATGAGACACACCACAGAAATTGCACATTGCAAGGCACTCTGAATGCCCTTCTAAGATATAGGACATCAACAGGGATACTGACAGTTAAGATGTACATAGCTGTAAACCTGTATGTTTAAAGTAGGAGTCCATTACAATCTGTATGCACAAACAAGACACATCATCTGCAGGTAAGACATAGGTAGGCCTGAGAGGTATAGTTGTAGCACAACAAGCCCTGAACTGGAGTATTGCCCATTTGTGGAATGGACAACTACTATCACTATACAGGGTTACAGTGGTCATGCTCATACACATAGAATCACAGGACTTGTTTGGATGCATTGACTCCAATTACACAAGGTGACAGTGGGCATGCTCATACACTTAGTAGCACAGGGCCACTTGGGATGCACTCTGACTCCAACTACACAAGGTTATACTGGGCATGCTCATACACTTAGAAACAAAGGGCTTGTTTGGATGCACTGACTCAAATTACACAAGGTGGCAGTGGGTACGCTCATACATTTAGTAGCACAGGGCTGTTTGAGATGCACTCTGATTCTAACCACAGAAGGCCACAGTGGGCATGCTCATACACTTAGATGTACAGAACACATTGTAATGGACACCTATTGTAAACACACAGGTTTACAGCTATGTACATATTAACTGTCAGTATATGTGCACATCATACAGATACCTGTATGTGGCCCATAAATGGTATATCTGCATCTGTGCTGTGTGATACACATGCATACATGTACATGAAGTACTGCCATATATATGTGAAGTATACACAATCATGCATGTGTGGAAGTGACAGACAATTGGTTAACAGGGACACACAGGTGGATGCAAAGTACAGCATGTATCACACATATTGCTGCCCTGAAAGGCATACATTGATATCAGGTTGTGGACAGTGGCATTATACTTGGAACAGTGGCATGTGCAGGCATAATATGTGAGCCCCATTGTCTAATGGTACTGAGGTGCAGTTATCAAGATAACTTCACCTAGCTGTGTTAGTAGCTGTCAATATTAGCAGGACCACTCCACTAAGTATATCTGACATTGGTCATCTACACAATGTCTGCTGCTGCCCATCACCTTAGATGTAGCATTTGATACCAAGCACAATACTGCTACTCACAGTGATGTCATGGTACGAGTGGCAACTGCTTGACCAAAACAATGAGCCAATGTCCTGCTGTAATTATGAGGTTGTCCAGTGTCTGTCATTCCGGGATGACATGACAGAAAGAAGACAAACCTTTGTCACAGATCACATGCATCCATGATTCAAGGAGTGTGGATAATACCTAGATCACATTTACCCATATAGTGTCATTCCAAGGCAAATGTTATAAACACAGAAGTAACACTCTGACACCTACAAGACAATTGCATTGGATGCTTATGCTAACTAGTGCTAGATGTGTGGCTTTCGTAATCCATTTGCTCAATGTAGAACCTACACTAAGGAATACTGACATCTGTGCAGTAAGGAACACCTGGCTGAAGGCTGTGTAGTGCACAATAGCACTACCACCATATAACTCAGATCCAGACATGTGGGCCATAACACTTGTACAGACCATTCCAGGTAGTGGTGTCTACATATTCATAAAGGCTACTCACAAGTACAGACCACTACTCCAACATAAGTCATCACAGATGAGTCAGGTACAGGTGACAGTGGCAAAAGCTGCATTATAGGTTGCATCCTCATATACATCCACCACCATGTCCTCAGACTACCAACACACATCCATAAATGTGGTATGAAATATTATGGTACAACACCAAATAACCTTTGACTGGTGGACTGTACTTAGCCTTACATCAACTGTGCAAACTACCCATGTACTGACACAATTGCATAATGTGTTATGCAATGCAATAATACCACTGTTTGTAACCAAGTCAGTTGTACACATACCAGGGTCCCTCGGATGTTGTCAGCAGTAACACAGTTGACTGTTGCTGTACACCAGTAAACAACACCCTCATGGTTGGATATGACCTAGATGTACCTGCCCTGAATATGTACATCTCACACTCATACAGCATACAAGAAAATACCATAGCTGTTGTTGTCCTTTGTACATACAGGTGGCTACATTCATTACACACATGCACATGGAAGATAGGTCCATGGCTGCTGAATGCTAACAGTACATAAGGTTTGATATCTATGTTGATAGAGGTAATATCCCCTCTCTACTGGTCACCCATGACACCTATCATACCATACAACAATCCATGTGGCATGTATGTCATTAGACATATCCACCAAATGCAATGCCTACAAACATACCCAAATAACAGGATCATAGGACCTACATACATGGCCTGTATTGACATAATCAGGGAAATACAGCTATGCTCTGTATGTTCCTGAGTAGTTACAGGTGATATGTCCATGACATGTACAGCCATGTGTGACCCACAGCTCCTACATATACCCCATGTCAACAATTGCAAGCCATGCATGCTGTGTGCTGTCTGGACATTAACCTTATTACCACAATAGCCAGAACGTGTTAGGGTGAGATGTTTATAAGCCACAGACCTCGCACATGCTTGAACAAGTGTAATGCCTAGCTCAAACAGAGCACATTGCTGGCACTCTTCCAGCAATCATGAGGTGTGTGTGGCAAATATGATGTGTGTGTGGCAAATATGATGCGCACTGTTGACCATTACAGTGCCCTGGCTTCACAGTGGAACTGTCAACTAACAGTTTGTGAGATCATGACATGGAATATTGCTGTGTGTGTGTCTTGCTGATATGTGCTGTTGGCATAAATGTACACTTAGCTACTCAGTGAAGGTGGTTGTGTGTCCTACCAGTACATGAATACAACATCCATTATGGTGTAATGCTCATCTAGGTTTCACACATGGTGTGGGGAAGGTGTGGAATGTATCCTCTTGACCTGCTAGTCCACTTACTGATGGAGACTGCATATGTGTACATGTATTGATGTGTGTTTAGATTCCATGTGTGCAGTGTCTGATGTTTGAAGGTGACTGTTGTCTTACTACATCATGCAGTTGTAATGCAGCCTCAACATTGCCAAGTGTATATTGTGATATGCTCAAAGTACAGTAAGCTGCACTTTAGTTATGGACAGATGTTTGGACATAACTACTAAGTGGTGGGGCTACTTTGCAGATGAATGATTACTGAGGACAGCTCACAGGCGTGTTACAATCACTCCTACAATAACCTGTATAACTGCTAAGATATGGTTTTGTTAATTGAAGGGGAAGACACGCAATGTAGAATGCAGTAAGGGTGACACTGAAGGCAAACCTCTTGACACCTGTAACAGTAACACCTCCCCTGTGCATATATTGTGCATATATAAGCACAGTTGGCAAAAGAAAGAGTCATTACGCTTCACAGTGCATGCAATAGTGCTGTAACTCTATAATACCTATCATGAGATAGCAGGTGTTTGATTCACAGTACTGGCAAGTGTGTGTGTGTGTGTGTGTGTGTGTGTGTGTGTGTGTGTGTGTGTGTGTGTGTGTGTGTGTGTGTATGGCTGTTTGGTCCCTGGAGTGAGGCTGTATTTTACCATAGTGAAATTATAACACCCCCTCCCCCCCATCCACTCAATGCAATTTAGTATCCCTCTTGATGTCATCAATCTTAGAAGGGCATTCTAACCGCCTGTAAAAGTGTAAGCCCTGGGGTGAGGTTTGTTGTTCCATAGCCTACTGATGAACCCCCTCCCCACATACACTCACCGCAATCTAGTATCCCTGTTGATGTCCATGATCTTAGGCCATTCTGACTACCTGTACATGTGTAATCTCTGTGGTACGTCTTGTAATTGTGTAGTACTATAATGATGATTTGCACATAGGCAGGGGTTCTCATCTCAACACTGGCAACTGTGTCTTTGAACCCTGTGTGTCTTACTGTGTTTGTGAATCCCCGAGTGTGTGTGTTTATGTGTGTTTGCATCCTGTCATGAGAGCGGGTATTACTGCTTCCCAATGTGAAACCACATTTTCCACTGGCCTTTACCCTTGTCATCTGCTAAACCACTCTTTTACCTCCTCCCCGCTTCAGGCAACTATACCTGTGATGTCACCCACTAGTGGATGTGACGGCTCTGGCCACAGTAACTTACTACACAGCTATAATGCTCTTAGATCATTAGATCAGTAAACATGTTGGAAAACTGGGAGATTATAACTGTGATGTGGAAGCTACAAAGTGCATGCAGGTATTGTCATGCAGACCTGTGAGTAGTCTACATTTACATATGGGACACTAACTGAAAACACTGACATCCCCCGGCACATGCAATTACATCTGAAAGAGGAAGGCAGAACATCAAGATCAACATGCAGTTACTGTTGTTACACATGATACAGACTGTCAAAAGTACAAAATGCATTCTAAAACTGTAGTACATGGTATGTCTGTTACCTGTCAATACTACTCAACAATGGTAATCTACAATTGTCTTCCTAGTAGGTTCACCCTGTGCATCAGACCATATGAGCATGTCCCTGAACCGATGGTGTGGATGACAGGGATGCGGCACAGGCATCATCATATGCACAGGGTGATAATGTTTGCCAGAGGCTTAGGCTGCACCATTAAATTACATCATGCGTGTGGGTTAGGGCCTTTTATCTCACTGGGCATGTGTGGATGTTATGCTTGTATGTGTTGAGGTGCCCTATATTTGTTTCTGGTGTGTGTGTGTATGTATGTATGCACACAGGTCTGGCATGTGGCTGGCCTACATAGGGTTATTACTGACACTGCAGACTGTACAGGGCAGGTTTTACAGTTCACGATGTCTGGCCATATGACCTGCACCTGCCAGGGGTTGCACGGCCACTACCAGGCAGAGGTCCAGATTGGGTACTGTCTGATGACACATGTCCACTGGAACCGTGTCCCTGCTGGGACCATCCTGGACCATGTGCACATGGCCTGCTGTGTCCTGGTGTGGACAGCACAGCACCAGCTTCACTACTGCTGCTACCGCCACTACGGGAGCGGTCATGTGAAATAGCATGTTCAAGTAGACCTTCAAAAGTTCATGTAGCTGGCCTACGTCCACATGCCTGCCACCTCACTCCCACCAGACATTCTAGCACAGACATTCCACGCTCGAGGTTTGACATGCCACGGTCAAGGACTCCCACCATGTCACCCAATCATCTATCCAAAACATCTGCAAGATGATGGTGAGCATTTGCAATTGCCTGGATGTTGTCAGTTAAAGAATGGACAGCAGCCCTCTGAAGCCTCAGACCTTCTTTGTTGTGCCATTCAACACATGGCTGTGCCTCCACTAGAGCCTGAAACATGTGTCTGGTGACACCAGCTGATGTGCTATGTCTTGCAGGGGCATGTTGGCCAGAAGACCTTCTATGAGCAGCCCTGGGCACTTGCCTGCGTGGGACATCACCAGTCAGTTGGCTGGGATCATGGTGTGCAGACACACCTTCCATAGTCTCCACACATTCCTGTTCCATGCTACCACCCGCCAACTGTCCTTCCACTATGGCCACTGGTGATGGGGTATGTGTAGGCATGAGAACTGTGTGTGGGGTGAGGGGAATACAAGTGGAATGGCAAGCAATGGCACAGATCCAGCCCCTGACAACCCTACCTGTGCCTCAATCATACTTTCATCATCATTGCTAGAGTCTGTGGGGACACTAACATCAGGTGGACTGCAGGTGGGCAACGCACGTACATCAACACCTCTGAGGGACAGACAAGAACTGTACATTACAAGTTATACATCACAGTACAGATACACAGAGACAGACACAGACAGACACACAGAGACACAGACAGACACAGACAGACACACACAGACACACAGACACACAGACACAGACAGAGACAGACACATGATATGGCACCCAATGGCATGCAACATGCATGTGATATGGTAGAAGGCATTCAGCTTAAATAATTATAGTGGTAGTTATCATACATCCCTGAGTTACACACAACAGCATGCATGTGTTATAGCAGAAGGCATGCACCTTACACAATTATAGTAGTAGTTAGCATACATCCCTGTGTTGCACCATTTGTGTTAGTAGGTTATGCCCCAAACCTGCAACACAATGCATGCACTATGCACCGTTGCACCACACTGCCATGTTTTGTGCAACATACCCCACATTTTAACAGACCATCGCTGACCTGTGTACATCTGACACTGATGCTTTGTGTTGGCCACTGCCCCTGTGTGTGAGGAGAACATGAGCAGAAGGGTATGTTGAGTGAATACTATGTTTGCCTGAGCCCTAGCTTGCATATCTCCCCCAAAGCAGTGCATGTCTGTTCAACGTTATTGTGTTTACCCCTGAGCTGACTCTACAGACAATGTGCATGTGGCTGTATGCACATGTTTGACATGGCTGTCCCTACTTTGCAATGGTGCCACAGACCAGCATAGGATAACAGTACATCAGCCTGATGTGTGGCATAGGACCTTGCCAATCACATGTAGCATGACATGTCTTCTGCTGAAGTGTTGAATGACATGCATACATGTTTAACACAATGGTGTCCTTTCAAATATACAGTGAGGTAATGGTGTCCCAATGCAGGGACGTGTTATACTAACATGGACCTTCAGCTGATGCAATGTTGTCAGTCTGCCCTACAGATATACAGTGACATACTGCACATTGAGCTGATGTGCATAGCCATTGCAGGGCATCATGTGGCTTCACTATTGCTATAAAGTGTGAGGTACAGACACAATTCATAGCCATGACTGTGTTCAGATACAGTACATATCTAATGTGGAATATGACCCACGTCACTGAGGTGTATACACACTAAACCCTAATGTGGAATGTGTGACACAGGTCACTGAAGGGTATACAGATGACCACCCCTGCACATCTGCAACCATATTTCTGATGTCTGGCAACTATGCCGAGACATGGCTAACTTAGCAGTACTCCATGTCCTACATGCCATCTGTGTACCTCACACACATGAGGAGCAACCATGACAGTGATGTCTGACACCAGCAAGGTGAATGTGCTGTATCTATGGCCTGATGTGGTTGTATGTGTATGTTGTGCAACACATGTATGCATTTGGATACTGTATAGGTTAAAGCCTTCATGTCGTGACACACTCAAGATGTTCAAGACATGTTATGTGGTGGTTTGATGTCATGCCTACACAAGGTGTGCACAGGCCTGTATGATGTTTAGTGTGCCACATCTGCAATATCACCATTACACAAAGGTCATAGTTGTATTGTGTTGAGCCAATGTACAACAGGGCGTACACACATGTACATGCCTTCGACTGTGTGTGTTGCTTCATGTCTCTGGCCATCCTCCATGGCCATGTGTAAACATATTTTGTCCGATGGTTGTTATGGGCATCTATTTCATATGTCAGTGTTGTCCCATATGACATACACCCATAGATGGCATATGCTCCACTGAGGACAGGGTTATGCAGACAAAGGGTGGTATGTTTAGGATGTGACATATGTTTTGCAGGATAGTTAACCAGTGTTGCAGTCATCTCACAAAATGTCAGGGACATGTCAGATAGCACATGACATTGTGTGACATTCATAGCAAGGGTATAATCCACAAGGGTGAAGCCTGTGGGCTGGTCATACTCCAGCTCCAAAACATTTAGAGTGTGTGGACACATATGCTCTCTGTATAGTACTTTTTGTATTCCCCACATGTGTAATGCTGATCTGTAGTGCATGTCCCTACAGTGAACCACACCTCCACCATTGTATTTACAGCTATTCACACATCTGGCAATGACAGTTTGTAAGGTTTAGTGTAGGTGTTTCATATAGTCTTCAATTATTCAACATGGGTAACCACAGTGATGCATTGCAGGTCTGACCTGTATATAGTAACAGGTTCACCATAAATTATGTGTACGTGTGTTAAATGGCCACATGGCAGATGGCATGCAATTAATTTGATCTGTGCATTATCAAGCCTGATAAATAATAACAATCTCAACAGCAATAGGCAGCTCTTACTGCGAAACACCAGAGGCACCTAAATAGGAGTGTCACATCAGTAAGATCATTATCCACACCTGTGTGATAGCTACAGGGTGCAATGTGCATGTTAGCACATAAGCCAGTACAATAGACTATAGTATGGAGTGTGCACGTCTGTGCATACATAGAGTTTCAAACTATAGCATGTAGCATTTGTGTATACATGCCTTGCATATGATGTTACATTAAATATTGTACAGTAACTCATGTAACTATATTAAATGTAGTTGTGTTATATGTGCAGTAGTGACTTACAAGGCAACTCCTGGCTCAGTATTTGTGAGACACCCACCTCCACAATATCAGCTAAAGCTTGTGGATTGAGTTCTGCAGATGTCCCCAGTTTGGCCAGTAGCTCCTCAGTATGTGAGAGTGGAGCCTGGGTGAGTGGCTCCCCCACCTGTTGCAGCTTGTTACCTGGTGATTGCGTTTGCATGCTGTTTCACCCATCTAATGAGGTCAGTGCAGTGTCAGTGCACCTGCTGATAGGTGCGATTATGGCCACCAACATCATTTACCCTCTTGTGAAGTTCCTCCCACTGGGCATCCCGGTGCTGTGCATCCTGCGGCACATGGCTGAAGAGTGGTTCATGGTTGTCAAGGAGGTATGGAATGAGGACCTCTTCCTCCCTGCGGGTGTATGGTGGCAGCCTGTCATGTGGCATAGCTGGAAGACATAATGATGGAGACAGGTCACAGTAAGTCACAGAGAGGTACAGAAGTACAGCTGCACATACATGTGTACCACATTTATGATTACAAATATGTCTTTGCAAATCTGCATGACACTAACACCACTGACATCTTTAACTCACACACATTTGACACTTAGTGGTGATTTGATGTTATCACCATATATGTGTGTGTCAAGTGATGACATTGCTCATACTCCATGTGGATGTTGTCTTGATGTGGGCATGTCTGTTTGCCTGTACTGATGTCTTTACCTATCAGCACATGCCTGGATGTGTTCAAATTAATGCAAGAGACCTTAATGCTGTGTATATGTCACATATATAGTCATAGACAGCCTTAAGGGACATGACCTGTGACCCTGCAGACTTGCTCATGGAAAGTTTTACATGTATGTGTGTTGCCATATACATCTACATGGCACTATACAGTAGTATAGCATCCTGCCATGTATTAACTGTGTTGCACATGTGAAACACATGGGACAATGGCTAGCTTGATAGTATTTGCAGGGTTGGATATCAATTATAGCATGTATGGTCATAGTGAAATAGTAGGCTATATGCCCTGGGCCATTTATGAGCCTAGGCTGAAAGGTTACCTAGCTGTAGCCAACAGACAGGTAATTTTCAGTGGCCAGTTCAAGCAGTGCCACAGAACTGATCCACAGGGTTACTGATATATTTGCCATGTGGTCATCACACCATGTCTCAAAGAGGGGCAATGTGCAGCTTTGCTGGACAGGGATGCATAGTATGGCAGGAGTATGTAAAGTGTATGGGATCTGTCAGGCATGTTATGACCCTTGTACTAGAAAGGTGGATGTCCATGAAGTATGCGTTTATTTGAAATCAGGATGTGTAAGTGTAGCACAACATCTCTGTGCTGGACATGGCTTTATTCAGGGTAGGCACCATGCTACATAGTGGAGCTAGGGTTTGGGAAGGCCGGTGTAGGCCATCTAAACATGGCCAATACCTCTTAAAGGAAATATGTGATCTATTATGGGTCACTTGAGTGTTGTGTATGCTGAACAATGATCTCTATATTCATGGATGGCACCCTGTCATGTTTAGGGGTGCCATTTATGACAACATGATTGGTGTGGTGAAGTGACTATCAAAGGAAAGGCTACCATCCAGCTGCATCCCATACACACACAGTTGCCATTATGTTGACCACTGCCTTGGTGGTAGTTCATAGGTACAGGGTTTTAACATAGGGGATGACAATGCAATACTTAGCTGTGAGATTGTGGTCATATGTCACGCACCACACATCTGACCCACAAAAGCCCTTCTGTATGTTGCCCACAGCACTCATTGAGTCAACTATTGCTCCTAGTTCAAAGTCATTTGCAAACTTCAATAGGCAGATGCCTTCTGTGTTAGTCTGTGTGGTATAGATAACAAAGAGGGGGAGTACCAGGAATGAACCCTGTATTACTGTAGCTGGCACTGGTTTGATGTGCGTGTATTAGTCAGACACCTTCTGCAGTGTTGGTTCTGCCAGTGGTCCAGTTGCCAACCAATCCTGTGACATAGGAATATACACCTAGTTTACTGAGTATAGCTGGAACACGGTACGGGTGATGGTGTCCTAAGACCTGGCAAGGTCATGATATGCTGTGTGAATCAACCTTACTGTCATCTACATCTGTATTGACTACATCAAATAAGTTGATCAAGGTTCATGGCCTTACAGACCAGACTCAGCAGGATAGTAGTGCACTATTTCCCATTATCAGTGGTGTCTAACTGTTGCTGTGCACCATTCAGTGTGTACACAGCCTGACATCAAGCTATGATTGAACATGATATGTATGTGGAGAGCAAATTATTCTGACATTTGTGTAAAATAGACCCTGAGATGTTGACAGGTCCCATGCAAGCTGTATGCATGGCTTTATAGAGTGCAGCTTGTACCTGCATGGTTGATATTAGAGGGACTCTGTAGTGTACATGAATACATAAATATGTGTACCTGTTGGGGGGGGGATGACAGTGGGTTTAGGTTATCCAAGACCCTATCTGGATGAACAATTGCTATTTCTGTAGGTGCAGTACTTCTCATGCCATAGTGCTGTGAAGCATGGCAGGTCTTGTTGCCATTACAATTCATGACACAGCTATAGAATGCTCTGTGATTGGCCTCATAATATGTGGCTGATTAGTTTCACAGTAGCTTTGTGTGGTGTTATATGGTATATCTGCATCTTACTGAGGTTGACCAGGGATCACCTCCACTCATGTGTGTTCACTCTTGCAACAGTTTCTACCTTCTGTAGTACAGTTTAAGGCGGGGTACCACCAGTTTGCCTTCCTGTTTGTGTTTGGTTGAATCTTGATTCTATTTCAATAACACAATCAGTGCACTTATGTGAGTGCTTATAGTGCATTTGTGTAGGAGTCAGCATTTGCACATGCATTGTCCATCCACATGGGTGCCATGACAGTCATCACTTTGCTCTTAAGAAGCATAACATTGGCTTTGGAAACTGACTATGTGTAGCATACTGTTAGCCCTGTTGGTGTGACTATGGTGATCCAGGTCATTGGGGTTAATGAAATCCAACATGCATTGAGCACAAGTGTTGGTACATGAGGTGGCTTCCCAGTTCATAATGGGATAGTTGAAAGTAGCCATCATTATGGCTTTCTGTCTCAAACCTAATATTCCCCATTATAGCACAATATGACAGTTGGGAATTCTGAGGCATGGTGGGTGATCTGTCGCAAGGTGTAATTTGGATTCTACTTTGGCACAAAGGTAGTTGCTCAGCATAATGCATCTGAAGTTATGCAAGTGCAACTAGCATGGGGTGTACATATCCTTCAGGTATATTGA
Source organism: Protopterus annectens (assembly GCF_019279795.1). NCBI lineage: Eukaryota > Metazoa > Chordata > Ceratodontiformes > Protopteridae > Protopterus > Protopterus annectens. The sequence goes on from NC_056739.1 coordinate 235,139,908, forward strand.
CACACCTGCGGCCTGTGTGTTCCAGTAAAGGATAATGGCCAAGAGGTGAGGTATGTGGTATAACATGGTCATGCAGGAGTGCTCTTCGGAGTGTAGAACCATATCTCAGTCACTGCACAGGTATGTTCTCCATGTTAAGGATTGACATAAGTGAGTCCATATTGAGTTTCTGAAATGCATCACTGAGTAGCAAAACCCGCAGTTTATTGCTTGGCTGTCCCTGTTACAGCAATGGACTATCACTTGAACCTTGCATGATGAAGGCAGTATAGGGGAAGCATGAGCCCTAGCCAGTATCCAGATTCTCAGGGGTGACAGGTGCAGGCCCTGTCTGGCAAAGTATCATGGTCTGTCAACCATGTTATCCCAGGCAGAGAGATACTGGATACCCTTTGAATTACACCAGTACATTAGACAATTGTGGAATACAATCCTTTTGTCCCTGTACTGCAGTATCATTCTGGCCAATGGCAGAATGCTACCCAGGCCTTGGGACATACCTGCATGGGCTACAAGACCTGACAGTTCCTACATGTGTGTTTCCATGCAGTCCAGGCTACTACATTACAGGTCCTGCACAACAACATGGAATATGCCAGAGCCATGTGTATAGTTCAAAAGGTGGTCTGAGTGTATGGGTATGTGGCTAATCATGGTAGACAGGCAGCTGACAGTATGTTTGCCCTTGTATAGCTTGGTGTGTAACATAGTGCTAAGGTTTGCATTCACAAATGATTACTATTGGGCATGTTTCTGGCCAAGCGTTCTGAGGAGTGGCACAATTTGGCAAACTATGTCATACAGTTTGTGTATTTTGTTGTCTGTCTATTCCAGCTTGGGAGGTCTCTTACTTGGTCAGATACTTAAAAGCCTCTTTGAATGTGTGTGATTTCTGGTGGTATGTGTAGGTGTCCTTGCTGTGTTCTGGTAAGGGTATGTGTTGAGTGTGGTGATGAGATGCATGTGTTAACCTACACCTCATGACTGTCCAGTCCAGTCATGGCTGTAGACTGGACTGCCTTCCAGCTTACCTCTGTAACTGTATCCCAGACAATGTGTGGGGTGTGGTGTTAGGTGGGTTTGGCAGTGTACATGACATAGAGATTACATTCCCCCAGGATGGCCACATATGCACAGCTGACATTAGTAACACCAGTAGCTGACTAGTGGACATGCCTTTATGAGCATTCAGTACTACAAGTACCAAGTACTGTACCTAGTTTACTTATTGTTTATGAAGATGTTTTAGACAGTGATGCTCACAAGTAAATATTTGTGTTATGGACATGACAACACTATTACAGAAACATAGTAGCTAACTTTAGCAGCAATCCTCATCTGAGAAGCACATCAA